>NC_087277.1:24914021-25220434 GCF_015220805.1 Pogoniulus pusillus
CAAAAAGCAAGTAGATGTGACACTTTGGAATGTGGTCTAGAGGTCATGGAGGTGCTGGATAGAAGGTTGGGCTTGATCTCACAGGTCTTTTCTGTCTTTATGATTCTATGTGAGCTTTGCATGGAATGGGCTGCCCAGGGAGGTGGTGGAGGCACCGTCCCAGGAGGTCTTCAAGAAAAGCCTGGATGAGGCACTTAGTGCCATGGTCTGGTTGACTGGCTAAGGCTGGGGGATAGGTTGGACTGGGTGATCTTGGAGGTCTCTTCCAACCTGGTTGATTCTATGATTCTTCTAGAGCTTTTGCAAAACAACTCCGCTTACGCACATGGACATTTCTGTGACAGTTCTTTTCTCCCTTGTGTTTTTGCCTCAAGAAGGTGGTTCTGTCCCTGCTGAAGCATTTAATCCTTTTGTTTTACAGAACACCATGCCTTACAGATGACCTGTGGAGGGCTCCTCAAACACACCATGTTGAACAAAGTGTGCTAGTGTGCAGTTTTAGTTACTCATCCATTTGGAAGTCAGAAGTACAGATGCACAAGAGTTAGCCAGATCTGCTATTTCAAGGCTGCCCATGAAAAAGAGGGGAAGAGTGAAGAAGGCAGCCTTTTATAAGCCATTGGATGCATGTTAGGACATTTGCTCTTCTGTTTTTTCTTTACTTAACATTTTTGAATCATGGAATCAACCAGGTTGGAAGAGACCTCCAAGATCATCCAGTCCAACCTAGTACCCAGCCCTGTCCAATCAACTAGACCATGGCGCTGAAATTAACATAGGGGGTGTGATTTTCCTTTCAGCTAGCATTTGGGGAGGATTATGGTAGAGCTTTTCTGTTTGACTTTCCAGACAACAGGCAGTAATATTTTAAGGCTGGAATAACCTGACATTTCTGGCTTTGCTATCTCCATTGGTGCCCTCTGCAAGACTCCAACATGACCTAACATCTATTCAATAAACTGGCAGCAGCTGCAGCCCCACAACAGCTCTCTGATCCCTTTTAGGTTAGTCTTCTGTCAACAGATTGTCATGAAACTTGCTGATCTTTCTCAGGCATCATACTTGGAGAATCCTCCCAGTCCTGCAGAGGTTTGTTGTGTGGTTTTATTTGTTGTTTTGTTTTTTTTATGGTGGTGTTGGCAAAATTTATTTGCCCCTCACATAAAGCAACATGTGGGTTTGCATTTGAGAAGCTCTGTGGTGACTGTCCTGGCTGACAGAGCTCTACTTTGAGTCTGTGTTTACTCCTTCAGTAACTTCAAACTTAAAACATCGAGTTTTTCTAAATGCAATTATTCCTTAGCTATTAGGAGAAAAAAATGCAGTTCTAAATTGGCTACAGATCATCTCTACACAAGCAATCTTTACATTTTGTGAAGGGTTTTTTATCCTGTTTGAGTAATCTGGGGCTTGTGACCAAAATGTTGAAGAAATCCTCTTCATTCTCTTCTTCTCCATACATGTTTTCTTTTCTGGAATGTGAATCCTCTTCTTCTCCAGCAGGTCTATAGCTGTTATTCTATAATTATTCATATTGTTTGAATAGCACTCATGATAAATGAAGAAGATTTCTGAGGACAGGTCTAATGACCTTTCATTTCAGGGACTGTAGTATCCTTCCATCCTGGAGGATTGGCATGGAGGATCCCTATTACCACAGTATTGGATAGCCCTTCATTTTATAAATGCATTAGGGTTGAAGGAATGAATTCTCAATGCAACATGGATCAGAAATGGGGATTCAAAGAGATTTGTTTAACAATTGTGTATTTCCATAGAAGCCTTAGAACACTCTCATCAGGTTTTGTTTCATTTTCTTTGTGATTACTTCTTCAGGCCCTAAAGGTTCTGCTCATTTTGCCCTTCTGTTTTTCAGCAATTGCTATTATTTGTTCACAAATAGTTTTATCCTCTGTGTAACCTCTTTGTAGATCTCTTTTTGTACCACTGTGAGGGAGGAGAGTGATGAAAATTGACTATGAAGAAAGGTAGAGAGTATGTGGGAGCTGACTCGTGCCTTGCATGGGCAACTAAGTCCTACAGCACCACCAGAATATAGAATAAAGCAATACAGGATCTCAGAACTGAAATGCATCCTCATCATATGTCAGCAGTTTGCTTGGGCTGCTCTGTTTTTATGAACAAGCTGTCCAGGTAGCTTGGCAGAACTTCAGATTTGGCATTAAAGCTTATCATGATTCTTTAGCCTATGATGATTACTAATGCCTTGGGACTAGGATCAGTAAGGACACTCTCTCTTTATGTAGACATCTATTTATCAAGTACCCTGTAACACCTAAGGCATGTTGATTCCCAAGTGAAACCATCTTTAACATGCAGCACAGCATAGCAGTGATTTCAACAGAAAGTGATCTACATTAAAGTCAACTGAAGACAGGTTTTGGGTTTGAGTGGAAGTGTGTCCAATGACACAGAACCATCACCTCAGGCATGTTTCCAATGAGTACATTGGTACTCAGTTGAAATACTTTGCATCAGTTCCAGAGCACATACCACAGCTGCATTTTATACTTTACATTTAGTGTCCAGATTTACTCCAAGATTTCGATCTTACAGAACAAGAGTAAATAGGAGATATCCATGAGGATGCTGAGATTAGCACCCACAGTGCTAATGTCCTATAGGACATACTTGGATAATGTGGTAACCTTCAGTACAATATCCAGACGCAGGTCCACCTAGCAGAGAAGATAATGTACTCTGTGTGTTTGGCTCTACTGAAAAGATTGTTTTCTTTCTCGTTGCTGTTTGTCCTTCCAGGTTAATTCAGCATTATTAGACTCTTCTAAGAGACAACCTCACTTCTCTTTGTAGAGAGCATGAGTGTTTTGCCTTCCTGGAAGGGACGCAGGAGAAATGCAAAGATCGCAGTAAGCTGCTAAGCATCGGTGAGTGTTTGGCAAGGCTTATTTGGCTTAACCTCTCTTTCCTTGAAACACTTTGGGAATGGAAGAGCCAAAGGCAAAATTCATGCCAACTTTGCCCTTTGCGACAAAGCTAAAAACAGCCCTGGAACTGAATTTTGGCTGCAAGAGATCCCCCCAAGAAAATTCAGCAACACAAAGTAAGCATTATGTACCATGCCCCAGTTATGGGTCGATCTGTTTTCTTTAATTCCCACTGAAATAATTCTCTGATGTCTTCAGGATTATTCTAGGATTTGTTTTAATACACATACACTTGCACTGAAGCTGCAAGCTGATGCGCAATCAAAAGCAAGCCTCTGCTCTAGGGCTGAGTTTTAAGACAAATATAATTACTTGATTTTCACCTTTGCAATGTGGAGGACTGGCCCTGCGTCAGGGATGTTAACTTCTGCTTTGGGAATAATGCTTCAGTTTGTTCTTGGATGATTCTTCAGTAAGCTCTGTTGCAAAAGAAGCTTAGTGTAAGAAAAGGGCAACAAAGCTGGTGAAAGGTCTGGAGAACAGATCTTGTGAGGAGCGGTTGAGGGAATTTGGGTTGTTTGGTCTGGAGAAAAGGGAGCTGAGGGGAGATCTCCTGGATCTCTACAGGAGGTTGGATCAGGTGGAAGTTGTTCTCTTCTTCCTAGTAACAAGTGATATAGGATGACAGGAAATGGCCTCAACTTACACTAGAGAATGTTTAAGTTGGATGTGAGAAGAAACCTGATCACTTAAAGGATTCTTAAAGACAGCAGTAGGTTCCCCAAGGTGGTGCTTGAATCCCCATCCCCAGAGGTGTTTCAAAGAGACAGAGTTGTGGTGCTGAGGGACATGGTTTAGCACCAGCCTTGGTTGGACTTGATGATCTTAAAAGCCTTCTCCAGCAAAAACAATTCTATGATTCTAACAATCAAAGATGTTTCAAAGAAACCTGGATGACAAAAAGATGTGTACCAGACTTCGTTTCCTTCCTTCCCCCCCTCTCCCTTCTTTTTCTCATTCTTTCTCTCACTTTTCTCCATGTTGCCTCAATACCTGCTTCACCCTAGACTGAGAGTTCTCACAGGGCATAAATCTTGCTCTCAAATATAGACAGTGACAGCAGATTTTGGGTAAGTCTGTGTGATGTGTGAGGGATTTGGATACAGAACAGGAGGAAGCCCTTATCTAAGCACAACTGCAATGCTTGGGAAGGTCTCTCTCCAGGGCAAGCTAATGGTAGGAAGCAAGAGGGTGCTTAATCTGAACAGTTCAGGGATCCCTAGTGTCAGCCAGGACTAGAATGAAAAGTGTGGTCACTGGGTTTGGGTTATATCAAATTAGAGCCTCTTCAGGGGGGGGAAGACAAAATAAAAAAAAGAAACAAATAAAAAAGTCTGTAGCAGCTGGTAATTGGGACAAAGGCTATGACCCATCTGAAAACCTGTTTACCAGGATCTGTTACTAGCCTCTAAGGAGAGAAAATGTGTTTGAAGTCATATTTGTACAGATAAAAAAGGCCTGTAAAAGAGTTAGAAGATGCTGATCGAGGGGAATTTTAATTACTCCTGCACTGCCATAAATCTGAACTTCAGAACTGAATCCCAAGGAAAGAAACAAGTTTGGAAAGAGAGATTGCATACTCAGGAGTGCTTAAGAGCAAGTGTTCATGCCACAAGTCAGAGACAAGATGTGTCTGCTCAACAGGGAATAGCAGAAGAGTATCTTATGAAGTCTACTTGAAGAGGAAGGAGCTCAGATGGACTGAGTAGCATCTGTGATTGTTTCAGAAATTTGCAAGTCACAAGTGCTAATTCAGAGATTTATAGTCAAAGCATGTGAGTGCTTTGAGTCCAGGAGAACATTAAGTTTTCTTTTCCTTCCTTTTTTGACTTAATTTTGGAGAAGGCTTCAGAAGTCTGGTTTCAGTTTTTCTTGTTCTCTGCCTAGGGATGACTGAATTTTACTGCTTTAAACTCTGTTTGGTGACTGATACACGGAGCCATTTTAAGGTGTTATCCATCTGATACAAGAACCTGCTTTTGTCATGCTATTTACAGCTAGGCACTGATCCACTAAGGCATCTATTTCCCAGACAACCCTGATAAGAGTTCCACAGTATTAAATGTGTCCAACCCCAGGTAAAGAAACTGAAAGACAGACGATGCCAGGAACCTGAAAGATCTAGATATGAAAGGGAGACACATCTGATCACATAACTTATCACTTGTCCTGAAAAAGGAAAATGGTATGAGGCAGCCAGGACAGTTTATGTATGTACCAATAGACAAATTCCATTTTTTTTTCATGGATCCCTTAAAAATAAAGAACATACATGCCAGATTCTTCTATGCTTTTCAATCAGCCTTCTTAAAGATATTTCATTAGAAGTACAATGGCAAAATTATAAAGTCAGTGCCTATAACTTCTCAAGAAACACAGCCCTGCAAATATTTATTGTCTGTATTGTTAATCCCTTAATCCTAATTTAAAATAGAGTTAATATCTCAAAACCATTTAAAATACTAATTATAGATGCATGAATATGTCTCTTCTATATGATTTCAAGCTCCTTTCCCTAAACCTACTCATCTTCCCCATTGTCTACTGTTCAAATAAGCAGGGTGAAAGCTCCATCAGGGAAGCAAGCACAGCCAAGTCTCCACTCCCCTACACAAGTGCAAAGAGTTGCACATTTCTGAGCCTAAAATTCACCCCACCAGAGCTTTCACAATCCTATTTATGGGATCTAGATTTCCAAGGAAGAGTGAGCACAACACAAAATGTTCACTTCCATAAATTTGCTTTTATCTTCAATAGTTTTGTCAGAAGCAAGGAAACAAAAATGTTTTGTATTCAGAGCCATGCTGATTCCACTGTTTAGCACTTGAGCTTTTGTTCAGAAAGAAAAGGCTCTTGAGAAAAAGTGTGTCCATAATTCCCAGCCTCCATTAGCAAAGGACTTTGAAGACAAAGAAACCCAAACCAATCTTACAGCTAGAGAGGTCTAGGACAATATCTCTCTCTAACCAGCATCCTCTTAACAGAGCTGACTCAAGTGGCAAAATTAGATCTTTAAAATTCTGGAGGATGAGGCACTTCAAACTGTGATAAACAAGAATTAGCAGGAATTGTCTTCACAGCCTGAACAACAAGCTCATATCCTGCGTAGATAAGAAGTGTACCAGACAGAAATACACTAGGTTTAGGACACTCCAGTACCTGAGAGATGCATAAACAGCTCCCCATTGCTCTCTGAATCTTTTGCCCTTCATGATTAACCAACGTCAAATGTTAAATTCAATGATGGTGTTATCAGGAGAGATAATCCTGCCTTCAGGCCTTCATTTGATTTCTTTCTTTCTTTCTTTCTATCTCACTTAAGTTTTTCCTCTATGCACACAGTGCAGTGCTGCTCCCTCCATTCAAAAATACTCTTTCTGTAGTCTGAGGGTGAAGCTTTTAGAACTTGGGAACTATGAACAGAAAACTGAAGCTACCGTAAAAGTAAGACAAAAAGCAAAATTACTGGTTTAGACAGTAATAGCATTTTTATTTCTGTTCCATCTCTAACCTGAGGGCTCTTCTGCTCTTGGTAAACAAGGAAGAGTCACAACTATTGCTCTCTGACACGTGGCAAGCTTATTGTCATCATCAGATTGCACCAGGTATTGATAAATCTTGAATCTGAGCACAGGAAAGTAAACAAAGCATTAAAAATATTCTGTTTGCCTTTGTTTGGAGAGGCACAAAGAGATAAAGGTGAAATAGCACAGAGCTAAAGGGCTGTGAGTCCAGAGAATGTGTTGAGCTTGAATATGATCAAATGAGAAATCAATATGTCAAAGCTGCTCGTGTAGAAGTCAGCTTTAGGTGAAGAATAAAATAAGGCATGGATCTGAGTAGATTACTCATTGACTACCATGCATAAACACCTGAGTCCTCAGACCATCGATCACAAGAATGCATTTTCACATCTTTAATTGTCATAGTGAGGATTGCCTCTCCTTTGTGTTTGTGTTTCACCAAAGGATGCTTTAAGTGGATGTCACTCACAGAACATCATTTAAGAACAGAAGGATCTTTCTTCCCTTTGCTGACAAGTTAAGGAAATTCTCTTTAAAAAAAGAAAAAAAGAAAAAGCTGTTTGCAGCTTTTGATTAATCTTTGTCTGCATAACTATACCATCTCAATCTCTAAATGCTAAGGTTTTTTTCTCCTTATTACTAACCTTCTTTTGTGTATTCCCTGCATTTTTTTTTAACATGGCAGCATATGGACCCAAATCTCTCTATTTATAGAATCAACTAGGTTGGAAGAGATCTCCAAGCTCATCCAGTTAGACCACACCTTGAGTACTGTGTTCAGTTCTGGGCCCCCCAGTTTAGGAGGGACATTGAGATGCTTGAGCGTGTCCAGAGAAGGGCGACGAGGCTGGGGAGAGGCCTTGAGCACAGCCCTACGAGGAGAGGCTGAGGGAGCTGGGATTGGTTAGCCTGGAGAAGAGGAGGCTCAGGGGTGACCTTATTGCTGTCTACAACTACCTGAGGGGTGGTTGTGGCCAGGAGGAGGTTGCTCTCTTCTCTCAGGTGGCCAGCACCAGAACAAGAGGACACAGCCTCAGGCTATGCCAGGGGAGATTTAGGCTGGAGGTGAGGAGAAAGTTCTTCCCTGAGAGAGTCATTGGACACTGGAATGGGCTGCCCGGGGAGGTGGTGGAGTCGCCGTCCCTGGGGCTGTTCAAGGCATGATTGGACGTGGCACTTGGTGCCATGGTCTAGCCTTGGGCTCTGTGGTAAAGGGTTGGACTTGATGATCTGTGAGGTCTCTTCCAACCCTGATGATACTGTGATACAGTCCAACCTAGCACCCAGCCCTATCCAGACAACCAGACCATGGCACTAAGTGCTTCATGCAGTCTTTTCTTGAACACCTCCAGGGACAGTGACTCCATCACCTCCCTGGGCAGCCCATTGCATTCAAAGCCTTCAGTGATGTTTCACTGGCAGCCACTGCGAAGTGACATGGTTGCACTAACCTTCTTGATTCTTTGCTCCTATTTCTCTTCACTGCTGAAGATGAAATCATGTGTTGTCATCAGTCTTAGTTCAGTGCTGTGGTTTTAGACAAGCTCTTATCTACCTCTTTGGGGAAAAAAAAAAGGAAGGAGATGGTTTAAAGAGAAAATCTGCAATGCACTTTTATTCTGGTCATAGAACAAAATGTCAGTCATTTTTCTCCTTTTATCTATAGTATAACAAGTGATGTGCTGGTTTTCTTGCCAGAAGCAGCATTATTATGTGCAGTAGACTGATCTGTTATTAAAAATTGCAAGCTTAATGCCAATGGCATCCTGGCCAGGATCAGGAACAGTGTGGCCAGTAGGACAAGGGAGATTATTCTTCCCCTGTAGTCAGCACTGGTCAGGCCACACCTTGAGTGCTGTGTCCAGTTCTGGGCTCCTTAATTCAAGAGAGATGTTGAGGTGCTGGAACATGTCCAGAGAAGGGCAACAAAGCTGGTGAGGGTCCTGGAACACAGCCCTGTGAGGAGAGGCTGAGGGGGCTGGGGGTGTTTAGCCTGGAGGAGGCTCAGGACAGACCTCATTGCTGTCTACAACTACCTGAAGGGAGGCTGTAGCCAGGTGGGGGGTGGCCTCTTCTCCCAGGCATCCAGCAACAGAAGAAGGGGACACAGTCTCAAGTTGTGCCGGGGGAAGTATAGGCTGGATGTTAGGAGGAAGCTGTTGTCAGAGAGTGATTGGCATTGGAATGGGCTGCCCAGGGAGGTGGTGGAGTCACCATCCCTGGAGGTGTTGAAGCAAAGCCTGGCTGAGGCACTTAGTGCCATGGTCTGGTTGACTGGCTAGGGCTGGGTGCTAGGTTGGACCAGATGCTCTTGGAGGTCTCTTCCAACCTGGCTGATTCTATGATTCTGCTTTAGAAGCTGCATGAACATTAAAGCTTTTATTTTTTTCTATTAGCCAGACACAGATAATGCACTTCAGAAAAAACAATTAGCCACCGAGGCTGGCTGACAGCCATCCAGGTGACTGCAACCGCACCGTGTGCTTATGACATGAATTCAGCTCTGGGCGATCTTTGACAGCAGAGGAATCTGTGTGCCTGCTCCACGAATTTGCTGCAGTGCTATGGGGAAATTCTGCCTAAGTTAAAACAGTTCTGATTTTCCACCAGTCACAGGACATATTTGCAAGCGTCTGTTATTTAGCGATCCAAACCAAACACGCTGGGATGAGCCAGCAGCGGTTTTGTTGAGATGGTCTTTCACTGAGACATGAAAACACTCAGCAAAGCAGCTTTTCATACTTCAGATTAATTTATAGGCCTTTGTGAAACGCAGATTAAAAATGCAACGAAGCTCTTCTGAGTATAAACATCTTCCTTACATCCAAACTCTCTTGGCACAAGTAGATAGAAGCCAGTTGCAGTTGGCTTCTATCTGTGTTCTATAAATTCTGTTCTATATATATATCCTAATACCAATTGGGAGGAAGACTGGGAGAAGCAGACAGGGTTATCACAGAATTAACCAGCTTGAAATAGACCTTTGAGATCACCTAACACCTTCTAATTAACCAAACCATGGCACAAAGTGCCTCATCCAGCCTCCTCTTAAACATCTCTAGGGATGGTGACTCCACCACCTTCCTGGGCAGCCCATTCCAATGCCAATCACCCTTTCTATGAACTTCCTCCTAATGTCCAGCATAAAGCTGCCCTGGATGATGTCCAATTGCTGGTTATGGGAACTGTTATTTCCCATAGGTTGTTCATACATCCTGGCCCTAAAATCACTGTTTGTTCCCATCCAGTTTTTCAGTGATGCACATAGGTGTTCTTCTCCAGCTGCCATTTAAAATTCAATGTGTTGATCATAGAATCATAGAATCAACCAGGTTGGAAGAGACCTCCAAGATCACCCAGCCTCATCCAATCAACCAGACCATAGCAGTAAATGCCTCAGCCAGGCTTTTCTTCAACACCTCCAGGGACAGCTACTCCACCACCTCCCTGGGCAGCCCATTCCAATGCCAATCACTCTCTCTGGCAAGAACTTCCTCCTAAAATGCTCCCATCAAGACAACTCTTTTTGGATTCTAAATGATCCCAGCTGTGTTGTGTGTACCTGGCTGAGCTGGCAGTTGTGAAGTATCTTTCCATGCTGCAAAGACCAATAAAGGGGTGACAGACTTTGTTTGTTTTTCTGCCTCATAATATTTGTTTGGCATCTGTGCACATCTGCAGAACTGCCAAGATTGATGGAGGGCACATATGTAAGTATTTCCCATTTTTATTGTGGAAGAGTCCCTGCCATAAACTGCCTCTGAGACAAACTAGCTACAAGCAAACAACCTTACTGTACACTGTTGTTTTAATGGCCTGATTTAGCCCCCAAGAGTTTAATAGAAATTTTAGGGTTTAAACAGTAGCTGATACAATATAAGTATAAATATATAACTATAAAATGCTAAATGTATATTATATATAATACAAAATACACATCATAAGTATACTTACATAAGCACAGTCCTGTTCAATATCTTTATTGATGATCTGGACAAGGGGATTGAGTCCATCATAAGTTTGCAGATGACACCAAGCTAGGAGTAGGTGTTGGTCTGTTGGAGGGTAGGAGAGCCCTGCAGAGGGGCTGAGGGAGCTGGGGATGTTTGGCTTGGAGAAGAGGAGGCTCAGGGGTGACCTTGTTGCTGTCTACAACTACCTGAAGGGAGGCTGTAGCCAGGTGGGGGTTGGTCTCTTCTCCCAGGCAACCAGCAACAGAATAAGGGGACACAGTCTCAAGTTGTGCTGGGGGAGGTTTAGGCTGGATGTTAGGAGGAAGTTGTTGGCAGAGAGAGTGATTGGCATTGGAATGGGCTGCCCAGGGAGGTGGTTTAGTCGCCATCCCTGGAGGTGTTCAAGAAAAGACTGGATGAGGCACTTAGTGCTATGGTCTAGTTGACTGGATAGGGCTGGGTGCTAGGTTGGACTGGCTGAGCTTGGAAGTCTCTTCCAACCTGGTTGATTCTATGAACGTGTATGACTAAATTCAGCAACAAACTGTATGTTGATGTAACAGTTTTTACTTGAAATTTTACGTGATTTGTACTTTCAGGTTTTCATTGTTCAATCTCGGTTTTTTTCAGTAATTGCCTTTTCCCTTGTCACTAGCTCTGAAATGAACATTTTGGGGTATGAAAATTGGCCTCTCTGTGGGGTTTTGAGTTTTATCTACATGAGTGGTTTTCTTCCCCCCAAATGCCTGTTCCATTCTTTTTATAGTGTTTAACTTGCATGTGAAGAATTTTCAGCATTAAGTTTTCAATGGAAGTGTAGCTAATTTATCTTAGAATGCCAATTGAGAAGTAATCAATTGTAGCATCACTTTATTCATAGTGGGTTTTTTTTCAGAGTCTTCCAGACTCACTACTCCCCACCTGGAGTACTGCATCCATTTTTGGAGCCTCTATTACAAGAAGGATGTGGACATGCTGGAGTGTATCCAGAGAAGGGCCACTGGGATGATCAGAGGGCTGCAGCACACCTCTCCTATGAGGACAGACTGAGGAATTTGAGGGTGTTCAGTCTGGAGAACAAGAGGCTCCAAGGTGACTTTATTGTGGCCTTTCAGTGTCTGGAGGGGGACTACAAAAAAGCTGGGGAAGGACTTTTTAGGATATCAGGGAGTGACAGGACTGGGGGGAATGGAGCAAAGCTGGAGCTGGGTGGGTTCAGACTGCCTGCAAGGAGGAAGTTGTTGAGCATGAGAGTGGTGAGAGTCTGGAATGGGTTGCCCAGGGAGGTGGTTGAGGCCTTGTCCCTGGAGGTGTTTAAGGCCAGGCTGGATGAGGCTCTGGCCAGGCTGATCTAGGGTAGAGTGTCCCTGGGCATGGCAGGGGGATTGGAACTAGATGATCCTTGCGGTCCCTTCCAACCCTGCCTGATTCTATGATTCTAAAAACTCTTTGCTTTGCTCTATAGCTTGGTCCAATTGCCTTGATGTATGCTAAAAATATTTCCTTAGGTTCCACAAAGGCTGTGTTGTAGTGCTTGGCATTTTACTATCCTTCACTGGCAGTAGCACTGAAAGAAAGGATAATATTGCTCATGAAAATACTACAGCCATTAGCACAGTTTAATTATTCAGACAAGTCCAAGGGAGCCATTAATAAGACCCAGTAGTGACGTCAAACAGCACCCACAAACCAGGAGCACTCCGTTCTATCCCCATGCTGATTTAACAGACCGAAGCCTTGCCTGTGATAAGAAAGAAAAATATTGAACCCAACAACTGCTTAATTACAAACCAAAAGCCATTTCAAATTAAGGCAGTCAATCCAATTTGTGCAACAGGGCAACACAGTAAAATATTTTATTCTCCTTGAATTATTTTCTGTGCAACTTCTATTAATTCCATGGCAGGGAAATTTCCAGAGGCGAGACAGATCTTTATTAGCCCCCCGCGTTAAGGTTTCGTGCTTGAAAGGATGAATACCAATGAGCTCTAAAAAATAATAAAGAGAATTAAAAAATCAATATGCCAAAGCGAATGTATGCAGGAGAGCTGCAAATGGTTTATCATAGAAACAGTGCTATTGTATTTAAAAATCCACAGACCTCTTTGGGGAGGTGAACCTGTGTCAGAAGTGAAAAGAAACAAACCCGTTAAATATTTTCAAGTGCCTAATGAAACCTCTTCTCTGAAACTGGCTTGCTACATTATTTATTGAAGATCTAATTAGTAAGTGTAGCTCTCAGAGCCTGGCTTCACTCATTCTGAAGTGACAAGCTGGGGTCGGAGTGGCTGGAGAGCAGCCAGACAGAGAGGGATCTGGGGGTGCTGATTGATACCTGCCTGAACATGAGCCAGCAGTCTGCCCAGGTAGCCAAGAGAGCCAATGGCATCCTGGCCTGCATCAGGAATGGTGTGGTCAGCAGGAGCAGGGAGGTCATTCTGCCCCTGTACTCTGCACTGGTTAGACCACACCTTGAGTACTGTGTTCAGTTCTGGGGCCCCCAGTTTAGGAGGGACACTGAGATGCTTGAGCGTGTCCAGAGAAGGGCGACGAGGCTGGGGAGAGGCCTTGAGCACAGCCCTACGAGGAGAGGCTGAGGGAGCTGGGATTGGTTAGCCTGGAGAAGAGGAGGCTCAGGGGTGACCTTATTGCTGTCTACAACTACCTGAGGGGAGGTTGTGGCCAGGAGGAGGTTGCTCTCTTCTCTCAGGTGGCCAGCGCCAGAACGAGAGGACACAGCCTCAGGCTGCGCCAGGGGAGATTTAGGCTTGAGGTGAGGAGAAAGTTCTTCCCTGAGAGAGTCATTGGACACTGGAATGGGCTGCCCGGGGAGGTGGTGGAGTCGCCGTCCCTGGAGCTGTTCAAGGCAGGATTGGAAGTGGCACTTGGTGCCATGGTCTGGCCTTGAGCTCTGTGGTAAAGGGTTGGACTTGATGATCTATGAGGTCTCTTCCAACCCTGATGATACTGTGATACTGTGATATATCTATCATACAATAAGAAACCAGAAGAATTCTACAGATTGCAAAACCTGCTGGGAGATATTAAAGTAGTGATTTAGTCTCTCCATGTAAAATCAGCTGCACCGTTTTCCTCTCATTTACATTATGGGGAAAGCAAGACATCTTGTGTATTAAGAGACCAAAAAAACCCTGTCTAATTCTTCCTGCCATGTGAAATCTCAAGTTTTGGCAGTTCATGAAGGACAAAGTGCCTCCAAGAAACCAATACTAGGCACCACTGACATGTTTTCCTGCTGCATTTATCAGTGTTTTGCCATCAAGTAGTGTTTCTCTTGAGTATCACTTGTTGGCAGAAGTTTTTCACTTTCTGAAAGCATGAATTCATGCAGGGCAGTGTGGCAATGGATTGCTTTGGTTGGTGATATACTCAGTCTTCTAAAATGACCTGTGGTGAGCACAGTGGCAGGAAAGGGGAGAGTAGGACAATGGAACAAGCTAGTATTGCTTGATAGAGGATTAGAACTGGGCTTGGAGAAGAAGCAGCTCAGGGGAGACCTCATTCCTGTCTACCACTACTCAAAGGGAGGCTCTAGCTAGGTGGAGGTTCGTCTCTTCTGCCAGGCAACCAGCAACAGAGCACGGGGGCACAGTCTCAAGTTGTGCAGGGGGAAGCATAGGCTGGATGTTAGGAGGAAGTTGTTGCCAGACAGAGTGATTGGCATTGGAATGGCTGCCCAGGGAGGTGGTGGAGTCACCATCCCTGGAGGTGTTGAAGCAAAGCCTGGATGAGGCATTTAGTGCCATGGTCTAGTTGATTGGACAAGTCTGGGTGCTTGGTTAGACTGGTTGATCTTGGAGATCTCTTCCAACCTGGTTGATTCTATGATTATGTGAAAGACTTTTTGGTGCTAGAGTGGGTTGAGAACAGATCTCTGAAGCCAGTGAAGAGTCTGGAGAACAGGTCTTATGAGGAGCAGTTGAAGCAACTGGGGATGTTTAGTCTGGAGAAAAGGATGCTGAGGGGAGTCCTGGATCTCTACAGCTCTCTGAAAGAAGGTTGGAGCGAGGTGGGAGTTGGTCTCACTTCTCCCTAACAACAAGCGATAGGACAAGAAGAGATGGCCTTAAGTCGCACCAGTGGAGATTTAGGTTGGATATCAACAGAAACCCTAATCACCCTTTCCATGAGGAAGTGCTTTCTAATATTCAACCTCAACCTTCCCTGGTGCAGCTTCAGACCAGGAATGGGCTGCCCAGGGAGGTGATGGAATCACAGTCCTTGGCCGTGTTCAAGAAAAGACTGAATGAGACGCTTAGTGCCATGGTCTAGTTGATGGACAGGGCTGGGGGCTAGGTTGGACTGGATGATCTTGGAGGTCTCTTCCAACCGGGTTAATTCTATGATTTTGCCTTCTACATTCCCTGTTTTTACTTCCTGAGAAAAAATGTGTTTGAGTATGCACCTGTGTAAGTATGTTTGTGTGTGAGGAGGAGAGAAATGGAGGAGAAAAGTAGAAAAAGTTATGATTAGTTAAAAAAAGAACCATCTGTCAGAAGTGAATTGCCTGGCCTGTATCAGTAGTGTGACCAGAAGGACTAGAGAAGTCATTCTTACACAGCACTGGTTAGGCTACACCTTGAGTACTGTGTCTAGTTCTGTGTCCTTCAGTTTAAGAAAGATGTCGAGATGCTTGAACGTGTCCAAAGAAGGGCACTGAGGCTGGCGAGGGGGCTGGAGCACAGCCCTGTGAGGAGCAGCTGAGGGAGCTGGGGGTGTTCAGCCTGGAGAAGTGGAGGCTCAGGGGAGACCTCATTGCTGTCTACAACTACCTGAAAGGAGGTTGTAGGCAGGTGGGGGTTGCTCTCTTCTCCCAGGCACCCAGTGACAGAACAAGAGGACGCAGTCTCAAACTGTGCCAGGGCAGGTTTAGGCTGGATGTTAGGAAGAAATTCTTCACAGAAAGAATGATTGCCATTGGAATGGGCTGCCCAGGGAGGTGGTGGAGGCACCGTCCCTGGAGGCATTTAAAAGGAGGCTGCATGAGGCACTTAGTGCCATGGTTTAGTTAATTAGAAGGTGTTAGTGATAGGTTGGACTCAACAATCTCAAAGGTCTTTTCCAACCTGGTTAATTCTGTGATTCTGTGAAAGAACCTGAAAACTATAAAAAAAGCTGAAGTGGTCAACCAGAGATTCTTTTTCTGTGTTCTGGTGGATGCATCATTTAAGGCATTAATTACCAGTGAAAGGATGAGACAATGGGAAGAGAATAATGAGTGATGATGATTAAAACACTGACTCAGAGTCAAGCATCATTAACGCTGGCAGGTTACTTGTTCCAGAAAATATTGAATTTCCAAGACATCTAGGGGGACACTGATATGATTTACAAAAGCTGGGGGTTTTTTATGTCTTTTTTTTTTTCCTTTAGAAGTTCACACATTATAATGATAGTCTCCCCATAGCAAACTCCACATTTCACAGTGAATTTTGTTTGAGAAAAAAGAAATATGTAACGACAGAAAATAAACTCCTCAAACAGTCTGAACTGAATTTCCCCCACAGCTTTCTTGTAAAGAGAGATTGAGCAGCTTAAACATGTAAATAGTTACATCTCTCAAAGACTAGAAACCCAAGAGTCTTCATAGAATCATAGAATCAACCAGGTTGGAAGAGACCTCCAAGATCATCCAGTCCAACCTAGCACCCAGCCCTAGCCAGTCAACCAGACCATGGCACTAAGTGCCTCATCCAGGCTTTGCTTCAACACCTCCAGGGATGGTGACTCCACCACCTCCCTGGGCAGCCCATTCCAATGCCAATCACTCTGTCTGGCAACAACTTCCTCCTAACATCCAGCCTATGCCTCCCCTGGCACAACTTGAGACTGTGTCCCGTGTTCTATTGCTGCTTGCCTGGCAGAAGAAACAAAAGTCTGTTGGAGCTGTGAGTGGAGATCCAGACTGGGGACTTCTGGATGCTTCAGGAAGAATCAAGATCTTGGGGGTAACACACCACAGTGAGAGTTCATTTCAGAGGGAAAGTAGCTAGGAATAAGAACAGGGAATGGTCATGACTCAATGGTTCAGTCCATTCCAATCAAAGTGATTCTATGATCCTTGTCTTTGCAGCCTTTGTAGTACAGATCTCCTTGGGTATGAGTGTCTTGTAATCCTCAGCATTTCCAAAGGAAGGTTGAGGTACCTTATGCAGTGTGATTGGAAAAGCAAACAGTTTCCAGACCTCCATCATTTGACCCCATTTTGTGCTTGCACATGGCTTTTCACAACCTGTCCTCCTGCTGTTCAAGCAAGGAGCTGAGGAAACATCTCATTTCTGGAGCCCAGCCCTATGGAAAGGAGCATGTGCCACTGAGACACAGAAATATGGACAGAAGAAGGAGGACAGAAAGTCTTGGAACAAGTAACTGTGTCAGAGTCTAGAAACAGACTTTTCAGGGAAAAGAGATATGTTTTTAAAAGCTGGGTTGGAAAAGATCAGCTGGGCAAAGATGTGTTGTCTTCATGCTAATGTCAATGGGCTGTGCTACAGACCAGTGTTTGAGTTTATTTCCCTGTTGTTACTCTTTGCAGGTGTTCTCTTATGCCTGCATTTTCATATCCTGCCTTTAATATTATTTATCTGCTTTTCTCTCATTTATTTTTTAATATGAGTTCCAGGAAATACATTAACTGCCCTGCTGGTTTAGTATTTCAGGAAGATAGTTTCCACTGTTTTGAGCCAAGATTAAAACATTCAGGCAAAGTGCTTTTCTTTCTTGTATTTATTAAAGGACTGTGTTTATCTTGCCTGTGCAGCCCTGCCAGGTTTTCTTAGAAATATATCTTCCATTTGGGAAGCCTTAACCTCTAGTACAATAAAGGCAATTATAGCTACCAGAAATCATGGGCAAGACAGACAGATACCAAGTGAAGGAAAGCTGGAAGCCAGGCATTGCTTTTATCTTGTGGAGACAGGTTGTGGTTGTTAGCTACTTCTAAATCCCACTGCAAGCTCATTATGCCCAGCTAGTTACACCATAGCTCTCCTTCCATTCTCTCCAGGAAAACAGAAAACCAGAGAGTAAAGGATTCATTTATCCATAGGCTGAGGAAATGTAAGCAGAAAGGTGAGAAGGCTGATGGGTGCTATAATCACACAATTACAGCAGACCTGCCCATTCTTCCACGGGCCATGAGCTTTCCTTTTTGTCCCAAGTTCCAGCCACAGCTCTCCCACCACGATGTCTTATGCCACACCAAGACAGCCTGCTCCTTATTGAAGTATGCCCAGCCTTCCTGGGCTCCTTGGCCCTTCAGGACTGCATCCCAGGAGAATCTGCCAACCAGACTCCTGAACAGGTCAAAGTCTGCCCTCTAAAAGTCCGAGGTGGCAGTTCTACTAATCCCTGTTCTTACCTTCCCAGCAGTCATTTCATGAGCACTGTGCCAAAGGTGGCCTCCAACCTTCACATCACCTTTGAGTCCTCCTCTGTTTGTGAACAGTCTAGCAGAGAGCTTTTCCTAGTTGACTCACTGGCCAGCTGTGTCAGAAAGTTCTCTCCCATGCACTCCAGGAACCTTCTAGACTATTTCTTCTCTGCTGTGTTGCATTTCCAGCAGGCATCTTGTAGCAATTAGCAGCAGTGCTGCCATTTAAGAATTCAGGAGGCTCTCTGAGGAGCTGAACCTGTGTCAAATGTGAAAGGAAAGGGTTTTCTGAAATACTTTCATCACTACCATGAAATTGCTGACATGAAATCTCCTAGTTGCTGAATTATTTAGGCAAAAAAAGTAGTAAGCAAGTTTCTCTCTCAGAATCTGCTTTTGCTGTTCCTAAAATAATTGCTTCTGTGTTTTCTGTTTGCATTTTTTTTCCCTCTGGAGGCTTTTTTTTTTATATCCACAAATTCCAAGTGGACTTTCACCTAGTATAGGCTTTTAACAGTTCCTGTGTGAAAGTAAATCATGCAGCAAGAAATAAGGGAGACAACCAACAGATGGGACTTGGGATGCAATACCCAGTAGCAGCAACCACAGAATCTTTTGGGACATGTATGTTTTATGTGAAGAACATCCGCAAGGAGTTCTCATATTGACCAATGTGGATGTTTCAGCCAAAGTTCTCCTCTCTCTTGAGCTTACATAGGTCAAGTAGACCTTGATAAAGGTCATTGAAATGACAATGGATGTCCAAGTCCTAACTAGAGCTGGGTGAAATGTCAGAGCAGAGTCCACACTCTTCAATGTTTATTTTTTTAGATGCTTCCTCCACTTAGTCATGTTTTGTCTGTGGGACTTGTGGGCTGAATTTCCTTGTGGCAGTTGGGTTGTACCACAGGCTGTTTGACTTGCAGAAGGCTTTTTCTCTGGGTTTGGGAGCTGCCCTCACTGCAGACACATGCGGTTTAAGTTCAGCTGCTTTCCAGAATTTGCTTAGCTTGAGCAGGACAATGACAAAACATCTATTAGTGAAGAAGCCCTTTTATACTTAAAGGAACACTGGAAGTACCGATTGCTTCTGCCCATATGTCTTTGTGAATGCAGATTGATTGGGCATTTGCCTTTTGTTTGTGTTCAAACGTCAGGGTTTATGACTCACTTGAGTCTTTGCAATTTTCCTTCGTGCCATTATGCCCACACATCTCTTTGCTAAGCTACTGCAGACCAATCTTTTCTAATATGGTTTTCCATCTCCTGTGTAACATTAAACCTTTACAGCCTTCCTCCTCAACGTGCAACTTTTCCACTTGAAGCCCTGGCTGCTCATCTCAACTCTCTGCTTGTTGTTACTCTCTCTGTAAAACATGATTGCACAACTAACTCATCTGGTGTCAGTGATTTGCCCTAGTGGTTATCCACAGATTTTTTTCCAATGGAATTATGACAAATCATGACCAATAACCACCACTAGAAATGTAATGAAAATACAGCTATTTAAACGGGACTGAGTATTGATAGAGGATGAAAGCTAACTCTTGTCAGAATTCTGGCAGCCAGGGAGATTTTTCTTGGTTTGACTGCAGGTATTAAAAAAGGAACAAAACAGAGTTGTAAAAGGTTGTAAAACGTCAGTGGACAAACAGCTGTCATTTCTGATAGGTTGGATATCATAACTGCATTGATTATAACAGCAAAAAAATATTGTTATGTTCTGTGTTCATGAACAACAGGTCAAGCAGGGGACCCTTCCTCAGCCGACTTGCTCACCAGCTGTGTCAGAAAGATCTCTTCCAGACAATCCAGGAACCTCCTAGAATGTTTCCTCTCTGCTGTGTTCTCTTTCCAGCAGGCATCTGGTAAGTTGAAGACTCCCATGAGAACAAGTGCTAATGACTGTGAGACTTCTCCCAGCTCCTCACAGAGTATTTCTTCTGCTTGCCTGTCCTGGTTGGGTGATCTACAATGGACACCCATCATATGCTATATGTTCTCATATTTATGTCTAGATAAGGTTGACTTCTCAAAAGTTTTGTACAGCAATAGTACTTTAGAAACCACCTTTCTTACAGATACTTGCTTACAGAAATTAAAGGGGTTTGAGGACACAAGTAGTACTCTTATTGAGCAGTGAGATGGTCTAGGAACTGGTTAAAGGAAAGAAGTCAGAGAGTTGTGGTCAATAGGACAGAGTCTAGCTGGAGGCCTGTAACTAGTGGAGTCTCTCAGGGATCAGTACTGAGACCAGTATTATTTAGTGTATTCAGCAGTGACCTGGACGAGGACATGGAGTGTACTGTCAGCAAGTTTGCTGATGACACCAAGCTGGGTGGAGTGGCTGCCACACCGGAGAGTTGTGCTGCCATTCAGAGAGACTCAAGTTGTGCCAGGGGAAGTATAGGCTGGATATTAGGAGGAAGTTCTTCCCAGAGTGATTGGCATTGGAATGGGCTGCCCAGGGAGGTGGTGGAGTCGCTGTCCCTGGAGGTGCTCAAGGAAAGACTGGATGAGGCACTTAGTGCCATGGTCTGTTTGACTTGATAGGGCTGGGTGCCAGGTTGGACTGGATGATCTTGGAGGTCTCTTCCAACCTGGTTGATTCTATGATTCTATAATGTCCAAATGGTTGCTTAGTTGCTGTCTTCTTCTGGCGTACAAATAAACAGAGCCTACTCGTAGCTTTACTCTTCATTAGAGCCTAAACAAAACAATACTGAGATTCAGAGGCTTAAAATCACTTCTGTCATTGTCTTGAGAATTCATGCATTGCATCAGGCTGCTCAACAGCCTGGTTCAGATTTACATTTCTATGTTTATATTATAGCTCAGCAGTTAATACAGTGTCAGCCTGTGACGCAGGACATTACTCACTGTTATTCTCTGGTATTTCACTGCTAATCCTCTCTGTAAGATGTGCCATGGATGCTATAATGTTTCTAGATGAAACTTAATTTTCTACTTCTTTAAGCACTTTTATGCTAGCCTAATACATCTGCTTCAATTATTTTACTTTCCTGATACAGTGAACTTTCATTTCCAAGTCTTAATGACCTTTTGGTTGTAGTCATTCTGAGTTTGAAAGGCTCTGCTATTTTTATGCAATTAAAGAAAAATAATGATCATTTCTCTAAGTGGAAAAAAATATTATGCCATTATTGAGTAAACCTGCCAGAGCACTGGTGCAAGGGTCATTTGGATGACAAATGCTGTTTCTCAAATATCCTGAGAAGATTCAGGGGCTACATTAGATTCCAGAAAGGGTCTGCACCAAAGATGCTTCACTCGATTAGGAGAGATTTCATCTGGCAAAAAAAAAATGAGGCAGCAATATAAGGTGGGGAATAAAAGGTAAGAAGCATACACTGTTGAAGAAAACAGATCAGAACTAGAGGATTAGATAAAGCTGTCTTGTCAGTTCAACACAAAAGGGCAGGAGAACTGGAGACCTTAAAAGGACAGTTTCTATCGACCGACACATTAGCATAATCTCATTAAAAAGGGTGGAATAGGAAGATGCAAAACTGCCCAGGGGCTTCCAGTTGTTCGGGTACTGTTCGCTCAGCCTTTATTTAACACCACCATTAGAAAGCCTAATGGACTCTTTATATCACACTGTTAGACATATGGCAGCATCTTCAGTAATTGGAGTGTGATATACAGCAACAGGCTATTGTTTCTCTGCTGCTACATGCAATGAGGCCAGCGCTGAATAATTACTTACTGCACGTTCCAGATAGCAACACACAGGAGATGGGGCTGCCAGAGAGGAATTTTAGGGTGGGAAGAGGTCATCCTGAGGGCCTAGAAGCTGAGACAATAGCTGCTTGTTCTGTATGGATTTTGTAGGCAGCAGAGTGAGTTATTTGGTAATATCAGCTTGAGGTTATGCTTAGATCATGTTTCTTCAGAAAGCTGGAAGGCCATGCCAGACAGCAGTGTCTTTAAAGGAATATTAAACATGCTACAACAAATTAGGTAATTAATTACAATTAACTTCTGCAGGAGAGGCCATTTGATATTACTGCTTTTATGGTAGATTAGGTTTGACGATAGCCTTTCTTAGGCAGTAAGACCTATTACTGACTATGGAGAAAACATACTGAGGCTGAGGGAGCTGGGGGTGTGCAGCCTGGAGAAGAGGAACCTCAGGGCAGACCTCATTGCTCGCTACAACTACCTGAAGGGAGGCTGTAGCCAGGTGGGGTTGGTCTCTTCTCCCAGGCACCCAGCAACAGAAGAAGGGGACACAGTCTCAAGTTGTGCCAGGGGAGGTCTAGGCTGGATGTTAGGAGGAAGTTGTTGCCAGAGAGAGTGATTGGCATTGGAATGGGCTGCCCAGGGATGTGGTGGAGTCACCATCCCTGGAGGTGTTCAAGCAAAGCCTGGCTGAGGCACTTAGTGCCATGGTCTGGTTGACTGGCTAGGGCTGGGTGCTAGGTTGGACTGGATGATCTTGGAGGTCTCTTCCAACCTGGTTGATTCTATAATTCTATGATTCTATACTTAAAAGCAGAAGGGGTGTTTTATTATGTGTAGTACACATGTTTTGAAGTGATGAAGACATTAGCGATATTAAATTGACATTTGCTGCTTCTGGAAAATAAACATCAAATTTGCATGACTGAAGGTAAATCAATAAGACCTGGCAGGAGAACTAGGAAAAAAAAACAACAACAAAACAAAACCAAAAGCAGGCAATCAAGAAAACCAACACAGCTGGAGCTGGAAGAGATCTTAAAAAAGATCATCTAGTTCCTACCCCCTTGCCATGGGCAAGGATAACTCCTGTTAGACAGGCTTGCTCAAAGTAAGCCTGGCTTTAAACACTTCCAGAGATGGTGTGCACAGCTTCTCTGGACAATCTGTTCCAGTGTCTCACCACCTGTAAGGAACTTCTTTCTAATGTAAATGTACCCTGCCCTAGATTAAAACCATTGCCCCTTGTCCTATCGCCACAGGCCCTTGTAAAGTCTCTCTAGCTTTCCTGTAAGTCCTCTTCAGGTACTTCAAGGCCACAGTAAGGTCTCCCTGAAGCCTTCTCTTCTCCAGGCTGCACAGACCCAGCTCCTTCAGATTGTTTTCATATGGGGGTTGCTCCAGCTCTCTGATCATCTTTGTGGTTACAGAATCACAGAATGATAGGGATTGGAAGGGATCTCCAAAGATCATCTGCTCTAACCACCATGCCAGAGCAGGACCACTTAGAGCAGGTCACACAGGAATGCATCCATGCAGGTTTTGAAAAGTCTCCAGAGAAGGAGACTCCACAACCTCTCTTAGTAGCCTGTTCCAGTCTTTTGTCACCCTCACAGTGAAACAGTTTTTCTTTCTGTTCACATGGAATCTTCTGTACTCCAGACCCCATTGCCCCTTGTCCTATCATTGGACATCAGTGAAAACAGCCTATCTCCATCCTCCTGGCACTGCCCTTCACATCTTTATAAATATTAATGAGGTCACCTCTCAGTCCCTTCTGGAGGCCCTTCTGCCTCTCTGGAATATGAGCACGTTGTAGTTTTAACTGGTCATTTATTTTTGCTGTAGCAGTGTAAAGTTAACCAGCAAAATAAGAAGGTCATCTAACCCCCACAGCCTGCCATAATTCCAAATCCTCAAACAGCAGTTAATATTTGTTTTCTGGCTTCTGTGATGAGTCCAATAATTCTGTATACATAGAGCAAAATCCTGTCAAAGCTTGGTTGTGTTATAGAATCATAGGATCACAGAGTAGTTTGGGTTGGAAGGGACCTTAAAGAGCATCTAAATCCAACCCCCTGCCATGGGCAGGGATGATTCCTATTAGACCAGGTTGCTCATGTTCTTGATGCCCCATTGTGTGCTGGGGTATTGTGAGGCTGTGTCTCTGCAGGGGCAGGTCTGGGGCTGTTTCTTCTGCAGGGTGGAGAAGCAGTTGTATCCCTTTGGGGAAGACCAAGGTAAGGTACCAGCATTGCAGGCAGACAAGTTAGAAGACCAGACCCTGGCAGAGGAACAGCTCCTACTTTTTCCTTCTTCAATAAGTTGGTGACATTTCCTATCTGCTGAGAAATGAAGAAGACTGTAGAATTTTGGACATGTAGTCTTCAAATGATTCCTAATACCACAATGTCTGTGCAGATTAATCCGTTGCCTTGGGATGCCATGCTTTGGTAAGGGATACAACTAGAAGCTGATTCTTCTTTTAGAGCAGTTTAATCTAATTTCCTGCCATGAGTTTTCAGCTGATAGACATTCAAGTCATAAATAATTAAAAGGTCACAAATTCCTGAAGTGTGGCACCTATAGGGACTTTGCTTAGGAATAAAGGGCAGCAAAGCAATGAAAATGATTTTCCTGGAAGTGAAGAGTCAGTCATCGATGGACAGGAGCAATCAATACCAAATTTGAAACAGCCAAATCAATAGTACTTAAAGCACAAGGCTTCCCTTTGGCACAGGTTATCTTGTGGCTTTGAAAATTCCAGTGGATCTGCAGACAAATTCTCTTCAATCAAGAGAGTTCTGTTCACTTCTTCACCTATGTTATTGGGAGATTGTGGATATGAACTGTGAAAAAGATGGGGAAAATCTGACTTCATCATCTCCATGTCTACCACAAATTATCAAGGAGGCCTGTTCAGGATGGTGGTTTGTTGGCTTTTTTTCTTGTAGCTATCATGCTCTGTAAAAGTTATCCCACACTTCCTAACAATGCAGTAGAAATGCTCTGCTACTTAATACTTCTTTTTCCAAACTGAAGCTAAAAAGCCTCTCAATGATTTAAAAAAATATTATAATCACAGAATGGTAGCAGTTCAAAGAGACCTCAGGAGATCATTGAGTCCAATCCCACTGCTAGAGCAGGGGCACATAGAGAAGGTCACACAGGAACACAACCAGGTGAGTTTGGAATGTCTACAGAGATTAAGACTCCACCACCTCTCTGGGCAGCTCGCTCCAGTGATCATCACCATTAAAGAAGTTCTTCCTCGTGTTTAGATGGAACTTCTTATGTTCAGTTTTGCACCCATTACCCTGGGCATATTACCTCTTGACCTATAATGAGCCAGCAGTGTGCCCAGGTGGCCAAGAGAGCAAATGGCATCCTGGCCTGCATTGGGAACAGTGTGGCCAGTAGGACAAGGGAGGTTATTCTTCCCCTGTACTCAGCACTGGTCAGGCCACACCTTGAGTGCTGTGTCCAGTTCTGGGCTCCTCAATTCAAGAGAGATGTTGAGGTGCTGGAAGGTGTCCAGAGAAGGGAGACAAAGCTGGTGAGGGGCCTGGAGCACAAACCCTATGAGGAGAGGCTGAGGGAGCTGGGAGTGTTTAGCCTAGAGAAGAGGAGGCTCAGGGCAGACCTTATTGCTGTCTACAGCTACCTGAGGGGACATTGTAGCCAGGTGGGGGGATTGGCCTCTTCTGCCAGGCAACCAGCAATAGAACAAGGGGACACAGTCTCAAGTTGTGCCAGGGGAGGAGTAGGCTGGATGTTAGGAGGAAGTTCTTCACAGAGGGAGTGATTTCCCATTGGAATGGGCTGCCCAGGGAGGTGGTGGAGGCACTGTCCCTGGAGGTGTTCAAGAAAAGCCTGGCTGAGGCACTTAGTGCCATGGTCTGGTTGAGTGGATAGGGCTGGGTGCTAGGTTGGACTGGATGATCTTGGAGGTCTCTTCCAACCTGGTTGATTCTATGATTCTATGACTCTATGACTAGACCCATCATCCTGACTCCCTCTCTTGAAGTATTTGTAAGTATTTTTGAGATCCCACTCAGTCTTCCCTTGTCCAGACTTAAGATGACTCAATTCTCTCAGTCTTTTCTCATAAGAGAGATGTTAATCAGTGAAATTAAAAACACTGCTAAATTGCTGGACAAAAAAAATACAGCACCAGTAAAGTATAGGTGGAAAAGGATTTTATGCTGACAAATTACTGAGCAATAAAATATTATGAAAAGCAAGACACTTTATAAAGAAGATAACTCATCTCTACTATATATAGGACAAGAGAGAAATTTAAGGTAGAAGATAAATTAAGCTAATTATTTTCTCTTCCATCTTGACTCGTGTACAGGAATGCTTACCATGAATACATAGAGCTCCAATAAGAACTTTCCCAGCTTAGTCCAGTGGTACTGAGCAAATAGAACTAACTCTGCAGGTTTTATGAGCTTTCTTTGCTACAGTTCATTACCATGGGGAAATTTCACTGTGGATCTAATTAAAGCAAAGTAAAACTAATAGGGTGGCTTATAAAAACAATTGCAAATGTGATGTATTTCCCCTCCATAAAGACACCATGATGTGCAATTTTGCCTTTATAAGCACTCCACTCTAAAACATTTACTGTTCCTGACAGCTGAAGGGGCAGAGGGTGGACAATTTCTTGCACAGCTCATTACAACCACAATCATGAAAAACAAATTCAGATACCCAGTTCCAGAGAGGGGTAGAACAAATCCAACCCAAGGTTAACCTTAAAATCCAAACCAATTCGCTAAAGATTTATTCACAGGGTAATTTGTTTTCATCAGTATGTTTGCCTTCCCAGTGGAACATCTGGCAAAGCATATGCTGCATCAAGGTAAAAAAAAAGTCTTCTCAACCTTCTGGATTAACAGCCCTCAGAAATATACTGCTTGTCAGGCTAAAGTGGGTCAGTTATTTGTAGAAGTGCATGGTTGTCATAAGGAACCTTCAGGAAAGATTTAGACATTAGTTTGCAATCTATGAAATGAAACCAGGGACTGAAGTGACTCCTAACCATTCTCAGAAGAAGGCTTGTGTTTTGTTTCCAGAAAAATGCCATGTGATAAATAGAATAAAGAATCACAGAATCATAAAATGGGTTGGGTTGGAAGGGACCTTAACGCACCTGAACGCTTTGCAGCATATGTCTAGAGAACAGAAGTCCAGAAAAGAATGTGGAAGGTCAAGGAAGTGCATGAAATGGTGGTACCAAAACGTGAGGATTTGAAAGATATGTGTTGGAGTCCAGTGAAAAACTTCCTCCAAAGCCCTGGGCAAACAGCTGCTAACCCACCCTTACTGTCAGTCTTCACCCACCTAGTGATTATTATTCTGCCCATGCCTCTTTTGCCATTTAACTGTGCTACACCTCAGTTCCCAATTGTTAAAGGCAGCTATGAATAATTGATGGCCTTTTTATTCTGCCTTTATTCTGTCTCATCTTTTAAGGTTTCAGTTCTCAGAGTCTGTCTTTTACAGCACTTTGGACTCCCATTCTCTCTGGGGTGTTTTCTTCAGTGCATGATAGCTGTAGAGTGGATAGTTACCTGCCCATGATGTTGCATTGTCTTAACAAACAGCACTTTGGACTCCCATTCTCTCTGGAGTGTTTTCTTCAGTGCATGATAGCTGTAGAGTGGATAGTTACCTGCCCATGGTGTTGCATTGTCTTAACAAACAGCACTTTGGACTCCCATTCTCTCTGGGGTGTTTTCTTCAGTGCATGATAGCTGTAGAGTGGGTAGTTACCTGCCCATGATGTTGCATTGTCTTAACAAACAGCACTTTGGACTCCCATTCTCTCTGGGGTGTTTTCTTCAGTGCATGATAGCTGTAGAGTGGATAGTTGCCTGCCCATGGTGTTGCACTGTCTTAACAAACAAGCTCCTCTCATGTCCTGCATTTGTCTAATAATAACTGCATATATTTCACAACTGTAGAGAGAACTCTCTCATCAAGCAGCAATTTATCTGTTCCTCTTGAGAGTGAGGGATGAAATTTTCTAGCCTCACCAAATTGTTGTTGGGTGATGCTCCAATTGTGAGAGCAATGGTATGATTTTGGGGATAGGATGCTCTTGGTTCTTCCTCAGGTGTTGAGCTTCCTCTTCTCTCATAGAGGCTTGGGTTTGGTTTACATTCATATGTTGCTGATAGAAGTCACAAGAAGTTTTTGGAGATAACTCTGGAGCAAATGGAAGAAGTCAATTGTAGCTATGCAGGAAGTAAGAAACCCAGTACTGGGATGGGGTAATGACAGTAACTAATCAGACCATAGCTAGAACCCACTCAGGTGAGTCATGCTCCCACATTGACACTGAAGATGTCCTCCCACCTCTTCTTCTGTAGCAAATATAGAAGTTCAAAGAGCAGTATGGGCATATCTTTCGGTGTCTTCTACGTGCTGCTGCTTTGTGTCCTCATTTTACCTACCTACCTTAGAGTTCCTTAGCCACACTTCAGCAAGTAGTGACTGATGAGAGCTAACAGACTGTGACTGTAATGTTCCTTCAGTGACAGCAATTAGCTGCCAACATTCCTCATACTCTACCTGCTATCAGGATGTTGTGCTTTACCCAAACCTTCATCTTATTGTTATTCCTGCCCTGCCACTCTAAATAACATATCTGCAATGGACTTTACACAGATTCCATTATCAATGCACCCTGGAAAGGTCCAGATGATATTCTTATGAGAAGGAAGCTTCCAGAGACACTCAGTTTCGGATTCTTGTAAGTAGGTAAGTAATTGTGTAATAAACATTTACCAAGGTGTCTTGGTTTGCTGAGACAGAATCACAGAATCAATTTTGTGTCAGGAAAGCTGCATATCTGAGGTGACTACAGCACCCAATTCAGTGAGAAAGATGCCTTGGATGGGTTGTGGCCAGCCATGGTATGAGGGGCTGCATAGTGATCAAGGTCTTTAGCAATGTGGGATAAAGCCAAAGCATCTGCCTCATGCTAACCACCAGAAGTGTTCCATAGTATAAATCTCATGCTCACTGTAAACTGAAAAGTTTACCAGGTGCAGTCTCTTTCCTCCGTGGTTGCCATGCCTGAAGGGTCTTGTCCATGTGTCTGCTCATGAGACCTACTCTCCTGGCTGCTGTAACCATCAAGTTTTCACTAGTGCTGTGGTGTTCACAGTGCTTAGGCATCCAGCACTCAGAGCTGGGAGTGCAAAGCTCACAACTAGTATGTGGACTGAGTATAAATTCGAGTACTTCATATTAATCTTAATATTATAGGGTTTATTATTATTTCATTATATCTGTTTCTATTCAGCTCTTCTCAAGGAAGAGGTGAGGATGTCATTGGATTATAATTGAGTAAATGGAAGTAATGAGAAACTCTGCATTAAATACATTTATCAAAGGCAAGATGCAGAAAGAGATATGGTGACTTGATGAAGCTAACACCTGATTAATAGCAAAATATCTGAACTGTCCAGTTTTGAAATTAATTTACAGCTCTATTTCAGCTGCAGCAGGAAGAAGCTCATGTTAGATAAGGAAATGCCTCAAGTTGGGACTATTCCTTATGATATTTTCAGTGAGCAGTGGAAAAAATTATTTCTTGTGGGGAGAGATGAAAGCCAGGCACTTGGGAAGCATGGTCACAGCGACACACTGAAGTGTTTCTTCCTGCACTGGATTCAAAGGCCTTGTGAATTTTATTCTACCATGTTGGCACAGAGGGGTTCAAGCTCTTTCGTGAGTGCAGATCCATTTGTTTGTTTTGTTTTCCTTAGCATTAAAAAGCTTCTGTCTGTCTGTTTCATGCACTTCAGAAAACAATCAAACAATATCTCATCTATCACTTTGTAATGCAACAGTAGATTTTAAGCAAGGGTATTCAAGTGGCTCTCAGCTTCCTAGTGGTGATGGTCTTAAATATTAATGGCTACGCTGCACTTTGTGATTGATACTTAACAGCAGAGGACATGTTCTTGGAGCTGTAAGTTAGTCATCCATGCTTTTGGTTATCATGGTGAGTCATAGTTTCATAGCAATTCAATGATAACTTCTTTCTCTGAGGGGCACGAACGCCCTTCAAGCTTTTGCTTTTCCACTGTCTCTGCTGGGATGTCTCAGGTACCCAGATGGCATCTGTTTTGTTTTCATTTTCATGGTCTAAATGGGAGATCTCATGAAATTTGTTGCTGTTGCTTTTCCTGTCCTCATCATGCACTAGAATTTTTGAGAGAACAGTTATTAATGTCACAAATCTGCTGGTTTAATTTGAGATCAGACAGCTAGCTTGTCATCTAAGTGTTGTACAACTGCCAACCAGACAGTGAAAAACTGGTTCTTAATTTGCAGGGAAATAATCTTGTAGTAAGTCAGCTTTATAGTTGGCTCACGAGGAAGCCTGTAAAGTAATCTATCATCTCTTTGCTGTTCACTGCTATTTACTGTACTATCAAATTTGGGCCTTGCTCTGGTTCAAACTACAGATTCACTCAAACTTTGCAGGATGTTGCTTGTCTCGTTGTGCTAAGGAGGGGTTTGAATCTGGGTTTGGGGTAAAATGCACTGAGGCCAATGTAAAAGTCATTAAATAATTTATTAATATATGCAGAGAAACATCCCCGAACTTATTTACAACTCACCCACACAAATTCTATGATGCAGCTGGTAAAACTGGTTTGCAGAATTGTCTCAGTTCTAATTTATATTTCCAGAGACTCAGACAAACTTGATAGAACCAATAACAATTTTTATGGAGTGCCCTTCCCTCTTCCCCTTCTTTCCCAAAAGAAATGGATTAGATGGAGAGAGAGAGAGAGAGAGAAGTAAGCACACTCAAATAAATGAATCTCACTCGATTTGGAAGTTAAAAAGAAAAGTTTAATGATAGCTTAAAAAAGGTATCTGAGGCAGGGAAGTTACAAAAGGTTAGGGAAGGGAAAATAGCAAACACAAAATGTGTAAATACAACCCGATGGTGATGGTGATGGCTTTGTCCACCTTGTGGGTGATGATGAAGCAAAGAGAAACCAGGAACAGATGGTAATTGTGGTATGTAGGGAGCAGAGTGATGCAGAGAGAGATGCAGAGAGTGAGGCAGAGAGAGTGAAACAGGAAGTCCCCCTGCTTTTATGGGACAGGAAGGGGGAGTGGGCTAACCATCACCTGGTAGTGTTCAGACCCACCCCTGGGGAGTGGTCAAGGCCACCTAGGGTCAGGTTCAGGGTTGCTCCCCCTGGAGTGTTAACCCTATACAATCAATCATAGAATCAATCAGGTTGGAAGAGGCCTCCAAGATCATCCAGTCCAACCTATCACCCAGCCCTATCCAGTCAACCAGACCATGGCACTAAGTGCCTCATCCAGTCTTTTCTTGAAGACCCCCAGGGACGGTGCCTCCACCACCTCCCTGGGCAGCCCATTCCAACGGGAAATCACTCTCTCTGTGAAGAACTTCTTCCTAATATCCAAGAATGTATCTATGCAGTCAAATGAAATGATTTAGGAAAAGTCTTTAGAAAGGTTTATAACCAGAGAGCCTTGCAGCACCAACTGCCGCTGAAAGGTCAAGCTTAAAGTTCTACAAAGTTGAGTAAAGAGAGTTCGGCTGCTCACTGGTCAGAAGTCTCAATATGTGCGCTCTGAAAGCATAAACAGGAAAATGTATGGAGTGAAAGCCAGGTGGTGGACTTCAGGTGGTAATGATGGGATGTGGCTTTGCTGCTTGTTCAGTCCAAATGGAGCACGCTGTCTGAGAATGGTTCATGGACACGAGAGAGGTCTTCTGTGGCTCTCAGGAAGTCATCGGGTGGTCAGCAGCCACCTGGGCAAAGCAGGGTCCAGGCTTGCGGGCTGGAGCAGTCCGATCTAGTGCTGTGTATAGCAAGGAGCCGGCCCTGGGGCTGGCGTGGCAGCACGGCAAGTCCCAGTGTCCAAACCCCTTGCTGGGTCGTTCCCTATGTTCGGGCTCCATAGTCTGCTGGATCATAGATGCACTGTGTCGTAGCACACAGAAGCACATAAAGCAAACAGGTAGCGAGCAAAAGCAGCGGCAGGCAGCGAGCAAGCAGGGAGAGGTGAGCATCTTGTCTACCTGGATTCTCCTGTTTATCAGATGTGGGCTGAGATTAACGGTCCTTTGGCCACGATATCATCCAATTGGCTTTTGGCAGTCGGCCAAAACATACCAAATTAGGCAGGGTCCACAGGCCTGGGTCCCCCAATATGGGAAGAGCAGGAGCCTTACACCTGCTAGGCCATAAGCTAGGCACCTGGGCTTACACAACAGCGTTACACATCCTGGGTCCTGGGCAAGCCAGACCTTATGGCGCCAGGTCCTTTGTGTCCCTTTTGTGTCCATTTGATAGGTAAACATGTGTAAGCCTATTTTGGGCCTATGGGTCCTCCACGACACCTTGCTGAATTTGAGGGTGAATTAAATCACATACTGTGGATGCCCACCACACTACAAGGCAGCACTATTTCCATCTAGTGGTGTCATTTCCTAACTATTATGGCAGTTTTACTCTGCAGGGTAGAAGATACTGGGTTCACCACATTACATCACATATTAAAGTGGTAATGCAGTCCCATATCTCCATCTACTTCATGTGTAGGTTGGAAAAGACATCACTGCTTTTCCATACATTTCTCTGGCTGGGCTTTGGGATCCAAACCAGGCAATCGTGGTTTTGCAAGCATTATGCACGCTGGTTTTGCTCTTACAAATACTTCTACATTACAAATACTTCTATACTCTAATTGACTGTTAATCCTGTGTAACCATTGTGTTTTTCAGGGTACTCTTGATTTCAGTCTACTGAGTGGCTAAGGCAGAGATTCTCAAGCCTTTGCAGTAGCTTCAGCTTTAACTCCTCTACAAAGAAGTCAGTATGCCCTGTGAGTGCACAACTGTGTTGAGGGGGTGCCTGCAGGTTTCCCGTGCCATATACCCTGATTCCTGTAGTGCCCGGTGACTGGATGGTAAGTCAACCTTTCTAAACTCCTCATCTGCCATCTTAACTTCCAGTAACTCAGGAACTGCCAGTAGGGGAGAATTTGTCAGATCCTATCATACCTAAGTGTATTCACAAACCACTGAGCTTCTGTCTGCTTTATGTCCAGGCTCCAAGCATTAGATCCCACCTTGAGCCTTGTCTTTAAGTGCCTTTATCTCCTGCCCTGCACAGATTCCCCAGCTGCCTGTCTTCCTTGTTGCTTTGCACATCCTACCCAATGGTTTGGTCTTGCCAGGAGTGGTTGGAAATGAGGAGAAGGTGACAGCAGCAGCCCTGCCTCATCTTGGTGCATCTTCGCATTTGCTTCCACTTTTCCTTGATTCCTTCACATTTTCTGCATTCCTCACAGAAGTTTTGAGCCTTTAATAACATTCCTTGTCCTGACTGCTCAGAAATGAGGGCTGCACAAAATCCACAGGGCATTTTAAGACTGAATTGCTCTAAAAACATCTGATGGATAATTTGCTGGATACTATAGCACACAGTGCTCCCAAAGTAAGAGGAAAAAATTGCCCATCAGAATCTAGTTCTGCTTAAAAAAAAAAATGAAGGTAAGTTCTGACTGGTTTCCATGGCTACCATCTACTGTACATTGATATTTGCTGTGACCAGCATTTTAAATGGCCCTGGGTGAGTCCTCAGCACATAGATTCTCACCTGTGACATATCAGATGTCACATTACAGATGCACTTTCAGCCACTGAATGTGACATTGAGGTTTGCTGGTTTAAATTTTGGACTAAACTAATTTTTAACAAAAAATATAAACTTGAATGTGGAGCAGGCAGCTGAGCAGCCAAGTTTGAAAACACCACAGTGAGAAATGTCTGGTCCCATTTGCCTTTCTCCACAGTTTTCTGACAGGGCTTCTACCAACTATGATGTGTGCTCAGAGGAAGGTAGTGCAGGATCTCTTACAGTTAGGTAGGTGTGGTGTCCCATGTGTGAATTGCAATGCTGGCACTGACCATAATGGTCGACTCAACCACAAGTTATCTTATGAAGTTCTGTCAAGAAGCCTTCTAAAGACTGCTAAGTGCAGGGTTCTGCACTTTGGCCACAACAACCCCAAGCAGCGCTACAGGCTGGGGACAGAGTGGCTGGAGGGCAGCCAGGCAGAAAGGGACCAGGAGGTATAGGTAGATAGTACCTGAACATGAACCAGCAGTGTGCCCAGATGGCCAGGAGAGCCAATGGCATCCTGGCCTGAATGAGGAACAGTGTGACTACCAGGACAAGGGAGGTTATTCTTGCCCTGTACTCAACACTGGTCAGGCCACACCTTGAGTACTGTGTCCAGTTCTGGCTCCTCAATTCAGGAGAGATGTTGAGATACTGGAACGTGTCCAGACAAAGCTGCTGAGAGGCCTGAACACAAACCTTATGAGGAGAGGCTGAGGGAGCTGGGGGTGTGCAGCCTGGAGAAGAGGAGGCTCAGGGCAGAGCTCATTGCTGTCTACAACTACCTGAAGGGAGGCTGTAGCCAGGTGGGGTTGGTTTCTTCTGCCAGGCAACCAGCAACAGCACAAGGGGACACAGTCTCAAGTTATGCCAGGGAAAGTCTAGGCTGGATGTTAGGAGGAAGTTGTTGCCAGAGGGAGTGATTGGCATTGGAATGGGCTGCCCAGGGAGGTGGTGGAGTCACCATCCCTGGAGGTGTTCAAGGAAAGCCTGGATGAGGCACTTAGTGCCATGGTCTGGTTGATTGGATAGGGCTGGGTGCCAGGTTGGGCTGGATGCTCTTGGAGGTCTCTTCCAACCTGTCTGATTCTGTGATTCTGTGCTGTGAGTATCTAGATGTTACGTATTTTGCCAAAGAATCATTAAGATGGGAGAGGAACTCCACAGTTCAAGAAGGACAGGGACTTGCTGGAGATGGTACAGAAAAGGGCTACAAAGATGGTTAGGGGGCTAGAACATCACTTTTATATCAAAAGACTGAGAGAATCATAGAATCAACCAGGTTGGAAGAGACCTCCAAGATCATCCACTCCAACCTATCACCCATCCCTATCCAATCAACCAGACCATGGCACTAAGTGCCTCATCCAGTCTTTTCTTGAAGACCTCCAGGGACGGTGCCTCCACCACCTCCCTGGGCAGCCCATTCCAACGGGAAATCACTCTCTCTGTGAAGAACTTCTTCCTAATATCCATCGGGTCTTTTTTAGCCTAGAGAAGAGGAGACCAAGGGACCTTATCAGTGATTGTCAATAATAAAGGGTGGGTGTCAGAAGGATGGAACCAGTCTTTATTTTCAGTGGTGCCCAGTGACAGGACAATGGGTAATGGGCAAAAATTTGAATACAGGAAGTTCCATCTAAACATGATGAGGAACTTCTTTAAGGGTGATGGAGTCCTGGACGAGGCTGCCCAGAGAGGTGGTGGAGTCTCTATCTCTGGAATCATTGAAAATCAACCTGGATGTGATCCTGTGTGACCTTTTTGAAGAGAATCAGCTTTGGCAGGGAAGTTAGACTCAACGATCTCCAGCGATCTCTTCCAACCCCTACCATTCTGTGATCATCAGATCTATCTGTCAGCCCAGTACCACCATGCCCACTCACAACACACACCTCATCTCTTGGTGAACCAGTCATTGCTTTATTTCTTCAAGTCTGATTTATTACAACCCTTCAACATTTTGTTTGGTTGGTTTTTTTTCTGCTACTGGCACATGTTTTGAAATTAAAGAGCCAAGTCAGGGAGGGAGTACTTGAAGTTTTATAGTCCCCTGGTGGAGGATGAAGTCCAGCATGCTGAGCAGTCAACAGGCTAGTTTCTGCTCAGGTAAACACTGGCTAAAGAGTTGGTGTACCTAATCTGTTCTGTTACAATCTCCTGGAGCAGTGAAGTGAATTTAAGATAGGATTTTTGCACATGTGCATAGATTCATAGAATGGTTTAGGTTGGAAGGGACCTTGAAGATCATCTAGTTTCATCCCCCCACTGTTATGGACAGGGACACCTTCCACTAGACCAGGCTGCTCAAGACCTTATCCAGCTTGCCCTTGAACACCTCCAGGGAGGGGGCATCCACAGTCTCCCTGGGCAACCTGTTCCAGTGTCTCACCACCCTCACTGTAAAGAATTTCTTCCTAATATCCAGTCTAAATCTGCTCTCCTCAAGCTTCAGTCCATTTTCACTCAGCCTATCACTACAAGCTATTGTAAAAAGTCTGTTCCTGGATTTCTTGTAGATCCCCTTCAGGTACTGGGAAATTGCTCTGAGGTCTTCCCAGAGCTTTCTTTTCTCCAGGAAGAACAGCCATACCTCTTGCAGCCTGTCCCCACAGGGAAGAATCCTCAGGCCTCTGAGCATCTTCGTGGCTCTCCATGCCCTCTTATGCTGGGGGCACTAGAATTGGATGTGGTACTACACGTGGGGTATTATGAGAGCAGACCAGCATCCTGCTGGTCACACTTCTTTTGATGGAACCCAGAACATGGGTGGCCATCTGGGCTGCCAGCTCATGTTGAGTTTATCATGAACTGACGCCCCCAAGTCACAACTGTGCCTCTTTACACCTAGAAAAAGTAGATCATTTTCCCCCAGCTTTACTATCTGCCCACTTTTGAGGAAGTTCTCTAGTGTACCTCTGGTATTTTACTGTGCTCACACAAGCAAAATCTTCTCAATGTTTATTGCTTATTCTAAGTATCTGATCATTATGGAGCTTCACTACAACAGGACCCACTATGATAAATTTCCTCAGTATTTATAGAGATGTCTGAGGCAAGTGCTGGTGAGTTGTTTGCTATTGGGCCAGCATTAATAAGAAGATGATTTAGGTGAAATGTTGCACAGTAATGAACTCTGTATTAGGCAAATCAGATGTTAATGTTAGCAGTATGCCCTTTTTTTAATATTAATATCTGCAATAACCTGCCTCATTTAGTTCTCAACTGCAAAGATATTTCCTATCATGGAAACATCACATTTACATTGCTTTGACCTTTCTGTGTCAATTAAGTGCCCTCCTTTTTTTTCCCTCTTATTAAGTTATATGTAATGCTTCTAGTTTGTCAGAAAAGAGAGGGGGAAGGGGAGAGCAATGTTGCCTTAAACAGCTGGCAAAAGCTTTTAGCAGTAATTGTTTGGACACACAGAGCATTCTTAGAAGATGCTCATCTTCAGCCTTTCATAGCCCATAAATTAAGTTCCCTGTGCATGCACTTAGTTATGAGTGGAATGAAGAAATACCTTGAAAGAGTTCCTTCTTTCCTATTGCATACCAAATTCTTTGCTCCTGACGTGATTTTGTGGCATGTTGCACCTGATTCCTTTCAGACACAAAAGAACTAATAAGAATGTGTTGTCTACAACTACCTGAAGGGAGGTTGTAGACAGGTGGGGGTTGGTCTCTTCTCCCAGACAACTGGCAGTAGAGCAAGGGGACACAGTCTCAAGTTGTGCTGGGGCAGGTATTAGCACTTTGAAAACCAGGCTCTTTTAATGCTTCTAGACATTCAGAGATGCTTGTTGAATATTCTCTTTATGGCAAACTTCTTTACAGCATGGAAAGATGCCCAAGTATTGTGAGTTTAAGGGTCTATCAGAAATGAATTGCTAACAAACTTCACTACATTTGATGTTTATGTATCAGCCATGTACATGTGACTTGATGTATATGTGGCCAAACACCCTGATGTGCCTTGAAAAATACATCATTTAGGTGGTGTTCCTCTAAGATGGGAGCACTGTCTAAATTGCTGCTGCAAAGTGGAAGGATTTCATGCTGCTGGGAGGACTGTGAGGAGAGGCTGAGGGAGCTGGGGGTGTGCAGCCTGGAGAAGAGGAGGCTCAGGGCAGAGCTCATTGCTGTCTACAACTACCTGAAGGGAGGTTGTAGCGAGGCAGGGTCAGTCTCTTCTGCCAGGCAAGCAGTAACAGAAGAAGGGGACACAGTCTCAAGTTGTGCCAGGGGGAAGTATAGGCTGGATGTTAGGAGGAAGTTGTTGGCAGAGAGAGTGATTGGCTTTGGAATGGGCTGCACAGAGAGGTGGTGGAGTCACCATCCCTGGAGGCATTCAAGGAAAGCCTGGCTGAGGCACTTAGTGCCATGGGCTAGTTGACTGGCTAGGGCTGGGTGCTAGGTTGGACTGGATGATCTTGGAGGCCTCTTCCAACCTGGCTGATTCTATGATTCTATCCAGTGGTCTAATGATAAAATCAGTAATTATGTGAATGACCCTTAATGTCAGCAGTCTTCACAAATGAGTAAAAGGGGATAAAAGACGTGGAGAGACGTACAGCATGACCAGTATTGTGTTTTCACTGTCAGATATGCTTCCTGCCAGTGTGGACTTTTGAGAGCATCAAGCAGAGGCTGGTGTGTGTGTGTGTGACCTGTTCCTTCTAGCCACACACCGCTGAACTGGAACTTCTGCCCAGCATCACAGCTGCAGAATCTCAAAATGTCAGGGGTTGGAAGGGACCTCCAGAGATCACTGGGTCCAACTCCCCCTGATTCTGGAGACCCTCATACCATGGCTGGCCACAACCCATCCAAAGCATCTTGCCAACTTTGTTCTCAGTGATTCAGGTGCTGCAGTCCCCTCAGATATGCAGCTTTCCTGAATGGAAAACTGATTCTATGATTCTGTCTTGGCAAACCAGGACACTGTGACAAATGTTTATTACAGAATGGTAGGGGCTGGAAAGGACCTCTGGAGATCATCTAGATCAAGACACTGCTAAAGCAGAGTCACCTAGGGCAGACTGCACAGGATTGTGTCCAGGTGGATTTTTAATGTCTCCAGAGAAGGAGACTCAGCAACCTCTCTGGGCAGCCTGGTCCAGTGCCCTATTATTTATGATCCTCTGTTGGGCTACTACACTATAGCATTTGAAGAGAAAAGGGAACAAAAACCTCATTAATTACCTGCTCAATGGAAACCACATGTAAGAGATTGAATTGCTGTCACTACCCTTTCTCACTTAAATGCATACAGAAAAAATCTTCACCAAAAAAAAAGAGAGAAAAGAAATAAGAGAAACCCCATCTTCCTGAGAAAGAGTTAACATAGCTAAACTCATTGAGAGGAAACAAGTTGAAGTTTCATTTAAAAATTACAGGGATCACTTGAGGACTCCAAGCTGTCAGATGTAATGACTATGAGTGAACGTGTTTGCCCAGAGCCCGTAAAGCTTCAGTAGAACCTTGTGGTCTTATTTACCATGCTGTTCCAGGCAGCTGCAATTCATCCAGCCCAGTGTGTTTTGACAGGCAGCCAGATATCTTCACACTTCCACTCTGAGGGGCTTAAGAGCTGAGTGCTAAGCAGTGAGCACTGCCACTCCACAGTGCATTTGGCACCAGCATCCCCAGTGAAGCCATGCAGCTTTGCATAAGAAGAAAAGGGATGTGGACAGGGATGGGAAGAATAGCTCAGTGTGGTGGTTTGGGTGTTACCTGCCCCTCTGCACACACTTTGGAAACCACCCAGACTGGACTCAGCTGGCTCTGGAAATTTGAATGAAGCTTCTATTTACAGCTTAGCTCAATATACAAGCAGATATTTACAGGAGAGACAGAAATAGACAAGGTAAAAGGTAATACAGAAACACAACAGCCCTCCCAGAAACCTGAGTCCCCAGGAGGGGCTCCCAACTGCCTTTCCACCTTCTCCCACCCCTCAACCTTACCCCAGATGTCATCTTGTGCCCCAAGGAAGAATGGAGGGTCAGCCAGGGAGGTTAGGAAGCAAGTGGATTAATCAGAGATGGAGGGTGAGGTTAGAGAGAAATGCAGCCCAGAGCTCAGGCAGAGAGCGACTCCCTTATCTATGTTTGGATTCTTGTTCTTATACATCTCAGCAAGCCTATGAGTGAAGTAGGCATCACCCTTGTTTCACAGCCTGTAATCTAGTTCCTCTCACCAAAACATTCTAGCTGCCTTCAAACTAGCACGCTCAGCTAATTGCTTTGAGCAAGAAAGAACCTATGTACTTACAAGGACAGCTGCAAAGTCCAGCATGGTAGCAGAGATGGGAAACTGCCTTTGTTTCATTACAGGCACACTGCCAGCCATGACCCTGGCAGTGTGGCAGCTACCTGTGACTGAAGTTTTTGTAGCAGCCAGACCTAAGTGTGACCTAGACTTCTTTGCTGTGATGGATTTATCAGCCTTCACAAGCAGTCATGGGTCTTGTCAAATCTGCTGGTCCACAGATTTATGGATCCATTTTACCATTTGTTACTGTTTGCTCAGTTGGTTGTACCTGGGAACAGAGCTCACAGCTACTGAGAGTGATTTTACTTGCTGTTGCTTCTCAATCCTACCTGCAGTGGTGCCTAGACAGACACCCCAGAGAATGAGTCTGTTATCCCTTGGCCCAGAGTCTTAGATGAAAATCTACTATGTTCTAAAATTGCTTTTTGTTATGGCTTTTTGTTATGGCTTTTCAAATGTCTGCAAGTAAATCATACTCCTACATCATCTGCCAGGTACCTTGCGTGTTCCACTTGGAAAATAGATATTGGAGAATGCTCTGAATCTTGCAGTCACTTGTAGAAAATGCAGGAATTTTCATAGAATCCTAGAACCATGAAGGTTTATTGGAACTGTTAACCCAACACTACCCTGCCCACTAAACCATATCCTATATGGTTTAGTAACCGATATGCATGGGTTTTGAATACCACCAGAGATGGTGACTCCAGCACTACCCTGGTCAGCCTCTTTCAGTGCCTGACCACTCTTTCAGTAAAGACATTTTTCCTCATTTATACTCACCTGTCATAGTTTGAGCCCACTCAGTAGGCAGCAAAGCACCACTCAGCTGTTCCCTCATTCCTGCCTCCCTCTAGTGGGATAGGCAGGAGAAGAAATTCAGAGTTGAGAGGAAGGAGAGGGAAGACTCACTCAACAGTATGGTCATGGGCAAAAAACAGACTCCACTTGCAGAAATAAAATCCATGTAATTTAAGCAACAAAACTACTCATTCACCAAGTGAATCTGACTAGGTCAGTTAAAAATGCAAGTGGGTCTTTAAAGTTAAACACCTTCCCCCCACTCTTCCCTTCTTCACAGGCCCAACTCTGGTTCCTCCTCTCCCTCAGCAGTGCAGAGGGGCAGAGAACAGAGGTTGTGCTCAGTCCCAGTCTGTTCCACATTGTTCCTGCCACTCCTCACAGCCCTCCCATGCTGCAGCACTCTCTGATGGGAGATAGCAGTCCATGCACAACTCTTACCACTGTGGGTCCCTTCCACAGGCAGCAAGCATTCTGCCTAGAGATGGACTGCTGCAGTGCAGGTGTCCCTCAGAGTCTCTCCCTTCTTCCCAGTCACTCATCTCCTCAAGCAGAGTCCTCCAGGGGCTGCAGGCAGGATTCTGCCCCACCACTGATCTCTACGTGCTGCAGGGGCTCAACCTGCCATCTCACCGTGGGCCAAAGGGCAATGGCTACTCCCATGTGCCTGCCTTCCTTCTTCTTCAGTGTCCACAGGGTAGCGTCTCCCACATTCCACTTGTTTTCAGAAGCAAAGGAGCTCTCAAACCCAAAATAAGTCCCTTAATACATTTCTCCCCTTTAAGTATGTATAGGCAGGGACACTGATTGGCTTGGCCTTGGCCAGAGGCAGGTTTGGCTTGGAGTTAGGAGAGCTTCTCTAAGCTTCTTAACTCATGCCAGCAGCCCCCTCCCTCACCAGGCACAAATCCAACATTAAAAAAGCAAGGCAAGACTCTCAGCAGTGAAGGAGACATAGGTCCCACTAGAAATCTTTCAACCTCCTACATGTTTCTCATATACTTCTAACAACAATTTTAATAATGTTTGTATAAATAACCCACAAGAGAAATCAAAAGAAGCAGCCCAGCAGTGGGTAAGCAGGTTTTAGTTGTCAGAAGGGATTCACTGAGCTGCTGGAGCATGTGCAGAGAAGGGCAACAAAGCTGGTGAAGGTTCTAGAGAGCAAGTCTTGTGAGGAGCAACTGAGGGACCTAGGGTTGCTTAGTCTGGAGAAGAGGAGGATGAGGGGAGACCTCATTTCTGTCTACAACTCCCCAAAATGAGGTTAGAGTGAGGTAGGGCTCAGGCTGTTTTTCCTAGTATCAAGTGGTAGGACGAGAGGAAATGGCCTGAATTGTGCTGAGCAGGTTTAAGTTGGACATTAGGGAAAATTTCTTCAAGGATGTCCAGGGAGGTGGTGGAGTCATTGTCCCTGGAGATGTTCAAGAGATGTGTGGCCATGACACTTGAGGACATGGTTTAGTGGCCATGGAGTTTGTACAGGGTTAACCCTCTTGAGGGAGTGCTCTTGCCTCCTCCCCAGGGGTGGATCTGAACACTACCAGGTGTGGTGGTTTAGCCCACTCCCACTTCCTAAGATCCATAAAAGCAGGGGGACCTTCTGTTCTCTCTCTCTCCCCTGCCTTCCTGCTCACCAGCAATCACCATGCATTTTCCTGCTGCTCTTTGTGGCCATCACCCACGAGGCAGACAAAGCCATTGCCAAGAAAATCTGGTTGTATTTACACATTTTGTATCTTGTTTTTTCCTTCCCTATACCCTTGTAACTTCCCTTTTACTTATTGTTACAATTTTCTTCTTCTAACTTCCAAATCACAGTCAGATTATTTATTTGGGTGTGCTTACCTTTGCTCTCTCTCTCTCTCTCCATCTAATTCCTTTTCTTTGGGAAAGAAGGGGGAGGAGGGAAAGGCATCCTATAAATTGTTTTTTGTTCTATTCAACTACATTTGAGTCTCTGGGGAATTTAAATTAGACTGAGACAGAGTCTTAGGCTGACAGTTGGAGTCGATGCTCTTAATGGTCTCTTCTAAATGAAATGATTCTATAATTACATGGCAATTCAAGGGATGATACCTCTACAGAAGTGTCTATGTCTGATTCATACACATGTGCATGTACATTCCCCTATAGATAACATTTGTGCATAAATCAGAAGCTTTGGGGGCAGCAGGGTTTTTATATCTGTTATTAGGTACATGAGATAGCACATGGAGAGCTGCTGGCATTACATCTGACAGCAGGCTCCCCACTGAGTTCAGCTAACTTTAGATCTGCACCCAGCAGTTTGAGAAAGGTTCTCCTCCCCCTCTATTCTGCCCTGCTGGGGCTGCACCTGGAGTATTGTGGCCAGTTCTGGGCTCTCCAAGAGAGACAGGGAGCTAGTAGAAAGTGTCCAACAGAGATGCTAAGGGGATTGGAACATCTCTTACAAGGAGACTTGGGGCTGTTTATCCTGAAGAAGGGAGGTCTGAATGCTTACTGATATCTATAGGTTGGAGTTCCTGAGGGTGGAGCCAGACTTTTCAGTGGTGGTCAGTGATGTGGCAAGGGGTAATGGGTGTGGACTAGAGTGCAGGAGGATTCACTTGAGTTTAAGGACAAGCTTCTTTACTGTGAAGGTCCAGAGCACTGGACCAGGTTGCCCAGAGAGGTTGTGGAGTCTGCTTCTCTGGAGACTTTCAAGACCCACCTGGACATATTCATTTGTAAGCTGATCTAGGAGTAGCTGTGTTAGCAGGATGGTCAGATTAGATTAGATGGTCTCCAGAGGTCCCTTCCAACCCCTACCCTTCTGTGATTCTGTTGCACGCTTACCCTTTAACCTGTACTGTGGCAGAGACTTAGGCAGGACATTTGTCTGGCACATTTCAAGAAGAAACAGGTAACAAATACTATGCAAGGCTAAGCAGAGGCAATCACTATTTTAGTGGTGTTATCAGGACAGAATGTGAGGTTGTTAATGCATCTGACTAGATTTTATCGTGTCTGATGGTAATAATTTACTTCAATAGATTTAATGGCCTGAGTTGTTATGCCATTATCATGTCACTGCTGTACTAGGACAGAATGCTAGTTTGAGTGCTAGCAGCATTTCAGTTAAAGCAGTTTCTTTGAAGACCCTTATGCTGTGTGCTATAAAAAATGATATAATATGGGTTTTTATAAGGGCATAAGAAAAAAACATTAGCACTGTTAACCACTGTCCTAATTCATGCTCTTTAAACATAGTAACACTGACTATTAGAGTGAGTGGGAGAAGATTAACTTGAAATGGGGAAGAATGTGAATTTATTATTTTAGATGAAGAAAGGCTGTAGAGATACTGAAGGCATATCCTCTAGAACTTTCTGACAACTTCTGCAGAGCACAAGTTTGAATATTTTTCATTTCACTTAGAAGCAAATTGACTCATGTTCATGAGTTTTGTATTCTGATCAGAGAAATGTAGTTAACTCTAGGATATGCAGAGTGCTAGAGGTTAAAGGTACAGAGTTTTGCCTAGATGCCAGACCCAAATGCGGTCACCCATTCATGGCCTGCATCAGGAACAGTGTGGCCAGTAGGACAAGGGAGGTTATTCTGCCCCTGTAGTCAGCACTGGTCAGGGCACACCTTAAGTACTGTGTCCAGTTCTGGGCTCCTCAAGTCAAGAGAGATGTTGAGGTACTGGAATGTGTCCAGAGAAGGGTGACAAAGCTGGTGAAGGGCCTGGAACACAAACCCTATGAGGAGAGGCTGAGGGAGCTGGGGGTGGCACCGTCCCTGGAGGTGTTCAAGAAAAGACTGGATGAGGCACTCAGTGCCATGGTCTAGTTGAATGGCTAGGGCTGGGTGATAGGTTGGGCTCGATGATCTTGGAGGTCTCTTCCAACCTGGTTGATTCTATGATTCTATGAATATATTTTTGTTTGTGCTAAAGGTGTGTGAGCTGCTGGTTAGTCTGATGGTCTGCATTCCTGCCCAGGGACCTCAGCAGCGGGGGGGTTGTCAGTGTGGGCTCCCCGATGGACAGGACTGGTGCAAGGCCAGATGTGGTGTTCCCAATTAGGACAGGAAACCATCACAAAGCAGCCTTTACCGTGATCCAACCAGAGCATGTGCCAGGCGGGATAATGCTACTGTCCCCATAGCTCTCTTCTGACCAATTTGGTCCTGCTCACAGAGGTACCTTCTCCTTATGCTCTAATTCCTTCCCTTGGGCCATGGGGAGCTGTTATGCAGGTCCATATCAGGCATCTGGTGTCTGATTAAACTGATCATTTAAATTTCTAAGGCTACTGCTAGACATTTTCTGCCAGCGCTGAGCACGTAGAAGAAGGATCCCAAGAGTTCAATCATCTCACATGCATTTTAAATTATTGATTTTTATTTAGAAGTAAATTCAGACAGGAGTTTATTTAAGCATGTGTTTTCTATTCACTTGCAATGGTATCATTTAAAATTCAAATGGGGAATTTTCCATATTTAAACTGGAAAACTACCAGCGACTCAGCTTCTGCTTTCTACTGTGGGAGAGGTGGCATGGAAAGGCTTAATGTTTTCTCATTTTGGTTTCATGTCATTTGATGACCTTTCTAATCTGTGAGGCTGTGGCATCACCTTTCTAGAATCACATATTCCCTGGGAATCTACTGGGACAGGCCTCAGGTGCTCCATCTCCTTCAATTATATCGTCTGACACAGCATGTTTGCTCACTGCCTGCAACATCTGAGGTATCTGCACAGCTCTCCCTTCCCCCAGAGAGGATTGATGTCCTGAGGCTGCATATGGACCAGACATGTAGGAACAAAGTGGCAAGTCAGGTAGCACAGGTGCTGACCAGAGCGGTGGGGGAGGAGAAGACACATTGTGGAACCTTCTAAACCGGTTTGATGGTGAAGCCCTCCTGTTGTGTTAGCATGGAGATGAACCTCTAAATTAGCTAGCTACAGATATATAACCTGCAAATCTGATCCTCGTGGACACAAACAGTGGTGCCCTGCAAACATTTTCTGCCTAACTTTATTCTCCATATGCAGACATTGCATTTTTTACACCTTATCTTTTTAGCCAGAAGTATCCTGACCTACCTTTCGTTCTGGTTTTGATGACTTTCTCTTAGACCTCTAGCATGATGCATTTAAAGTGCAAATTATATTGAAAGAGTGAGAAAATGAAGAAAAACAGACATGACTTATTTTTTGTGTGCTTGTTAAAGCTCCTATTGTTGCATCTAGAGGAGAGAAAATAAGCTGTCTGCCTCCAGTGTGAAGTAATTTGCCCTACTAGAGTGACTGAGATATTCCCAAAGGTAAGCAACTGCTCTGGAAAAAGAAAAGAACAGTAGACATTTAAAGCTTAAATGGTTAAAGCATTTACTTCATAAATATTACAGTCAAGCTAAAGCTTCTAACTCTCCCACTCCTGTAAAGGATGGTGTTCAATCACAGTGCAGCTGGGAGGGTGTCAGTGAAGATGCTGGAAAGGATCAATACAGTTCCCTAGCAACAGGGCTACGTGCCTGGGGTTCCTGCTTCCTTAGGGACCTTTCTGACCCACTAAATCAAGGCAGCAGGCTTGCCTCTCCTGCCAGTGTGATGACTTGGAGCAAACATGCCCACTGCTCTGCCATCAGCCCAGAGATAAGAGGAACAAGTAGCAGTGGGGTGGGAGGAAGGTAATTATGTTGCTGCTTTAAAAAAGATGAGCATGCTGTCTTTCAGGATAAGCCTTTGAAGAAAGGTAGCTTTAAGAAGGGAAAGAATCCTCAAATGCAATGATACAACTACTGCTTTCTAATATCAAATGATGTACCTCAGGTTTTATTATGGAACAGTCACAGTCTGTAGCCATTAAGCAGAGCTTCTGAGCAGAGGTTAGTTGAGCTGTGCTCACAGGGATGCAGGATCATGGAAAAAGCAGACAGTGAAAAGCATACACAACTTCTTAATCTTGCCTTTCTTTTAACCTTGATGAGTTTTGTAATTTAATTGTGGGTGGCAGTTTAAAGAGAGTTGCTTCCTGCCATGAAACAGCATTTTTAGGCCTCTTCCACTCTACCTGAGAAAGTGCTGACTTGGTACATGCAGAGGAGTAGGTTCATCTCCTTATGTGTTCAGAGCCAACATGAGGTCCAAACAGACCATCTGTCTTGGTTTGAAATTGTATGGCCTAACTGAAAAACAAAACAAGCAAACAAACAATAAAACCCCCCCCACCACACACATAAAAAGACCCACACAACCCAAAACAATAGGAGAGGAGAAGCAGACTGCTGAAAGTCAATCAATGTTAAAGCCAGAGGCTTCCTGAGACCATTATTTTCCTCAGAAAGTTGAGTGCCATGGAGTGAAAATGAGCAGAGCTGTAGTGATGAGAGAGAGAGTTCAGCACCAACTTAGGGAATGGCTGGGCTTGGTGAACTGAAATGTCTTTTTCAACTGAAATGACTCTATAATTCTATTGGAAATGTGTTTTGTGTCAGGACAAGGAGCATGTTTTACTGCAGTTATCACAGAGTATCTGTAAATCCTGACTCCTCTGACACATTTCAGATGATACTGTGTCCTGTTCTGAGAAACCACTCGATTTAAGAAAGATGTTGAGGTGCTTGAACGTGTCCAGAGAAAGGCAGCAAGGCTGCTGAGGGGGCTGGAGCACAGCCCTGTGAGCTGGGGGTGTTCAGCCTGGAGAAGAGGAGGCTCAGGGGAGACCTCACTGCTGTCTACAGTTACCTAAAAGGAGGTTGTAGCCAGGAGGGAGTTGGTCTTTTCTGCCAGGCACCCAGTGACAGAATAAGAGGACATAGCCTCAAGCTGCACCAGGGCAGGTTTAGGCTGGATGTTAGGAAGAAGTTCTATGTGGAAAGAGTGATTGGCATTGGAATGGGCTGCCCAGGGAGGTGGTGGAGTCACCATCTCTGGAGGTGTTTAAGAGGAGGTTGGATGAGGCACTTAGTGCCATGGTCTAGTTGACTGGCTAGGGCTGGGGAATAGGTTGGCCTGGATGATCTTGGAGGTCTCTTCCAACCTGGTAGATTCTATGATTCTATATCCTCTTGTCCTGTCACAAGTTGCCTGGGAGAAGAGCCTGTCCCCCAGCTGACTACAACTTCCCTTTAGGTAGTTATAGAGAGTGATAAGGTCATATCACTGAACCACAGAATTAACCAGATTGGAAAAGACCTCTAGGATCATCAAGTCCAGCCTATCACCTAACCCTGCTAATTAACTAAACCATAGCACTAAGTGCCTCATCCAACCTCCTCTTAAACACCTCCAGAGATGGTGACTCCACCACCTCCCTGGGCAGCCCATTCCAATGGCAAATGTCCTAAAGACATTCTTCCAATTACTATAGCCAGAAGCAGGCTTGGCATTGCTATAACCTATGGTCAAGGAGGAAATGGCTGTAACTCCACCCTCTACCAGACTGGAGAAAAAACAAGAAAGAGAAATTACTTTTTGTTCCCTGGCAGTCTTGTTTCAGGCAGGTCTAACTGGACACCTGCACCAGCCTCTGGATGTGGGCTCCTTATCAAAGTCCACACTCAACACACAGAGCCAGCAGCTCTGACCCAAGCCAGGGTCATAGGAAGGCTGTGTCTTATACAACTATCTGAAAAAAAACCCCAAATATTCTGGGACAAGAAAAGCCTTTTTTTTTTGTTTTTTTGACAGCCAAAACATCTTGACAGATCCACTGTGAAAGATGAAAAAGCCTCCCATGCCTCCCAAAAGCTACAAGAGTAATTGAGCAATTTGGGCTCAGTGAGGTGTGGAGGGCAGAGCTAGGGAACGTTGGCACGATTCTTCAGGACCTGACAGCTCCTCAGGAAGAGTCTATTTTTCAGTAAGCTGCTCATTAATCAGCATTCTTTCCAACACTTGAGACAGCCCCAGGAACTTAATCGATGCTCTTTCCCAGCAGAAAGCCAGACCACCTTGCAAAACACAACCCCAGTGCACATACCAGGCCCCCCTCCAGCACAGGGTTGTGTTTTATGGGGTGTGAGGGAGTTCCTGGGTGCTATATGCGGTTGAACTAAACATTTGTTTTAGGACTGTGAACAGTGAATAGCCAATAAAACATTATGGACTGCCTATACAGGCAAAATGATATCTCAAGAATGGCCCATAAAAGCAATTTGGTTCCAAAGATTCTGTGCAAAGAGGGAGATGAGGCACCTGCCTAAAGCAGCTCAGTGCCCTCTCAAGCTCAGCATAAGATGCCTACACTCCATCAGCATCCCATGGCCACTGATTGTGACTGAGCAGTAATTTCCTCTGTTAAGATCATCTTCTGGGTGTGCCCCCAGGAGTGGGTAGCCTCAGACCTGCCCTCCTGGAGCAGTCCCAGCTCCCTCTCTTAATGGAGCAGTGGAGGTCTGGACCTGTCCATCCTTTTTATGCTTTCTTTAGGCTACTCCACTAGAAAGAACAGAAGATTTATGAGACAATATGGGTGGGGGGGGGAGAAGGAGCAGGCCTCAGTAACTCACTGATGACAGTCCCTGTGGTGGTTGTATTTTCTTCAATGACTTCTCATATGGCATGCATAAGCAGTCCTTCCTGAAGGTACAAATCCTCCAAACCCCCGGGGGGTATATTTATGCAGTGGGCTGCCATGCAACAGTAAAACAAGAGCTTCCAAAGCCTTGGACATATCCAAGGGTAGAGGCAGCAGTTCTGTCTGCATGATTGCTAGGCACCATAAATCTGGATTAGCTGATCAAGCTCTCATGTATGTTTTCTTGTCAACAATTTATGTGCTTAGGAAATGAAATGTAATGAGAGATAGAAGCTTGATTATACTGGAAAGCCTGGAGGCCTGTCTTAGAACTTCAGCATGGCTATTATTTTCAGGTGTCAGCATGACAAACTTTTGTGCAAGCAAATCATTACACTTTGTGAAGAGTATTTTTCACTAAAGGCCTGTGTTATACAGCTTCTGAAATAATGCTGGTTCTGTATAATCACAGAATCAACCAGGTTGGAAGAGATCTCCAAGCTCATCCAGTCCAACCTAGCACCCAGCCCTAGCCAGTCAAGTGCCTCAGCCAGGCTTTGCTTGAACATGAGACACATTTGTAAATCACAGATTTACAGAGTAGTGAGGATTGGAAGACACCTCTGGAGATCATCTAGTCCAAGCCCCCTGCTTGTGTGGGTTTGCCTAGATCAAGCTGCCCAGAATTACAATGTCCAGGCAGGTTTTGAAAGTCTCTAGACAAGGAGACTCCACATCAGATGATGTCCAGGACTTCATCACACTCAAAGTGAAGAAGTTATCCTTAAGTTCAAATGAAACCTCCTGTGTTCTAGTTTGTACCCATTGCTCCTTATCCTATTACTGGGGACTACTGAAAAGAGCCTTGAATAAATATTGTTTGGGTTTTTTTTTTTTATGTGTATAAATTCTGATGATCTCTTGGGCTAGAAATGCAAATATCCTATAGCTGATACATAACTAACATCAAGTATCAGGAAGCAGTAGTGAGCAAGGTCTCTAACATTTGCCTTTTCTGTGGTCTGGATGTTATAGCAACAGAATCTACAAGGGCCTGCATCTGGGTTGATGCACAACTACAGGCTCGACAGTGAGTGGCTGGAGAGCAGCCCTGAGGAGAGGGACTTAGGGGTGCTGGTAGACAAGAAGCTCAACATGAGCCAGCAGTGTGCACTTGCAGCCCAGAGAGCCAACCAGAGCCTGGGCTGCATCAGAAGTGTGGCCAGCAGGTGGAGGGAGGTGATTCTTCCCCTCTACTCTGCTCTGGTGAGACCCCACCTGGAGTACTGCATCCAGTTCTGGAGCCTCCATTACAAGAGGGATGTGGAGATGCTGGAGTGTGTCCAGAGAAGGGCCACGAGGATGCTCAGAGGGCTGCAGCAGCTCTGCTATGAGGACAGACTGAAAGAGTTGGGGCTGTTCAGTCTGGAGAAGAGGAGGCTGTAAGGTGACCTTATTGTGGCCTTCCAGTATCTGAAGGGAGCCTACAAAAAAGCTGGGGAGGGACTTTTTAGGCTCTCAGGGAGTGACAGGACATGGGGGAATGGAGTGAAGCTGGAGGTGGGGAGATTCAGACTGGACATGAGGAGGAAGTTGTTCAGCATGAGAGTGGTGAGAGGCTGGAATGGGTTGCCCAGGGAGAGGATCGAAGCTCCATCCCTGGAGGTAAGGCCAGGCTGGATGAGGCTGTGGGCAGCCTGCTCTAGGGTAGGGTGTCCCTGGGCATGGCAGGGGGGTTGGAACTAGATGATGCTTGTGGTCCCTTCTGACTGTGACTGATTCTATGATTCTACATTCCCCCCCCCCCCCCCCCCCCCCCCCCAGATTCCATGGAAAAAGTCTAGAGAGTTGCCATGCAAAGTCTCCTCTCACATTTCTGTCTGTCTGGAACATGAGAAGTAAACTCCCTGATTTGAAGGCCTTGGTTGGCTCAGGTTAGGATTCTTGGGAAGCACGATGTCTTTTCCACTCCATTAAGAAGTTTGGCTTTGTGCAACTTCAGTGAATTCCATGGGGAGTGACACTCAGTCACATGTCAGAGGTCTGCTGCGTTTCACCTCCTGCAGAAAGATCTGTCATTATAGGATAAGGTGCTGCTGCTGCTGATGCAAATTAATGTACTATGACAAAGAACTACTGGAGGAGGGTAGATGATAATAGGTGCACTTAAGACAGGAAAAAAAATTAAGGCAATGTACAGGAAAAAAAACAACTGAGAATTATAGGAGAGTTTTGTCAAGCTTATCTTGGTTGGAGGGCAAAGTGTTCTCCCTTAGTTCTGCACATAATTATTCTAGGAGTTCCACTTACATCATTTATTATTGCATAGACCTTCCTAGCTTGCTGAATAGTTAGTAGCCAAAGCAGGGCTTTCTTCATGTTGGCCCTGCTAACAACTGCTGTATCTTCAGATATTTCAGTCTCATGTATGCTAAGGACCTGGACAGGCTGGATGGGTGGGCAGAGGCCAATGGGATGAGATTTAACAAGGCCAAGTGCAGGGTTCTGCACTTTGGCCACAACAACCCCAAGCAGCTCTACAGGCTGGGGACTGAGTGGCTGAGAGCAGCCCGGAAGAAAGGGACCTGGGGGTGTTGGTAGATAGCAGCTGAAGATGAGCCAGCAGTGTGCCCAGATAGCCAAGAGAGCCAATGGCATCCTGGCCTGGATCAGGACCAGTGTGGCCAGTAGGACAAAGGAGGTTATTCTGCCCCTGTACTCAGCACTGGTCAGGCCACATCTTGAGTACTGTGTTCAGTTCTGGGCTCCTCAATTCAAGAGAGATGTTGAGGTGCTGGAAGGTGTCCAGAGAAGGGCAACAAAGCTGGTGAGGGGCCTGGAGCACAAACCCTATGAGTAGAGGCTGAGGGAGCTGGGGGTGTGCAGCCTGGAGAAGAAGAGGCTCAGGGCAGAGCTCATTGCTGTCTGCAACTACCTGAAGGGAGGCTGTAGCCATGTGGGGGTTGGTCTCTTCTGCCAGGCAAGAAGCAACAGAACAAGGAGACACAGTCTCAAGTTGTGCCAGGGTAGGTATAGGCTGGATGTTAGGAGGAAGTTGCTGGCAGAGAGAGTGATTGGCATTGGAATGGGCTGCCCAGGGAGGTGGTGGAGTCACCGTCCCTGGAGGCGTGCAAGGAAAGCCTGGCTGAGGCACTTAGTGCCATGGTCTGGTTGATTGGATAGAACTGGGTGCTAGGTTGGATGAGCTTGGAGGTGTCTTCCAAACTGGTTGATTCTATGATTCTAATATTCCTAACGAGGGAAACCTCATAGATTGCCACATCTATGCAATTCTAAATCTTCTTCTAGGACATGCTTTATAGTCTTTTATGTTGAATATAGTCTATTTTAATACAGGAATGTTTCTCACAGACCTGTGGGAACAGGCTGTTAAGAGCCTGGAAAAGAAGAGGCCACAGGGAGACCTCAAAGAGGCCTTCCAGTACCTGGAGGGAGCCTTCAAGAAAGCCAGGGGGAGGGACTTTTTACAAGGGCTTGTAGTGATAGGATAAGAAGAAATGGATTGAAGCATGGGGAGAGCAGAGTTAGACTGGATACTGGGAAGAAATTCCTTACAGTTAGGGTGGTGAGACACTGGACCAGGTTGCCCAGGTAGGTTGCAGATGCAGATGGAAGTGTTCAAGGGCAGGTTAAATAAGACTTTGAGCAACCTGGTCTAGTGGAAGGTGTCCCTGCCCACAGCAGGGGGGAATGGATGTTCTTTAGCTTGCTTCCAAACCAAACCCTTCTACAGTTCTGTGATAATGGCAGATAACTCCAATATTATAAAGTACAATATGAATATAAAATGCCACATCACACCATGTGGTTTACAAATACCTTAATGTAACATTAGCATTCCTTATAGTAACATTAGTTTAAAGTGATATTAATACATTATTATCTTCATAATTTATTTCTCTGTCCAAAATAGTTGTATGTATTTCCTTTGCTAGAGCTCTAGCAAGAAGGTTTGGTGCACCACATTAATTGTCCCATTAATTGTGCAAAGAATCTTCTTCCCTAGAGTTTGTTTAGCTGTAACATTCTCCCTCCCCTCCACCTTATACAGCCTGAACAAAGTTTTTCAGTGTTCAGAGGCCTCCTGCATCATCAATCCCCATGTCATGTAACACTTCACACTTAAACCCTCTCTGTCTGGGCAGGTAACCCATAGGTTTTCCATGCAGCGTGAGCACAGGTTAAATTACATCTCCAAACTAGTTATGCCTGATTTGAGTTGATGTTTTCTAATTCACTGCAGTGATATGAAACTTTTTTGTTTCTACTAATGATCTTTCACTGAAAGATTTTGTACAACGTCCCAAATATTTAGTGCTTTCCTTTAGAGTCTGTAAGTAAAGAGAGGCTTCTCCTTGTCTGCGTGGTAAAGTGCCCCAAGGTGCAGTTGCAGAGCACTGCAACTCTGGGCTTTTGTGATGAGTTAGGAACTTTCCCACACACTCTACTGAAATTTACCAGACAGCTTGGAAGTAAGATGAAGCCATAATTACAGCACAGCAAAATTCACAAGCCTCTATACACAAAATATTTACAAGTATTTACAATTATATACAACTTAGAAGTCCAAACTCCCTCCTGGACAAAGGAAACTGCCCAAGAAGGGCTCAAAGCTGCTCTCTTTCTCCCTCTGCTTTCCCAGACAGAGAAACAAAGCAACTAGCAAAGTTTATGTTTGTTATGCATTAGCCAAGATTAGAGGAGAGATGTTAGAGCATAGAATCAGAGAATCAACCAGGTTGGAAGAGACCTCCAAGATCATCCAGTCCAACCTGCACTAAGTACCTCAGCCAGGCTTTGCTTGAACACCTCCAGCAACTCCACCACCTCCCTGGGCAGCCCATTCCAATGCCAATCACTCTCTCTGCCAACTTCCTCCTAACATCCAGCCTATACTTCTCCCTGGCACAACTTGAGACTGTGTCCCCTTGTTCTGTTGCTGGTTGTCTGGGAGAAGAGACCAACCCCACCTAGTTACAACCTCCCTTCAGGCAGATTTGATCACAGGATGTTAGGGGCTGGAATGGACCCCAGGAGATCACCGAGTCCAACCCCCTGCCAGAGCAGGACAATACTATCTAACACAGACCACAGAGGAACACATCCAAACAAACCAGATCATCCATGAAATATGAGATCAGCTTTCTCACTCTTAAACTGGATAGCCTTTAACTGGTGTGTTTTTTTTCTCTTGGTGGCTGGATGAGAGGAAGACAGCTGATTCTTCCCATTGGCAAGTGATTAGTAACATCAATAGCAATTGTATGAAGTCTAAATAGTTTAGGTAACTGTATTGGTTTTAATAAAAAATCCATGCTCCTGGAAAACTTAGCTCATTGCTTAGTGCATTGCTTTAGCTCATTGATTTATCAATGATGGTTGGAGTAATGGAAACTTAAAGCATTTGCTGTGATTCAGATCCTATTTGGGTTTGTTTGTTAAGCAGCACAACCACATGATATGTTAACGTGTGACTTTGAGGTGGAAGGTGTTTAGGCAGGGGATGAGAGTGATTTGATTCTGAGGCATGAGGTATCTTCTCTCTTAGGAAGAAAAGCTGAGGGATTTGGGGATTTTTTAGCTAGTGAAGAGAAGACTGAGGTTGGATTTTATCAATGATTATAGACAGTTAAAGGGTGAGTGCCAGGAGGCTGGAGTCAGCCTTTAGGCAGTGGTGGCCAGAGACAGGACAAGAGGTAGCAGGCACAGATGTGAACATAGGAAGTTCTATGTAAACATGAGGAGGAACTTCTTTGCTTTGCAGTTGGTAGAGCTCTGGAATGGGCTACTCTGAGAGGTGGTGGAGTCTCCTTCTCTGCAGTCATTCAAAACCCACCTGTAAGTCATCCTATGCAACCTGCTGTAGCTCACCCTGCTCTTGCAGGGTCAGTTGGATTAGACAATCTCCAGAGGTCCCTTCCAACCCTTATCATTCTGTGATTCTCTTGGTTTTGTCAAGTGTTTGTTACCTTTTGCTGAAGCTCTTACAAGATATTGTCAAGTCACTGTGTCCATAAAGATGTTGCAGAGGTGGATTCAAGATAAATCCAAATGTCCAGTAGAGCACTAGAGTGGAATACAATATCTTCTCATTCTACTAGAGCACTCTGATCTGGTTAAAGGTCAGAGAATTATAATATCATTAATGTTGGAAAAGACCTCTAAGATCACCAAGTCCAACTGTTAACCCAACATACCCACTATGCCATGGCCTTAAGTAGCATGTCTATACTTTTTTCTGAACACCTCCAGGGACAGTGACTTCTTCACCTCCCCATCTGCCCTGTTTCAATGCCTGACCACTCTTTCAGTAAATATATTTTTCCTAATATCTAATCTAAACCTTCCGTGACACAGCTTGAGGCCTTTTCTCTACTTCAGCAGATATCCCTTCTCACTGTGAGAGTGTTGAACCAGAAGACCTATAAAGGTCCCTTCCAATCCAAAGCTGGATGTTAGGAGGAAGTTCTTCACAGAGGGAGTGATTTCCCATTGGAATGGGCTGCCCAGGGAGGTGGTGGAGGCACCGTCCCTGGAGGTGTTGAAGCAAAGCCTGTCTGAGGCACTTAGTGCCATGGTCTAGTTGACTGGATAGGGCTGGGTGCTAGGTTGGATTGGCTGATCTTGGAGGTCTCTTCCAACCTGGTTGATTCTATGATTCTATGACTAAGTACACATAAGCACACAAAAATACTGACTTTTGGGGCTATGAAAGAGGCTGTTGGAAGAAAGTGTTTCAAAGATTTAATAGCAAAGGACATCTTTAGTAGTGGTTGGTAATTTTATTTCACAAGTCCAAGGGCCTTTCTCATTATTGCTTTCAATGTTTTTGTTTAGAAGGGTCTGTTTGGTTCTAATAGCAGTGGTAACTTTATTTTCTAAGTTCCTGGTGAAATAAACTTCTAAGTTCTCTGCCATAGCATGGGGGGGACAAAATTCACCAGCAAAAGTGGCAAAGATTAACTATAATGTCTTTGTTCAGTTTCAGAGCTAAATACTCTCTCTGTCTAAATACTCTGTTCTAGGCTTTTCAGGCACGTTTATCTCAGCTGTTTGGATTAAATGCTTAGGGACATGGTCTAAGAGTCATGTGCAGGGAGAAGTTAGCTTATGGTTGGACTCCATAATCTTAAGGTCTTTTCCAACCAGACAATTCTACTATAAAGGAGCATTACTATCCTGCAGATTTGCTGTACTCCAACCATAGTCTGGAAGAAGCAATGGTATTAAGAAAGAAAAAGTGTTATAAGGCACAACTTAGTTCATATGAGATCCATATCACCTTCCAAGAAGTAAAATATTTGACTTTTCAAATGAAGAAGTGTAGACAAAAATACAGATTGGATTGTTTCATGGTCACCTTTTATTACCTGTCAGAATTCTCTCACAGTTTTGCTCTAGAAGTGGCAATTCTGACCTTTTGGCATGGATCACTAGTTGAAAAAATGAGGTGGTTGGAATAATGCTGGAACCTTAAGACTCTGCTCTTTATTAAACTAAATTAAATAAAAGGGACAATGTTACTGTTATGTCCTGTGATTATCATCCCATATTCCTTTGTGCTCTTAAATCTGCACCAAAAAATCCAATTTGGATGTATGGATTGATACAATGTGAGACTTCAGTGAGCCTACAAACACTGTTAAAGAGAAGGGAATTTCACATCATGAAACACAAGGAAATTCCATATTTGAACTACAGTAAGTCCTAGAGGCATACTGAAGTGTGTCCTAAAGCTCTCAAAGACCCAGGTTAAGACCCAATACAACCTAGTTACTCAGTACTTCTCACTGCAGTTATGCCACAGGCTGAGAAATAGAGAGAGAAACACAAGGGAAAGGGTGATTAATTCTAGTGTTATTATGTTTATTTTGCAGAGCACATCCTGCATTTGCCCAAGCCTCAAGGAAATCTGTGTCAGAACCAAACTTTTTGATCAAGCAGAGTAATTGTCATAGAATTCTATGGTTTTCATAACATCCTTTATAGCTTTTGACTAAAATAACCATTGGTTGCCTGGAAAAAAAAAGGAGGAGGAGGAGGAAATGGGACAAATGTGAAAAGCACTCTTAGCAATATGTTTTTTTCTGACTATGACAATGTGTGAATTTCATTTTACATGTGACTTTACACATAATGGAAGCCAACCACCCAGCCTGCTCCACCAAGTGGAAACTACCAAGTGAGACAAAAAAGGCAAGTCAGCATGCACAACACTGAACCTTGACTTCCCTTGTGTTTAAGTGACCTAAATCACAGTGAGTAGCAAATTCTTTCACTTGGAACAGTTCAGTAAGGTTTCAGAATGTTGTCACCTAGATTCTTTCAGTAAGCTGCATCAACACACATTTCATGCTTTGGTGATTCCCTGGAAAGCAGTCATGAATTATCATTTACACTGCTGTCAGTCCAAAATGACACCAGCTCCTGCACATGCACTCTTGTGATATCAAAAATGGAAAGGAAAACTCCAGTAAGAACCAACAGAAATGCAGTCTGCCTATTAGAATCAGAGCATCACAGAATCAACCAGGTTGGAAGAGACCTCCAAGATCATCCAGGCCAACCTAGCACCCAGCCCTAGCCAGTCAACTACACCATGGCACTAAGTGCCTCATCCAGTCTTTTCTTGAACACCTCCAGGGATGGTGACTCCACCACCTCCCTGAGCAGCCCATTCCAATGCCAATCACTCTCTCTGGCAACAACTTCCTCCTAACATCCAGCCTATACTTCTCCTGGCACAATCTGAGACAGTGTCCCCTTGTTCTATTGCTGGATGCCTGGCAGAAGAGCCCAACCCCCCACCTGGCTACAACCTGCCCTCAGGTAGTTGTAGACAGCAATAAGGTCCCCCCTGAGCCTCCTCTTCTCCAGGATAAACAACCCCAGCTTATGGAAGCTTGTTTCCTTGCTGCTTCTTTGGTAAGTTTGCACTAATTATTTAGATTTTGTATGTTTCCCTTATGCAGAATGCAGTCAAAAGGTGTAAAATTAAGCCTGTATGTCTGTTTTTACTACAGGTGTTAAATGAAAGGTATAGTCTATCAGCAAATACTACAAAGTGGCATTACACAAAAGCTCTTACCCCGAAACAAGCAATTTAATGCTACTTAGAACTGGCTGTGTACTCATCATTTTTGTCTTCCTCATCTTGAGGCCCACAGCTGTTTCCATCCCAGTTTCTTCAGGGAAATGACTGCAAAATTAGGGATAACCTGATACTTTCCTGCCTGATTTTGAAAGTGCTGCCAGGTCTAATTGCCATGAGTGCAATGCCATCTGTCAGTGCCCCACAACGACATTTCATGAGAGCATCCAATTAGCAAATTTAGGATGAAGTTTAATTAATCAAACGTAAAGCTTCAGATTTAAGATCCCTTCCTCCTCTCTCCCCTTCAATAACCTCTTAGTGAATTTAATAATGGTGTCATTTCAGCCCTCTTTGTTCTGCTCTTTGCTTTAACTCACTTTCTATTTGCATATCAAAGCTGCAATTAGAAAACAGTACATTTTGCTGATAGTTTTAGGCACTTCATGCCTATCATCTAGACCAGGAGCTAATTTAGAACCATGGTAAGCAAACTATTTTTTTTTTTTTAAAGTAGGACCTAACTAAAATGATTAATTCTATTTCTGACCTTCAGATTTGAAGGATCCAAATATTTCTGGTTATATCTTGCAGATTAAAATGGCAACAAATTGCACAATCCCAGGATCAGCCTTCATTCGTTTTCTATATTCCTCTACAGAACTTGTTTGTGAGGCTCTAGGTACATTCATGATTCAGTAGAAGTGCAGAACATTGTGTTGAAAAATAATATTGCAGCAATAGTTTGGGTTTTTTTGCCTCTGTTTTATTTTGTTTTCAAGTCTGGATTATTTATTATTTTGCAGTAGGATAGGAGGTTTTTTTTCCCCCCATACAATTTGATAAATAACTTCACTGATAAATACATTTTATGCTTGTAAACCTGCTGCGATGTAATGTGTCAGAGTAGGACCTAATTAAAAAGACTTTTAATTCAAAGTAGAACCTAACTTAAAAAGTTTAATTCTGTTTCTGACCTTCAGATTTGAAGGATCCAAATATTTCTGGCTATTGCTTAGAGATTAAAATGGCAACAAATTGCACAATCCCAGGAGCAGCCTTCATTCGTTTTCTATACTCCTCTACAGAACTTGTTTGTGAGGCTCTAGGTACATTCATGATTCAGTAGAAGTGCAGAACATTGTGTTGAAAAATAATATTGCAGCAATAGTTTTTTATTTTGCCTTTATTTTGTTTTGTTTTCAAGTCTGGATTATTTATTATTTTGCAGTAGGATAGGAGGTTTTTTTTCCCCCCATACAATTTGATAAATAACTTCACTGATAAATACATTTTATGCTTGTAAACCTGCTGCAATGTAATGTGACAGAGCAGGACCTAATTAAAAAAGATTAATTCTATTTCTGACCTCCAGATTTGAAGGATCAAAATATTTCTGGCTATAGTTTAGAAATTAAAATGGCAGCAAAAGGCATAATCCCAGGATCAGCCTTTATTCATTTTCTATATTCCTCTACAGAACTTGTTTATGAGGCTCTAGGTACATTCATGATTCAGTAGAAGTGTAGAACATTGTGTTGAAAAATAATATTGCAGCAATAGTTTTTTATTTTGCCTTTATTTTGTTTTGTTTTCAAGTCTGGATTATTTATTATTTTTCAGTAGAATATGAGGCTTATTTTTCCACACAATTTGATAAATAACTTCATTGATAAATACATTTTATGCTTGTAAACCTGCTGCAATGTAATGTGACAGAGTAGGACCTAATTCAAAAGTAGGACCTAATTTAAAAAGATTAATTCTATTTGTGACCTTCAGATTTGAAGGATCCAAATATTTCTGGTTATATCTTACAGATTAAAATGGCAACAAATTGCACAATCCCAGGATCAGCCTTCATTCATTTTCTATATTCCTCTACAGAACTTGTATGTGAGGCTCTAGGTACATTCATGATTCAGTAGAAGTGCAGAACATTGTGTGGAAAAGGAATATGGCAGAAACAGTTTGGGGGTTTTGCCTTTGTTTTGTTTTGTTTTCAAGTCTGGATTATTTATTATTTTGCAGTAGGATAGGAGTTTTTTTTTTTTCAGTACAGTTTGATAAATAACTTCATTGATAAATACATTTTATGCTTGTAAACCTGCTGCAATGTAATGTGTCACAGTAGGACCTAATTAAGAAGTAGGACATAATTTAAAAGATTAATTCTATTTCTGACCTTCAGATTTGAGGGATCCAAATATTTCTGGTTATATCTTAGAGGTTAAAATGGCAACAAATTGCACAATCCCAGGAGCAGCCTTCATTCACTTTCTATACTCCTCTACAGAACTTGTTTGTGAGGCTCTAGGTACATTCATGATTCAGTAGAAGTGCAGAACATTGTGTTGAAAAAGAATATGGCAGAAAGAGTTTGGGGGGGTTTTACCTTTGTTTTGTTTTGTTTTCAAGTCTGGATTATTTATTATTTTGCAGTAGGATATGAAGAGTTTTTTCCATACAATTTGATAAATAACTTCATTGATAAATACATTTTGTGCTTGTAAACCTGCTGCGATATAATGTGACTGAGTAGGACCTAATAAAAAAGTAGGACCTAACTAAAGAGACTTTTTTTCAAAGTAGGACCTAAATTAAAATGATTAATTCTATTTCTGACCTTTAGATTTGAAGGATCCAAATATTTCTGGTTATATTTTACAGATTAAAATAGCAACAAATTGCACAATCCCAGGAGCAGCCTTCATTCATTTTCTATATTCCTCTACAGAACTTGTTTGTGAGGCTCTGGGTACATTCATGATTCAGTAGAAGTGCAGAACATTGTGTTGAAAAAGAATATTGCAGAAATAATGTGGGGTTTTGCCTTTGTTTTGTTTCGTTTTCAAGTCTGGATTATTTATTATTTTGCTGTAGAATATGAGGCTTTTTTTTCCACACAATTTGATAAATAACTTCACTGATAAATACATTTTATGCTTGTAAACCTGCTGCGATATAATGTGACTGAGTAGGACCTAATCAAAAAGTAATACCTAACTTTAAAAGATTAATTCTATTTCTGACCTTCATATTTGAAGGATCCAAATATTTCTGCTTATATCTTACAGGTTAAAATGGCAGCAGATTGCACAATCCCAGGAGCAGCCTTCATTCATTTTCTGTATTCCTCTGCAGAACTTCTTTGTGAGGCTCTAGGTACATTCATGATTCAGTAGAAGTGCAGAACATTGTGTTGAAAAATAATATTGCAGCAATAGTTTGGGTTTTTTTGCCTTTGTTTTGTTTTGTTTTCAAGTCTAGATTATTTATTATTTTGCAGTAGGATATGAGGCTTTTTTGTCCACACAATTTGATAAATAACTTCATTGATAAATACATTTTATGCGTATAAACCTGCTGCAATGTAATGTGACAGAGTAGGACCTAATTAAAAAGTAGGACCTAACTTTAAAAGATTAATTCTATTTGTGACCTTCAGATTTGAAGGATCCAAATATTTCTGGCTACTGCTTACAGGTTAAAATGGCAACAAACTGCACAATCCCAGGAGCAGCCTTCATTCATTTTTCTATACTCCTAAACAGAACTTGTTTGTGAGGCTCTAGGTACATTCATGATTCAGTAGAAGTGCAGAGCATTGTGTTGAAAATGAATATTGCAGAAAGAGTTTGGAGTTTTGCCTTTGTTTTGTTATGTTTTCAAGTCTGGATTATTTATTATTTTGCAGTAGGATATGAAGAGTTTTTTCCCCCATACAATTTAATAAACAACTTCATTGATAAATACATTTTATGCTTGTAAACCTGCTGCAATATAATGTGACAGAGTAGGACCTAATTCAAAAGTAGGACCTAACTAAAAAGACTTTTAATTCGAAGTAGAACCTAACTTAAAAAGATTAATTCTATTTGTGACCTTCAGATTTGAAGGATCCTAATATTTCTGGTTATATCTTGCAGATTAAAATGGCAACAAATTGCACAATCCCAGGAGCAGCCTTCATTCGTTTTCTATACTCCTCTACAGAACTTGTTTGTGAGGCTCTAGGTACATTCATGATTCAGTAGAAGTGCAGAACATTGTGTTGAAGAAGAATATGGCAGAAAGAGTTTGGGGTTTTGCCTTTGTTTTGTTTTGTTTTGTTTTCAAGTCTGGATTATTTATTATTTTGCAGTAGGACATGAATGGTTTTTTTCCCATACAATTCAATAAATAACTTCACTGATAAATACATTTTATGCTTGTAAACCTGCTGCAATATAATGTGACAGAGTAGGACCTAATTAAAAAAAAAGATTAATTCTATTTCTGACCTTCAGATTTGAAGGATCAAAATATTTCTGGCTATTGCTTAGAGATTAAAATGGCAACAAACTGCATACTCCCAGGATCAGGCTTCATTAATTTTCTATACTCCTCTACAGTACTCGTTTATGAGGCTCTAGGTACATTCATGATTCAGTAGAAGTGCAGAACATTGTGTGGAAAAGGAATATGGCAGAAACAGTTTGGGGTTTTGCCTTTGTTTTGTTTTGTTTTGAAGTCTGGATTATTTATTATTTTCCAGTAGGATAGGAGGTTTTTTTTTTTCAGTACAGTTTGATAAATAACTTCATTGATAAATACATTTTATGCTTGTAAACCTGCTGCAATGTAATGTGACAGAGTAGGACCTAATTAAAAAGTAGGACCTAAGTTTAAAAGATTAATTCTATTTCTGACCTTCAATTTGAAGGATTAAAATATTTCTGGTTATATTTTACAGATTAAAATGGCAACAAATTGCACAATCCCAGGAGCAGCCTTCATTCGTTTTCTATATTTCTCTACAGAACTTGTTTGTGAGGCTCTAGGTACATTCATGATTCAGTAGAAGTGCAGAACATTGTGTTGAAAAATACTATTGCAGAAATAGTTTGGGGGGGGTTGCCTTTGTTTTGTTATGTTTTCAAGTCTGGATTATTTACTATATTGCAGTAGGATATGAGGTTTTTTTTCCCCCATACAATTTGATAAACAACTTCACTGATAAATACATTTTATGCTTGTAAACCTGCTGCAATATAATGTGACAGAGTAGGAGCTAATTAAAAAGACTTTTAATTCGAAGTAGAACCTAACTTAAAAAGATTAATTCTATTTCTGACCTTCAGATTTGAAGGATCCAAATATTTCTGGTTATATCTTACAGGTTAAAATGGCAAAAATTGCACAATCCCAGGAGCAGCCTTCATTAATTTTCTATATTCCTCTACAGAACTTGTTTGTGAGGCTCTAGGTACATTCATGATTCAGTAGAAGTGCAGAACATTGTGTTGAAAAATACTATTGCAGAAATAGTTTGGGGGGGGGTTGCCTTTGTTTTGTTATGTTTTCAAGTCTGGATTATTTATTATTTTGCAGTAGGATATGAAGGGTTTTTTTTCCCCCATACAATTTGATAAACAACTTCACTGATAAATACATTTTATGCTTGTAAACCTGCTGCAATATCATGTGACAGAGTAGGACCTAATTAAAAAGACTTTTAATTCGAAGTAGAACCTAACTTAAAAAGATTAATTCTATTTCTGACCTTTAGATTTGAAGGATCCTAATATTTCTGGTTATATCTTACAGAATTAAAATGGCAACAAATTGCACAATTCCAGGAGCAGTCTTCATTCATTTTCTATACTCCTCTACAGAACTTGTTTGTGAGGCTCTAGGTACACTCATGATTCAGTAGAAGTGCATAACATTGTGTTGAAAAATAATATTGCAGCAATAGTTTGGGGTTTTGCCTTTGTTTTGTTATGTTTTCAAGTCTGGATTATTTATTATTTTGCAGTAGGATATGAAGGGTTTTTCCCGCATACAATTTGATAAATAACTTCACTGATAAATACATTTTATGCTTGTAAACCTGCTGCAATGTAATGTGTCAGAGTAGGACATAATTAAAAAGTAGGAACCAACTAAGAAGACTTTTTATTCAAAGTAGGACCTAACTTAAAAAGATTAATTCTATTTCTGACCTTCAGATTTGAAGGATCCAAATATTTCTGGTTATATCTTACAGATTAAAATGGCAACAAATTGCACAATCCCAGGATCAGCCTTCATTCATTTTCTATATTCCTCTACAGAACTTGTTTGTGAGGCTCTAGGTACATTCATGATTCAGTAGAAGTGCAGAACATTGTGTTGAAAAGGAATATTGCAGAAATAGTTTGGGGTTTTGCCTTTGTTTTGTTTTGTTTTCAAGTCTGGATCATTTATTATTTTGCAGTAGGATTTGAGTGTTTTTTTTTTTCAGTACAGTTTGATAAATAACTTCATTGATAAATACATTTTATGCTTGTAAACCAGCTGCAATATAATGTGACAGAGTAGGAGCTAATTAAAAAAGATTAATTCTATTTTTGACCTTCAGATTTGAAGGATCAAAATATTTCTGGCTATTGCTTACAGAATAAAATGGCAACAAACTGCATAATCCCAGGAGCAGCCTTCATTCGTTTTCTATACTCCTCTACAGAACTTGTTTGTGAGGCTCTAGGTACATTTATGATTCAGTAGAAGTGCAGAACATTGTGTTGAAAAATAATATTGCAGCAATAGTTTGGGGGGTTTTGCCTTTGTTTTGTTATGTTTTCAAGTCTGGATTATTTATTATTTTGCAGTAGGATAGGAGGGTTTTTTCCATACAATTGGATAAATAACTTCACTGATAAATACATTTTATGCTTGTAAACCTGCTGCAATGTAATGTGTCAGAGTAGGACCTAGTTCAAAAGTAGGATCTAACTAAAAAGACTTTTAATTCGAAGTAGAACCTAACTTAAAAAGATCCTTCAGATTTGAAGGATCCAAATATTTCTGGTTATATCTTGCAGGTTAAAATGGCAACAAATTGCACAATCCCAGGATCAGCCTTCATTCATTTTCTGTATTCCTCTGCAGAACTTGTTTGTGAGGCTCTAGGTACATTCATGATTCAGTAGAAGTGCAGAACATTGTGTTGAAGAAGAATATGGCAGAAAGAGTTTGGGGTTTTGCCTTTGTTTTGTTTTCAAGTCTGGATTATTTATTATTTTGCAGTCGGATAGGAGGGTTTTTTTTCCCCCCATACAATTTGATAAATAACTTCACTGTTAAATACATTTTATGCTTGTAAACTTGCTGCAATGTAATGTGTCAGAGTAGGATCTAATTAAAAAGTAGGACCTAACTAAGAAGACTTTTTATTCAAAGTAGGACCTAACTTAAAAAGATTAATTCTATTTCTGACCTTCATATTTGAAGGATCCAAATATTTCTGGTTATATCTTACAGATTAAAATGGCAACAGATTGCACAATCCCAGGAGCAGCCTTCATTCATTTTCTGTATTCCTCTGCAGAACTTCTTTGTGAGGCTCTAGGTACATTCATGATTCAGTAGAAGTGCAGAACATTGTGTTGAAAATGAATATTGCAGAAAGAGTTTGGGGGGGTTTTACCTTTGTTTTGTTTTGTTTTCAAGTCTGAATTATTTATTATTTTGTAGTAGGATATGAGTTTTCTTTTTCAGTACAGTTTGATAAACAACTTCATTGATAAATACATTTTATGCTTGTAAACCTGTGCAATGTAATGTGACAGAGTAGGACCTAATTAAAAAAATGATTAATTCTATTTCTGACCTCCAGATTTGAAGGATCAAAATATTTCTGGCTATTGCTTAGAGATTAAAATGGCAACAAAATGCATAATCCCAGGATCAGCCTCCATTCATTTTCTATACTCCTCTACAGAACTTGTTTATGAGGCTCTAGGTACATTCATGATTCAGTAGAAGTGCAGAACATTGTGTTGAAAAATAATATTGCAGCAATAGTTTGGTTTTTTTTGGCCTTTGTTATGTTTTCAAGTCTGGATTATTTATTATTTTGCTGTAGAATATGAGGGTTTTTTTTCCACACAATTTGATAAATAACTTCAGAGATAAATACATTTTATGCTTGTAAACCTGCTGCAGTATAATGTGACAGAGTAGGACCTAATTAAAAAGACTTTTAATTCAAAGTATAACCTAACTTAAAAAGATTAATTCTATTTCTGACCTTCAGATTTGAAGGATTCAAATATTTCTGGTTATATTTTACAGATTAAAATGGCAACAAATTGCACAATCCCAGGAGCAGCCTTCATTCATTTTCTATACTCCTCTACAGTACTTTTTTGTGAGGCTCTAGGTTCATTCATGATTCAGTAGAAGTGCAGAACATTGTGTTGAAAAGGAATATTGCAGAAATAGTTTGGGGTTTTGCCTTTGTTTTGTTTTGTTTTCAAGTCTGGATTATTTATTTTTTTGCAGTTGGATAGGAGGGTTTTTTTTCCCCCCATACAATTTGATAAACAACTTCATTGATAAATACATTTTATGCTTGTAAATCTGCTGCAATGTAATGTGACAGAGTATTTCCAAAGCACATCTTATTCCTGCTGGTGATGGCAGAAATTTAAAGCAGGCTCAACTATCTGATCCTGCAAGAAGGAATTTATAGTTTCATTGTTTGTTCAAATGGTCAGTAGCAGAGAGGGAGTTTCCCTCATCATTTCATCCTGCTGCTGTCAAAACGATTGTAGTGGAAAATATTTCTTTCTGAGGCTGCTGTGTAAGTATAGAAATAGCATTTTTATGTTTGAAATGTTTGGTTTGAATGGTCTGGTGCTGATCCATTATAAAGTGATAAAGGATAATCACATTACTGGGGAAGGCATCTGGTACCCAAAGCAGGAAGGTCTATTTTCAGACTTTATGGGGGCAGCCTTACATTTTCATGGCTCTTTGTGTTGATCTCTGCTCTGCTTTTTCATTATTCTTTTGCAGATAAGTCCAGAAATATATTTTACAAAAGTACATATGAAGAAATACAGTGATTAAAATGACCTCCTGATACTTGCAGCCATCGTTCATCACTCGTCATCTATTGTTCTAAACATTGTGTAGCTGTATTAGCACACAGAAAGGAACAGAGGTTGTTTGTATTGCAGCCTGGAAGTGGGGCTATGGAGACAAAAGGTTCCCCGAAGGTCCTTTGAGCCCTTCTTAATCTATGCCAATTGCTGGGTCAGTAGTCTGGGGTGGAGGGGGTAGGAAAAATAATCAAGCCCACATTTATAGAAGTTCTTATAGAAGTTCTTATAGAATCAACCAGGTTGGAAGAGACCTCCAAGCTCATCCAGTCCAACCTAGCACCCAGCCCTAGCCAGTCAACCAGACCATGGCACTAAGTGCCTCATCCAGGCTTTTCTGAAGTATTTCTCATTCATAAAACCCTGAATGCTGGCACGTTGAGATCAGTAAACACCCAAGTTCCACACCTCTCACAGGTATGTGTTCCTTGATCCTTTCAGTGACAGAGTTTGTGAGTAGCTGGTTTGTATTCCAGCAAGTTTAAGGGACAAAAAAAAATGCTGAATGACTGTGGGGAGAGCTGACCTAAATTCAGCTGTGATCAATATTACACATCTGACTGGTAAAACAAATACAGGTGTGTAAGACTTACACTTTGTTGTTAAGCAAAACTTAATTGTAGTCCTGTTTCTTCCCTGATGTTTTAGAGCATGTTTTTCAGATTAAGGAGTGATACCTTCTATTTCTTGCTGTGCCACCCAACTCCTGCATAAAATGATCACTGAGTTTCAGCTCCTGACTGTGGCAGTGCTTGTGCTGAAATGTACAGGTCAGATTTTCAAAGAGTAGTTCAGTGGATGGCTTTTGTGTAAGGCCCACCATGGGTACCCTGCCCAGCCCCTGAAGGATTTTCAGCTGTGAGGACCTGGTATGAGAGAAAATCCGAGGGGAAAGCATCTGAGGGGCAGCATCGATAAATAAGGTAAGTTCTGACTTCACCTTCCTCTTTGTGCTTGAAAAGGTCAAGTCACTCTGATGTGAAGAGGACAGAGGGCAAGTAAAACAAATACAAGTCTTCATGGTCCTTACTCTCCTTCTGCCTGTCAAGTAATGTTTATCTTGACACAGCCTTCACCAGCTGAGATCAGCAGGAGTTATACAGAAGCCAGGCACAGACTTCTCTCCGCCAGTCCAGCACGGACCAGGTGTTCCTCCTCCATTACAGAGAAGCAGGATGCTCCACCATACCTCCTCAAGAACATACTCTTGGATTGCACTACAAGGTAGAGCATATGGAACAGAATTCTTTTCACTTAAACTTATGGAAAAGTGTCTTTATTGTGAAGGTGCTGGAGCTGCACCCAGCTGCCCAGAGACATTGTGGAGTTTCCTTCTCTGGAGAGTTTCAAAACCCACCTCTCTAGATGAACCTGCTTTAGTAGGGCAGGGGTTGGACTAGATCTCCAGAGGTCCCTTCCAGCCCCTACAATTCTGTGATCTCTAAGAAAAAAAATAGGACATCTAGCATCCTGTATTTATCAGGGAATACTCTTTCCAGCAGAACTCTTTTCCCACTGTTCCTATGATCTTGCACTGACTTCCAGATCCCCTGCTGAGCTTCTGAGAACTGATAAAGCAATACATTTGTATGTGGAGTCTGGCTTCATTTGTCTGAGAGCAGAAATAAGCAGAAAATCCAAGAGAACCCACGTGACTTCTCTGATAAAAAATACAGAAGAGGGTTTGCTGGCAACATGCATAACCATTTTTTACTCTCTATTCAAGTCATGCTGCATATAGGTATAGGTATTTCACAGGGAAATACAACAGAGAAATGCTGGTGATTTGGTTGCTCTTTAATAATGGGGAAAAGGAGAACAGTCTTCAGAAAAAAAAAATGAAAAGGCAAACCTGAGTGTAGAAGAGAGAAAAAACCCTACAAATTTAATGCAAAGGCTTGTGAGGAAGTGGATAACATTACAACATAGCTGCAGCAATTGGTCATAACTTTCTTTTCTGTGATGTGGCACTGCACTTCGCTGATCATAGAGGTCAGCACAGGCTTGTGAGGGTAAAACATAATATTCATTAAAGTTTTGCTTATTTCTGCTATGGTGTACCCATGAAGAAGAGAGAAACCACTCAGATGCTGTCACTAGCAGAAAACCAAGATCATCTTTGTGGCAAGGATGATTAAGTAACAGAATGTTAATATTTAATACTTTAATTGGGTTTTTTTTTTTGGGCAACCTATTGATTTTTATATGAGCTTCAGAAAATTGCAGTGCTTGGTGTTTGTCAGCCACTTGCAATGCTCACTTTTTAGTGTCAGTTTTATAAGCTCTGCACTGATGTAAGACTGGGGAGATTGTATCTATATCTATACTTACAGCTGTATATATATCTCTGTATCATCAATATCCATATCTATACTTTTATCTGTGTATATGTATCTATATCATCCATATCCATATCTATCTCTACACTTATATCTGTATCAACCATAGCTATATCATCCATATCTATGTCATTTATACCCATATCTATACTTATATCTGTATATATATATATCTATATCATCAATATCCATATCTATCTCTATACTTATATCTGTATCTATATCAACCATAGCTATATCATCCATATCTATGTCATCTATACCTGTATCTATACTTATATCTGTATATATATGCAATCAATATCCAAATCTATATCTATACTTACATATGTATCTATATCATCCATAGCTATATCATCTATACTCATATCTATACTTATATCTGCATATATCATCTATATCTATACTTATATATATCTATATCATCCATATCTATATCATCTATACCCATATCTATACTTATATCTGTATATATCTATATATATCATCAATATCAATACCTATATCTATACTTATATATGTATCTATATCATCCATAGCTATATCATCCATATCTATATCACCTATACCCATATCTATACTATATATCTATCTATATACTATATATCTATCTATATAATCTATATCCATATCTATACTTATATATGTATCTATATGATCCATAGCTATATCACTCATTTCTATATCATCTATATCAATATCTATACTTATATATCTATATCATCTATATTTATATCTGTATGTCTATATCATCTGCCTATCTATCTGTCATCTATGTCTATATATCTGTTACTGTCAATTCAAGGGTGAATTTGTCCTAATGTTAGTTAAAACTGAATTCTCATGGTTGGCTGGCAGGCAAAATCTGCAGAGTGATTTTTCCTGATTGCTTGAAGACTCAGGTTTTATGTTGGTGATGTAGCTGCTGGAGGGAGTATGTGAAAGTTTGAGTGCAGCCTCCTGAAGGTTATTTGCTTAAGCCATGCAAAAAGATGATGCCTCTGCAGTTCACCCAAGTTCAGAGGTGATGTCAGGCTTTGTTTCATTATCTGCTCTGGAATGGCCATTTAGTAACTTTCAGAACTGGGACCTTTGAAGAAAACAAGCAGAAAAAACCCTCCAAAACCCATATAGTGCTCATCCTTTTGTATACCTCACCAGCTTTTGATGTTACAGACCCTGGTTTGTTTTGGTTGAATAGCACAAGAACTCATGGAAATAATCCTTTTCACTAGCAAGCTGAATGTGAACTTGCAATGGAAATATGGCTGGTAATTAGGACAAGGTGATCAGGGCAAAGAAAAAGGATCTTCCTCTGTGTAAAGAAATGGAAAAAGATTGCAGAGATCATAGTCTCAGTGCTCTAGTATATTCCATATTTTATTTCCTTCTTCCAGTTACCTCCCTGTTAACCAAGTACCAGAGAAACAATCTGACACAGCTGAAGCCCTTTGTGGTTCTAGGGGACGTGTTTTAGCACCACAATTGGCAGAGCTAGATAACAGTTGGAATTGATGCTCTTACAGGTCTTTTCCAACTGAAGTAATTCCATGCTCCTATGAAGAAAACTGACAACATGGGTGGATGTAAATTTGATTCCAGTCAAAGGGTACTAATGTAGATACAAACCACAACCTAAATGTGTGTCTTTGATACCGAAGCCTACGTATCCTGGCCACATGAAGGCAGAAGCCCAAATCTGCTTTTATGGTGTAGAATCTTACCATAGGTTGACTTCCCCCAACCACCCAGTATTTAGGTGAAAGATGAACACATTTGGAAATGCCTGTGGATACCTGCATACTAACAACAACAGGATGCTTCTGTGATGACTTGGTGATCTTGCAGGTCTCCTCCAGCCTTTATGATGCTACGATGCTTGCATGCAGTTCTACAAATGCTGCATAAACAGAGAGCTGAGAATGACAGTGCTCTATTTTGTTCCTGAACTCTACAGACCTAGCCCTCTAGGCTGTAGCTTTTCTACAAAAGCATTGCTGCTGCCAGCAGCTTGAAAGAACACAGATTTGTCTCGTGTTTTCCATAGCCAGCTATTGGGATTATGGATTCACCACGTCATAACAGCATTAGGTTTAGCTCAGAATGGGAAGGAGGACATTTATGCTCAAGCCACTCTGAAGTGAATTTGTTGACTCAGTGCACCATAGTTAACATCACAACAGCTTTTTTTTTAACCTGCTTTGTACTCTTCTTCCCTGTGATGTGTGCATTGTGTACCCTTCAGCCACAGTTAGCTATTTTTGTTATTTTTCTGGGTTTCCTTTCCTTTCTCCTTTTTATCCTCGGGTGACTGAGACATTGTTGTGCTTTGGTTCTCTCTGCATTCAGAATCAGTTAGCTGTGGCATAAAACACTAACAACTGGGAGAGGAGTAACACAGAATCATAGAATCAAGCAGGTTGGAAGAGGCCTCCAAGGTCATCCAGTCCAACCTGGCACCCAGCCCTATTCAGTTAACTAGACCATGGCACTAAATGCTATATCCAGGCTTTTCTTGAACACCTCCAGAGATGGTGCCTCCACCACCTCCCTGGGCAGCCCATTCCAATGCCAATCACTCTCTCTGTGACGAACTTCCTAACATCCAGCCTAGACCTCCCCTGGCACATCTTGTTCTGTTGCTTCTTGCCTGGCAGAAGAGACCAACCCCCAGCTGGCTACAGCCTCCCTTCAGGTAGTTGTAGGCAGCAATGAGCTCTGCCCTGAGCCTCCTCTTCTGCAGGCTGCACACCCCCAGCTCCCTCAGCCTCTCCTCATAGGATTTGTGCTCCAGGCCCCTCACCAGCTTTGTTGCCCTTCTCTGGACACATTCCAGCACCTCAACATCTTTCTTGAATTAAGGAGCCCAGAACTGGACACAGGACTCAAGGTGTGGCCTGGCCAGTGTTGAGTACAGGGGCAGAATAACCTCCCTTGTCCTACTGGCCACACTGTTCCTGATCCAGGCCAGGATGCCATTGGCTCTCCTGGCCACCTGGGCACACTGCTGGCTCATCTTCAGCTACTATCTACCAGCACCCCCAGGTCCCTTTCTTCCTGGCTGCTCTCCAGCCACTCTGTCCCCAGCCTGTAGCGCTGCTTGGGGTTGTTGTGGTGATGATCATGGTCACATGAATAAATCAATGTATAGTTTTCTTGGCAGCCTCCACTGATCACATTTGAGACCTTGGAATCCTTCCTCTAAGAAACATGCAATGTTTGCTGCATGAACCTTCATACTCCTGATCAAAACCCTGAACATAAAGTCCTGAACAACCTAGCAGTATCTAGACTAGTGTAAAAAAAAGACCTGATGCACTAAACTGTAGTTCCTTGTTTGGAGTATTTCTTTGATGTCTAAGTGTGGAGGCAGATTAGACTTTTAAGCACTTTGGAATCAGATTCTGCCTTCAGAGAGTGAGTTGCAGGAAAACCTCATCCCTAGAGGCTCTCTGTGAGTCTACTGTGGGTTTTTATGCTCTCTTAAATCACGGCTTTTAGAGGAGGGGGTTAACAACTGTAAATGAACTGCATCATGCTTATATGATTGCCATTGGAATGGGCTGCCCAGGGAGGTGATGGAGTAGCCATCCCTGGAGGTGTTCAAGAAAAGACTGGATGGGTCACTTAGTGCCATGGTCTAGTTGATTGGATAGGGCTGGGTGATAGGTTGGAGTGGATGATCTTGGAGGTGTCTTCCAACCTGGTTGGTTCTATGATTCTATGATCTCCTGTACTGGCAAAAAGCTGATCTGTCTTTAGCTGTTCTAGTCCTAGCTTGCAACAGTTAAGAATGACTCTGTGAGATATGCTAAAAACAACCACTAATGACCCAGAGCTTGCGAGGCTAACACTGTAATCTCCATTGACACCCAGAGGCTAATCATTGCCTCCACTGAAGCTTAGAGGCTAAAGGTGCTCACAAAAGTGTAAGTTCCTCAAAGGGCACCATGACTCTTGCCTTGTTATTTTGTGACACTCTCCATATGCAGGCAGTAGAGCTCTATCTCCTTTTAATGATGCCTCTCTTGACATACAGCTACTTATTATTTCCTGATTGTTAATTTTTATGAGCTTTCTTTTTGTGAATTACTGACATGTGGCATATTGCAGCTTCTTTCTCCTGCAGTTGTGCTGTTTGAACACGTTAAAAAAAGAGAAGCAGCTTGTCTGATACCCAGGGACATTTTAAAACATCATCTAATAAAAATCTTTAATATGTAGTTCTTGCTCTTTGGGGAGGTTGGTGTATATAGCAGTTTGGTGTTCTGTTCCCTGGGGAACCTTGAGGTGGAACTGGATCTGACCTCAATATCAAGCAGTTTAAATTGTTTGGTCTCTTAACTCTCTCCAATTTTAGTTTCATTTTGTTATGAAAGGCTTGTAAAATAGAGAAAACTTGGACAGACAGCTGCAATCACTGCCTCTCTGCTGAAGAGAGAAGTTCACCCAGATGATCCTTGGTGAGAGTGAGTATATGCCACAGCACAAATGAGGGAGGATCCTCAAGTGAAAGAAGCTAGGAGTTAATTCTGTAAGTTAATTCTTTGCCACTATACTTAGCAATGGTGAGCAGTGGCTTGAGTCCTGTGTTCAGTTTTTGGCCTCTCACTACAAGAAGGGCATTGAAGTGCTGGAGCATGTCCAGAGAATGATCTGGAGAACAGATCTTTTGAGGACTGGCTGAAGGAACTGAGGTTGTTTAGTCCAGACAAAAAAAGACTAGGGTAGATCTCCTTGCTCTCTACAACTACCTGAAAGGAGGCTTTGATGAGTTGGATATTGGTCTCTTCTCCCACATAACTAGTGATAGAACAAGAGGAAATGGCTTAAGTTGCTGCAGGGGAGGTCTAAATTGGATATTAGGATAATTGTCTTTATCTAAAGAGTGGCCAGGCTTTGGAACAGGCTGCCTAGGGAGATGGTGGAGTCACCATCCCTGGGGGTGCTCAAGAAAAGCCTGGCTGAGGCACTTAGTGCCATGGTCTATTTGACTGGCTAGGGCTGGGTGCTAGGTTGGACTGGATGATCTTGGAGGTCTCTTCCAACCTGCTTGATTCTGTGATGATTCTATGGTGGAGATGTTCAAAAAGTGTGTAGACGTGGCACTTCGGGACATGGTTTAGTGGGCATGGTGGTGATATGTTGATGGTCAGAGTTGGTGCTCTTAGAGGTCTGTTCCAAGCCTGATGATTTTATGCTTCTATGACTCCATGTACATCTTTCTTTGTGCTCACTGTTTCTAGGCATACCTTTTGTTCTGCCTTGATCTAATGAATTCTATGTTTTCTGCTTTTGGAAAACCTTCCCCTATAATATGATTACTCTTCAGGCTAAGAAATCCATACATTTAGAGAAAAAAAACCCTTTGATTTCTAATTGCATTGAAGTTTCCATGTGGTTTAGGAACTTTTATGCATAGTATTTGTTCCGGTACGGTGCTGAGTGCTGTCTGTTAAATAGGCCTAAGGCAGTAAGATCTGTAGACAACTTGTTGCCATCTGCATCTTTATACTGAACATTAGCAGCAACTTCTTGACTGAAGGGCTTGTCAACCACTGGATTAGGAACCCCAGGGAGGTGGTTGTATCCCTGAATGTGTTAAAAGTCAGAGAGATGTGGTGCTGAGAGATAGAATCATAGAATCATAGAATCAACCAGGTTGGAAGAGACCTCCAAGATCATCCAGTCCAACCTAGCACCCAGCCCTATCCAATCAACTAGACCATGGCACTAAGTGCCTCAGACAGTCTTTTCTTGAAGACCCCCAGGGACGGTGCCTCCACCACCTCCCTGGGCAGCCCATTCCAATGGGAAATCACTCTCTCTGTGAAGAACTTCTTCCTAATATCCAGCCTACACCTACCCTGGCACAACTTGAGACTGTGTCCCCTTGTTCTATTGCTGGTTACCTGGGAGAAGAGACCACCCCCCACCTGGCTACAATGCCCCTTCAGGTAGTTGTAGACAGTAATAAGATCACCCCTGAGCCTCCTCTTCTCCAGGCTAAACACCCCCAGCTCCCTCAACCTCTCCTCATAGGGTTTGTGTTCCAGGCCCCTCAGCAGCTTTGTTGCCCTTCTCTGGACACGTTCCAGCACCTCAACATCTCTCTTGCATTGAGGGGCCCAGAACTGGACACAGCACTCAAGGTGTGGCCTAACCAGTGCTGAGTACAGGGGAAGAATAACCTCCCTTGTCCTACTGGCCACACTGTTCCTGATGCAGGCCAGGATGCCATTGGCTCTCTTGGCCACCTGGGCACACTGCTGCCTCATCTTCAGCTTACTATCTATCAGTACCCCCAGGTCCCTTTCCTCCTGGCTGCTCTCCAGCCACTCAGTCCCCAGCCTGTAGAGCTGCTTGGGGTTGTTGTGGCCAAAGTGCAGAACCCTGCACTTGGCCTTGTTAAATCTCATCCCATTGGCCTCTGCCAATACGGTTTAGCATCGTGGTAGAGCTAGAGAATGGTTGGGCTGAATGATCCTAAAGGTCCTTTGCAACCCAAACAATTCTGCATTCAGCAGGTAAGGCTGATTATGTTATTTGACATAGAAAATCTAGATCTGTACACTTTGTGGGGAAGGACAGGTGAAAGAGTGAGATCCAAAGCGTTGTGTTCCTGTTTCCTTTCAGCCTCTGGCGTTAAGATGCTGTGCAGAGAAGGGGGAGGAAGCCATGTGTAGAGCCTCTGAAGGTTGCTACCTGTGAGGCAAGATCGATGCTTCACATTCGTGAGTGCCACCTACTGGCACTGTAGTAACTATTTACACACAAATGGAAAGTGCTCACGTAACAGACAGGAGACTCAGAGACACTGTGCTCCCAGGTAGCACAGATCACAGGATATTATGAGAGGAGATCATCGAGTCCAACCCCCCTGCCAGAGCAGGACCACACAATCTAGCACAGGTCACAGAGGAACACATCCAGACAGGCCTTGAAAGTCTCCAGAGAAGGAGACTCCACAGCCTCTCTGGGCAGCCTGTTCCAGTGCTCTGTGACCCTTACAGTACAGAAGTTCCCCCTTGTGTTGAGGGGGAACCTCCTGTGTTGCAGCTTACACCCATTGCTCCTTGTCCTATCCCAGGGAGCAGTGAGCAGAGCCTGTCCCCCCACTTATTGACCAGCCCTCAGATGCTTATAAACATTTATTAAATCCCCTCTAAGTCTTCTCTTCTCCAGACTAAAAAGCCCCAAGTCCCTCAGCCTCTCCTCATCAGGCAGTCATCCAATCCCCTCATCATCCTCATAGCCCTCTGCTGGACCCTCTCCAGTAGATCCCTGTCCCTCTTAGACTGAAGAGCCCAAAACTGAACACAGTATTCAAGATGAGGTCTCACCAGGACAGAGTAGAGGGGGAGGAGAACCTCCCTTGATCTGCTGGACACACTCCTCCTAATACACCCCAGGATCCCATTGGCCTTCCTGGCCACAAGGGCACATTGCTGTGCCATGGATGTTATCCACCAGCACTCCCAGGTCCCTCTCCACAGGGCTGCTCTCCAGCAGATCACCTCCCAGCCTGTACTGGTGCAGTTTATTATTCCTCCCCAGGTGCAGGACTCTGCACTTGTCCTTGTTGAACCTCATCTGGTTCCTCTGTTCCCAGCTCTCAGTCTGTCCAGGTCCCATTGGATGGCTGCACAGCCTGCAGCTGTTTCAGCCAAGCCTCCCAGCTTGGTGTCCTCAGCAAACTTGCTGAGCAGACTCTGTCTGTCTGTGCCCTCATCAATGTCACTGATGAAGATGTTGAACAGGACTGAACCCAACACTGATCTCTGATCCCATTATGATGGTTCAAAATCTGATGCAAGGAACTGAATATCAAAATGTGATCTCTTTATGCAGAATGGTGGGGGAAAGCCCAACCATTTAAAATATAAGCCAATCAATTACATATTTTAATGCTATTCTTAAAAGCAAGCATATTATCAGGAAATAGAATGTAGGCACTATTTATGTATTTGCCTCCTGTCACCCAGGAAAAGATATTTTCTTTAAACCAGATCTCCATGTTTGACTTTTTTTTTTTCTCAAAGTGGTAACAAAACACTAATGAAATGCTAAGAAAATACCATTTCTGTGTGCAGCATTTTAGTTCATTCTCTTGTTTGAGTTATTAAACAATTCCTGTCTCTTTAATGGGAAAATTGAGATAATTTTTTCTAGACCAAGCAGTAATTTAAAATTAATTTAGTACCAAAGAATATTTATCTCAGTACTCTTGGCACTTTCAATATAAAGTATTTACAATTTATTGAATTAATGTGAAACTTCCTGAAGTGTTCCAAGAGCCAATCTTTTGGATTTTCACTTGGATCATAGAAGCATAGAATGGTTTGGGTTGGAAGATAAAAGATCATAGAAGCATAGAATGGTTTGGGTTGGAAGACAGAAGATCATAGAAGCATAGAATGGTTTGGGTTGGAAGATAGAAGATCATAGCATAGAATGGTTTGGGTTGGAAGATAAAAGATCATAGCATAGAATGGTTTGGGTTGGAAGATAGAAGATCATAGAAGCATAGAATGGTTTGGGTTGGAAGATAAAAGATCATAGAAGCATAGAATGGTTTGGGTTGGAAGACAGAAGATCATAGAAGCATAGAATGGTTTGGGTTGGAAGATAGAAGATCATAGCATAGAATGGTTTGGGTTGGAAGATAAAAGATCATAGCATAGAATGGTTTGGGTTGGAAGATAAAAGATCATAGCATAGAATGGTTTGGGTTGGAAGATAGAAGATCATAGAAGCATAGAATGGTTTGGGTTGGAAGATAGAAGATCATAGCATAGAATGGTTTGGGTTGGAAGATAAAAGATCATAGCATAGAATGGTTTGGGTTGGAAGATAGAAGATCATAGCATAGAATGGTTTGGGTTGGAAGATGAAAGATCATGGAAGCATAGAATGGTTTGGGTTGGAAGATAGAAGATCATAGCATAGAATGGTTTGGGGAGGAAGATAAAAGATCATGGAAGCATAGAATGGTTTGGGGAGGAAGATAAAAGATCATGGAAGCATAGAATGGTTTGGGTTGGAAGATAAAAGATCATAGCATAAAATGGTTTGGGGAGGAAGACAAAAGATTGTAGAAGCATAGAATGGTTTGGGTTGGAAGATAGAAGATCATAGCACAGAATGGTTTGGGTTGGAAGATAGAAAATCATAGAAGCATAGAATGGTTTGGGTTGGAAGCTAAAAGATAATCTATTTCCAATGCCCCCTGCCATGGACAGAGACACCTTCCACTAGATTTGGTTGCTCAAAGCCCTGTCCAACCTGGAACACATCCAGGCAGGGGACACCCACAACCTCCCTGGGCATGTGTTGTTTGTCTGAGAATTTTGGCCCAGCTGTAGATTCTTACCTTACTTAGGTTTGTCAATACAAAAATGAAAAAGGAAAAAAAAAAACAAAAACCACAACCTGATTTATCATAACTTTGTGTTTTTAGGATAAAATTTGCATGCTCTTCTCCAAGATGAACAGAAAAAATTGCATTGAACCTACTGAGTCTGAATCTTTGCTTCCACATTAGTGGAAAATCATTACTGGAAAAAGATTTTCAGGTGCAAGAAGCCAAGCTTTCACATCTGGCTGTAGCCAGGTGGGGTTGGTCTCTCCTCCCAGGCAATCAGCAACAGAACAAGGGGCCACAGTCTCAAGTTGTGCCAGGGGAGGTCTAGGCTGGGTGTTAGGAGGAAGTTGTTGGCAGAGAGAGTGATTGGCACTGGAATGGGCTGCCCAGGGAGGTGGTGGAGTCACCATCCCTGGAGGTGTTCAAGAAAAGACTGGATGAGGCACTTAGTGCCTTGGTCTAGTTGACTGGCTAGGGCTGGGTGCTAGGTTGGACTGGATGATGTTGGAGGTCTCTTCCACCCTGGCTGATTCTATGATCTGTGCTCTCTGCTTCCCACCACTGCTGAGGAGATGAAGCTCTATTTGAGAGCTATTTATCTGTCAGAATAAAGCTCATTTGCCTTGCCAAGTATTTTCAGTCAGAAACTCAGGGCCAGATTTTAATCACCTCCATTACACTGTGCCAGTGGAGTTGTCACCTCTGAGGACAGGGAAGGTGTTTGGAGGTGTGATGTTATAAATAGAGTGCAAAGCACTTTTATAATAGTCTGTGTTCCTAGGCTTTAGAAAATGTGCATGGTGAAATCAAGCTGAAATGAACTCTTTCTAGCATTTCTAAATTGATGGAGTGGGTTGGTGAGAGAAGGGGATAGAAAGTCTGTTTTAACCTTTTTTCTCCCTGCTTTTCTACTGCCTCAGTCTGACAATGAATCCCCAGGATATATAAAGCCTTCAGATTTACAGGGACATAAGAAGACCTGGTTCTTATTATTACAGGGCCACGGGATGGAACGAAACAGCCTTTAAAATTGTATCTTTGTTTCCTTACTGGGAGGATAGTAATTGACATCTTAAAAATAAATGAACCCAAAGGAATATCACAAGCTTTTGAAATCAAAGTCATCCACAGCACAATCAGCAGCAAGCCTTCACTTGATGCCCTATTTGGCATCTTCAGCAGGGAGCCCAAGAAGAGGATTAAACCATCAGAAGCTACATACTCTGTTTTCCCCAAGGTTTATTTCCTCCAAGCTGCTCTTCAGCCACACTATGGCATGTGCCACTTCACCTGTCAGGTCTATGCCAACAAGCCCCGAGAATAACAAAACTCTCCTCCATCCTTTTTTCAGGAAGGAATTGGTTTCCCATATCTGCTGCTTAATCCCAGCTCTTGGCAAAACAGGGCAAAATACTCCTCAGCCTTCCAAATCCCAGGGGTCTGCCCAACATGCTGTTCTCTTGGAGTCTTTAGAGTTGTTTGCCTAAAGGTTTCATTTCAATTGCCATTGTTTAACTGAATCTTGATTCATCTTGGCAAATGTTTGTTATTTCATTACATGAAGCTTCCCATCACTAGAACTGCATTAAAAAAACAACCCCAAACCAACTAAATCATTTGGTTTATAACACTTACTTGAGATGGAAATAACATTTTAGTTAGTCCTAATCTGCTCTACAGCTGGAAAGTTCCATCCCTAGGCAGTTCTGTTCTCCATGATAGTTTATTATTTGTGCTCTCCTGTATAGATTTTGAGATACTTTTGTTTAACAGCCATCTCCATGCTGCTCATTTTGGTTTCCCTTCTAACAAACTGTCATGTGTTTCAGCTTTCCTGCTGTTAAACCTTGTCTGGCAGCCTCACGAGGAACACATCTGAGCCATTTTGCACAAGCAGCATTTTTCTGCGTGTATCCAGATTCAGGGAGTGTTTCAGGAATGCTTTCTGAGCACTGCAATCTTGGTTTGAAAGTAAGCTGTGTTTTACTGTATGAGGAGGATTTGTTCTGTCTCAGTGCACCTTGAGGGAAGCAGGCGTTTAGTAGGTGACTTTTCAGGCAGCACCCTTCAAAAGCAGCTGTGTAAGCCTTTGAAGGCAGCAGCTGACAGTTTACTTGTCTCAGGCTGCTCTTCCTGCATTATAGTTGCTGTTGTGTTTAAACACCTCAGTTCTGGGTCCTGTGACCTTACAAGTTAGCTTTACTGTCACTACAAGTAAGCAGATGATCCAAGCACTGGATTGCTACTGGACAACCAGTCCTCAATGGTCCTTCTGCACCTCTGCTCCCCAGCATGTTGACTTCACAGTGTTTAATCTTGAAGGCTGTTTAGGCCAGTGAATGCTGCACTTTCCACCTTACCCTGCAGATCTGGGAGGAAAGCCCAACATCTCACATGTCATGCTGGGTTATCTTCCTGATCAGGTCCATGAAAGAGCGTAGATTTATACTGGATATTAGAAAGAGATTCTTTACAGTAAGAGTGGTGAGACGCTCAAACAGGCTGCCCAGGGAAGTTGTGGAGGTGTCCAAGGCCAGGTTAGGCACAGCCCTGAGCAACCTGGTCCAGTGGAAGGAGTCCCTGCCCATGGCATGAGGGGTGGGACTAAATGATCTTTAAGGTCCCTTCCAACACAGAATCACAGAATTAACCAGGTTGGAAAAGACCTCTAGGATCATTGAGTCCAGCCTATCACCTAACCCTGCTAATTAACTAAACCATGGCACTAAGTGCCTCATCCAGCCTCCTTTTAAACACCTTCAGGGATGGTGACTCCACCTCCCCGGGCAGCCCATTCCAGTGCCAATCACTCTTTCCATGTAGAACTTCTTCCTAACATCCAGCCTAAATCTGCCCTGGTGCAGCTTGAGGCTGTGTCCTCTTATTCTGTCACTGGGTGCCTGGGAGAAGAGACCAACCCCCACCTGTCTACAACCTCCCTTCAGGTAGCTGTAGACAGCAATAAGGTCTCCCCTGTGCCTCCTCCTCTCCAGGCTGAAACACAAACTATCTCTTTCCCTTTTTGTAGGCAACTTCATAAGCACTCAACCAAGCCTTTGCAGAGGCAGTCATGTAGCAATTTATAGTGTTTCTAGCCAAGTACCAAACAATTTCTTTCCTACCAAGTGAGACTGGTCTTATCAGTAACATAAGTATCACCAAGAAATGTGTTCTAGGAGAAAGTGTCACTCCTTCTGTAGCTCAACATAATGGTGCCTGCACTACACCACTAAAAAGCCTAGAGGTGTCCGTGATTTCTTTGGGCAGAAGACTTAATCTAATCAGGTATGTTCTAAACTTACTTCTGATGACCCACAGACATGTCAGCAAACAGTTAAAGCTTCTGAAATGCTCTGAAATGCCCAGATAATGACACGAAAATAAGATGGCAATGTTCCTGATGGAGGTTTCTAATAATTTCTTGAGTTTTACTCTGTCTGTTAAAGAGGCTTAGGGGCAGATATGTTTCTGTCTGTTTACTGTGCTTAGCAAGTGGATTAATTTCCTTCTAATGAACCTTCAACTTCAGGACAATCAATCTGTCTGTGTCTTAGAATCATAGAATCAAACAGGTTGGAAGACACCTCCAAGCTCATCCAGTCCAACCTAGCACCCAGCCCTGTCCAATCAGCTAGACCATGGCACTAAGTGCCCCATCCAGGCTTTCCTTGAACACCTCTAGGGAAGATGACTCCACCACCTCCCTGGGCAGCCCATTCCAATGCCAATCACTCTCTCTGTGAAAAACTTCCTCCTAACATTCAGCCTAGATCTCCCCTGGCACAACTTGAGACTGTGTCCCCTTCTTCTGTTGCTGGTTGCCTGGCAGAAGAGACCAACGCCACCTGGCTACAGCCTCCCTTCAGGTAGCTGCAGACAGCAATGAGCTCTGCCCTGAGCCTCCTCTTCTGCAGGCTGCACACCCCCAGCTCCCTCAGCCTCTCCTCATAGGGTTTGTGTTCCAGGCCCTTCACCAGCTTTGTTGCCCTTCTCTGGACATGTTCCAGCACCTCAACATCTCTCTTGAATTGAGGGGCCCAGAACTGGACACAGTACTCAAGGTGTGGCCTGGCCAGTGCTGAGTACAAGAGAAGAATCACCTCCCTTGTCCTACTGTCTTCAATGTCTTCAAACATTAAGCATTGCTATTCATTTTCAGCTCCCTTTCTATGCGTAACTTCAACATTTTCTTGAAATGTAACTGATTTCTTGCAGGTTTTCTTGTGGCATAAGGCAACGCCAGAATGCAGAGGGTGCCATAGGATGGTCATCTCAAGGCAACCTTCCAGCTGGAGAGAGAAACTAATCTGGAAATGTGGCTGATGTCTTTATTGCTTAGCTAACTATTCACCTACCCTCAACAGTTGGTAAGCTGCATCTGACTGTGGGAGTTACAAGGGAAAAGCAAATAATTTACCCCTAAAACCATTTTAAAAAGAAAAATATAGCAGTTAGAGAAATATCTCTAAAAAATACTTTAGTACTCCACTTACGTGTCACCTAAATAGGATACCATGCTCAGGAAAGGCAGGGAGTGGAAGACTGCACTTTATTTAACACATAGAATCATAGAAGCAACCAGTTTGAAAGAGACCTCCAAGAGCATCCAGTCCAACCTAGCACCCAGCCCTGGCCAATCAACCAGACCATGGCACTAAGTGCCTCATCCACTCCTTTTTTGAACACTTCCAGAGATGGTGCCTCCACCACCTCCCTGGGTAGCTCATTCCAATGGCAAATCACTCTCTCTGTGAAGAACTTCCTCCTAACATCCAGCCTAGACCTCCCCTGGCACAACTTGAGACTGTGTCCCCTTGTTCTGTTGCGTAGGGAGACAGTGCAAAACTCCTTGCTTGTGAAGTTTTGTCAGAGCATGACCTAGGTATGGCAGTGTTGTCACTACTGCTAATGATTAGAGTGACACTGTCCTTTCTACTTGATGGTATTCAAGATGGCCAAGATCTAGTGGTGCTCTGCAGTTTCTGTTTCTGAGTTAGTACTGAATGAGGATTGTCCTGGATGAACAGAACTGATTCTGGTCAGCGCTGTGACTTCCCAGCTCAGTCTCTGCTCAGTGCCAGCACTTTGTGCAGCTCAGGGCAGGTTTGTACAGACAGTGGCTGCTGTTAGCAGGGAGAATGTGATGGGGAGAGTTAGCACCAAGGGTAGGGCTGCAGAGCAAGGGCCCTGCTACATTTTCTTGTGTACCATCTTGGGATGCAGAGTTAAAGGCTGCACCTGTAACAAGGAAAGGACAGGAAGGGTCACCCTAAGCTTACCAGTGAAGGATTACATCCCACGGACCTCCTATTTGGTTTAAAGCTGAGGGATCCCTTCAAACCTCTTTTTTAATGCCTGGTGTCCAAGAAGGACTGTTCATTCTGCCTTTGCTCCTGATCCATGAGTTTCTGAATCCCATTCCTGTTTGCTGACAAATCCAGTCCGGGACTCCTGCCACACTGTCAGTGGTGACAGTAACTAACTGCCACTGGAAGTTGGGTTTGATGCTGATTTGTATCTCTTCCATTTTATTGCAGTTCTTTTCATTAAAGCTGGTTTAGTTTTGGTTTCTGACCTGTAAGTCCCTCTCCCTTATTCCCTTTCTCTTCCTCCTGGCATGGGAGAGGAGTTCACAGAGAGCATCTGTCACTCATTTTAATGGCCAGCCCAGCACTGACTCTTGCCAAAAACTTTGTTGTTATTTCACAACTGATTGTCTTCCTGTTTTGTTCTTTGATTACCCAAAACACTATCTGTGTGGTCAGAGAACATGCCCCTTGTTTGTAATGTTGCTGCACTTTCCACAGGCAGAGCTTGAATAAACAACTTTAGAAACCATACATAACTATGGTAGTGGAAGGAGCTGGAATTACCAGTTTGGACAGGCTGGAATGAAGAGGTTGAACTGGAATAGCAAGATCAGAGTATTAAAAGACAGTGTGCAGCAGGTAGTTGATTTCAAAATGTAAAAGGATATTAATTTCCTTTTTTTGTTAGATTTTGTCAATGCTCAGAAATGAGCACTTTGAAAACCAGGCTCTTTTAATGCTTCTAGACATGCAGAGATGCTTGTTGAAAATTGTGTTTTTGGCAAACTTCTTTACAGCATGGAAAGATGCCCAAGTATTGTAAGTTTAAGGGTCTATCAGAAATGAATTACTAACAAACTTCACTACATTTGATGTTTAATGCATCAGCCATGTACATGTGACTTGATGTATATGTGGCCAAGCACCCTGATGTGCCTTGAAAAATACATCATCTAGATAGTGTTCCTCTGAGATGGGAGCACTGTCTAAATTGCTGCTGCTGCAAAGTGGAAGGATTTCATGCTGCTGGGAGGACTATGAGGAGAGGCTGAGGGAGCTGGGGGTGTGCAGCCTGGAGAAGAGGAGGCTCAGGGCAGACCTCATTGCTGTCTACAACTACCTGAAGGGAGGCTGTAGCCAGGTGGGGTTGGTCTCTTCTGCCAGGCAACCAGCAACAGAAGAAGGGGACACAGTCTCAAGTTGTGCCAGGGGAGGTCTAGGCTGGATATTAGGAGGAAGCTGTTGTCAGAGAGAGTGATTGGCATTGGAATGGGCTGCCCAGGGAGGTGGTGGAGTCACCATCCCTGGAGGCATTCAAGAAAAGCCTGGCTGAGGCACTTAGTGCCATGGTCTGGTTGACTGGATAGGGCTGGGTGCTAGGTTGGACTGGGTGATGATGGAGGTCTCTTCCAACCTGGTTGATTCTATGGCTCTAAAATGTTTTTTAAAGGTAAAGCAGGTCAGATTGCTGCTACAGCTGCCTGCCTAACCAGAATGCAATTCCTCATGACAAAGTCCATGGTGCATAATAAATTACCTTTATGCAAGACTATTTCCAAATATTGTCCTGCTCATCCCTAGTATAATATACCTTGTTAAAAATCCATTAATACAACCACAGCAGGCTCTGGGAGACTCTCAACAGACTGACATAATGCAGCAAGAAGATGAGTCCTTCTAGATTTGATTCATTACCACATTACAGTAAAATTACCATTACTACCTAAGGGCAAAATCTTTTATATTAAAACATTCCAACTTACTTTTGACTGTATTTGACCAGCTGAGCTTGTGTTGTAAACTGAGCTTTTTTTCCCCCCCCTCCATTTTTTTTTGGTGATGTTTTTATCCCCAAAGTATTTCCATTTCTCAGGCTTCAAAGAATTCTTCTGGAGCTATGATAATACAGATCAATATTTATAATTAGTGTCCTTTAGGCAATTAAACCTTAATTATGTACCAGCACAAAGATAATGTCTCCTTAAAACTACCATCATCCCTACCACACCTAGTGGACCTTCAGGCTGTCTCTTCATGTGTAATCCTCATTTACACCCTAAGAAGGTGAGGAAATTGGAAGAGCAATTTGCAAGTGTAGCTTTATTGATGTGGGAGTGCAACTAAACTGCCCTTGCACTGTTAGATCATCACTCAGTTGCTACTGAATACTCCATCTGTGCATGTCAGAAACCAATGCTCCTCCTAGTCTGGATCAGCAGCAGTGCGATTGATAGGACCAAGGAAGGGACTGAGCCCCAATACTGGGCACTGGTGAGGCCACACCATGAGTTTGGTATCAGTTTTGGGGCCCTCACTAAAAGAAAGACCTTTATATGCTGAAGCTTGTCCTGAAAGGGGAAACAAAACTGCTGAAGGGTCTGCAGAACAGGTATGGTGAGGAGTGGGTGAGGGAACTGGGTTGTTTAGTCTGGAGAAGAGGAGGTGGAGGGGAGGCTTTCTTGCTCTCTACAAATCCCTGAGAGGAGGTTGGACTGAGGTGGGTGAGGGGGGTTGATGGCTTCTGCCTAGTTAGAGAATGAAAGAAATTGATTTAAACTACACCAAGTGAGGTGTAGATTGGATGTTAGGAAAAACTCCTTCACTGAAACGAGCTGCCAAGGGAAGTGGTTGAATCTCCATTCCTGAGAGTGTTTCAAATAGGAAGAGATGTGGTGCTGAGGGACATGGTTTGACACCAGCCTTGGCAGAGTTAGATAATGGTTGGACTCAATGACCTTAAAGGTCTTTTCCAGCCTAAATGATTCTATGATTCTGTGACTCAGGAGAACATTTTTGACCTGTAATACTTTGAGCCTGCAAACTGCATTCAGTCTTTCATTGTGCTCTCCTAAAACCTTAGAATGGACAAATACATACTTTGCACTCTTCTAAGTTTTAAGAAGTCTTCTTTCAAACCAAACCATCCTGGGATAAATCTGTCATGACTGAATTCAGAAAACACATTAAATAAGTTAACTCATTTTCACCCTTCCCAGTTTGGTAGTTGGAGTGCTTTCCTTAAAGGATTTCTCAATGCTTACCTATTCCACTATTTATCTGGGGAACAACTCCTGCTAAAGCTGCAGTTCATAGAATCATAGAATCAGTCAGTGTTGGAAGGGACCTAGTTCCAACCCCCCTGCCATGAGCAGGGACACCTCACACTAGATCAGGCTGTCTAGAGCCTCATCCAGCCTGTCCTTAAACACCTCCAGGGATGGAGCTTCAATCCTCTCCCTGGGCTATCCATTCCAGCGTCTCACAGCTCTTATGGTGACAAACCTTTTTCCTAACATCCAATCTGAATCTACCCATTTCTAGCTTAGCTCCATTTCCCCCTAGTCCTGTCACTACCTGACATCCTAAAAAGTCCCTCCCCAGCTTTCTTGTAGGCCTGCTTAAGATATTGAAAGGTCACAATAAGGTAATCTCAGAGCCTCCTCCTCTCCAAACTGAATAGCCCCAACTCAAGTCTCTTCTCATAAGAGAGATGCTGTAGCATCAGACTGGGTGTAAGGCTGAATCATTCACAGAACCAGTATCAATTCATTGAGTGGTTTTAGCTGAACTACATCACCTCATGTCTGACTCTCAGCACTTTCTGTCCTCTGGCAGTATTACGAAGGAGACTGTCTGAAAGTATTGTTTATGGACTATTGCTATAGTTAACATGAAAGAGCATTTAAAAGTTATGACACAATTATGAAGAAACAATAAAACTATAAGAAACTTTCACTGCCTGTAGCCTGAGGCATAAAATGATCTGCAGACACTTGATCTGGCTCATGGTGTAGCAGGGAGAATTTAAGGCATTCTGCAGATGGATTTACCCAAGTGTCACAGGTCCAACTGGTGCATTTTGAACAGATTGGTTCACAGCAGCCTTCAAGAACAGAAGCTGGGTTCCTTTTGAGAAAAGAAACACAGAATTGGAAGAGACCTCAAAGATCATCAAGTCCAGCCACTGACCTAACATGGCCATTAAACCATGTCCCAAAGTGCCATGTGCCCTCCAGGGATGGTGACTCCACTGCCACCCTGGGTAGCCTGTTTTAATATCTGAACACTCTTGTAGTAAAGGAATTTTAATGCTGGAAAAAGTTCTTGGTAAAAGAAGCTCAAACATGTAAAGCCTGCCAGGAAGGTGGGCAAGAGGAAGCAGAGAGGAGTTGAGTAGCAGAGAATGAAGTTGAGTAGTGCCTGCTGGCTGGAGTAAGCTCAGTAACTGACACCTGCACCAGGAGGTAACATCATAGAATCACTTTGGTTCAAAAAGACCTTTACGATGATTGAGTCCAACTTTAACTCTGCCAAGGCTGATGCTGAAACCATGTACCTCAGCACCACATCTCTGCCTCTTTGAAACACCTCCAGGGATGAGGATTCATCCACCTGCCTGGAGAACCCTTTAAGTTGAAGAGGTTTTTTTCTAATACCCAACCTAAGCCTCCCCTAGTGCAACCTGAGGCCATTTCTTCTCATCCTGTCACTTGTAACTAGAGAGCTCAACCCCCATCTTTCTCCAACCACCTTTCAGGAAGCTGTAGAGAGTGAGAAGGTCTCCCCTCAGCCTCATTTCCCCCAAACTGAACAACTTGAGTTCCCTTAGCCACTGGAGAGCTGCTCTCCAGACCTTTCACCAGCTTTGTTGCCCTTTTTTTGGGCAACTCCTGTAGTGAGGGCCCCCAAACTGAACACCTTAAAGTGTGGCCTCACCATGTAGTGAGTGCTCAGATTTCAACAGTGGCAAGGAAGAAGGGCAACAAAGCTGGTGAAGGGCCTGGAACACAAACCCTATGAGGAGAGGCTGAGGGAGTTGGGGTTGTTTAGCCTGGAGAAGAGGAGGCTCAGGGGTGACCTCATTGCTGTCTACAACTACCTGAAGGGAGGCTGTAGCCAGGTGGGGTTGGTCTCTTCTCCCAGGCAGCCAGCAATAGAACAAGGGGACACAGTCTCAAGTTGTGCCAGGGGAGGTCTAGGCTGGATGTTAGGAGGAAGTTCTTCACAGAGAGAGTGATTGGCATTGGAATGGGCTGCCCAGGGAGGTGGTGGAGGCACTGTCCCTTGAGGTCTTCAAGAAAAGCATGGATGAGGCACTTAGTGTCATGGTCTAGTTGACTGGCTAGGGCTGGGTGCTAGGTTGGACTGGATGGTCTTGGAGGCCTCTTCCAACCTGGTTGATTCTATGACTCTAAGATAAATATGTGCTGACAGCATCACTGGAACTTCATTTGGAGAAAGTCCTGACTCTGTTCTCTGCACAAGGAAAACTGGGAGAAAGCCTTACCTGGAAGCATGGGGTTTGTTTCACAACAGACAGACATCACTTCTTATCTGAGCCTAAGAGGTGACACTGAAAATTTACACAGTGATTTACCACTAATGCCTGAGAGTAAGATGCCTTTTATGTTTACAGACAGTTCTCCTTTCAATTAAATCCAGATTCTGTTGTCAGAAAAATTACCCATGCTAGTCATTAAATACTAAACCGAGCAGAGCAAAATGACTTGCAGGCTTCCCAGGTGAGACTTCATCCATTTTAGATTTCAAGCAAATAGGAAGAAGCAGCAGAGTTTGCCAAATCATCCCTCCTGCCTGATCAATAGCCTGTGTATAAAACTTGCCAGCAGACAGGGATTTCTTTCATTATAATTCTTCAGCCACTCTTAACCTCCTAAATTAAACTCCACCTATGTGCAGATGTCTCGTACTCTTGAGCACTATTTATCACAATAAACATTAAATATAAGCCTGGCTTACAACAGGGCCATAAATTGAAGTACCTGCTAGATATTTTATGTCCCATTGGTTATGAAGCTGTTCACAGTCCTGCTTCTAATTGCTCAAATGCATCACTTGAATATTTTTTTCTTGCTGAATCTGTGCATTTAAAGTATGTTCAGTGGTTGACTCACACCAAACTCCCAGAGTAAGTTCAAGTGCAGTTTGAGAGGAACTATACTAAACTTTTCCAGTTGATTTCAAACAAAACCAGACTGTAGCATCTTATACAAGTACTCTTGGATCAGTAATATGAAAAAGTGGACTTTCCACCAGCCACTTCTGCTGCCAGTCTTCCCCTTTTTGTCAGTGCTGCCTCAAAGTATGTCTCCATTAGACATTCTCTCTGCAAACAACAGGAGGGTAATAGGCTTTTAAAAGCCTTGGGCTGAAATGGAACATTCAGGTTGATATACTTGTGTTGTCATTTTAGCTTGGGGTTGAGCTGACCCTTGAAACTGACCTCTCTAAATAATTCTCATTCAGGTTTTAACCCTGCAGCCACTCAAATGTGTTGGAAATAGAGAACGCAGGATGGGTGCTAGCTCTGACCTCAGTGCTGTCCCCACAGGCCCTGGCACTGTGGATGCTAGCAGCTCAGGCCATGATGGATGCCAACCCACACTCACTCATCTGGAAACAGACATAAAATAAATCAATCCATTGAGACCTGTTGTTTTCTTGCCAGCATACCCTGTTGGGTGACAGTGACCCCTTGGCCCTTTTTGTAACAACCTTTTCCTGTTGTTATGTGAAATATGGGGGTGGCTGACCCCCCTGTTAGGCTGTGCTGTCATCCAGAGTGACCTGGACAGGCTGGAGAGCTGGGTGGAGGAGAATCTCATCACGTTAAAGAAGAGCAAGTGTAAGGTCAGGCACCTAGGGAGGAATACCCCCCCTGCACCTGTATAGGTGAGGGGTTGACTGCTGGGAAGACAGTCTGTGGCAAAAGACCTGGGACAAGGGGGTGACTGTGAGCCAGAAAAGTGCCCCTGTGGACAAAAAGGCCAACAGCATCCTGGGGTGCATCAAGAACTGTGTGACAAGTAGGCTGAGGGAGATTCTCATCCCCCTCTACTCTGCCCTGCTGAGGTCTCATTTGGAGTGTTGTGTCCATTCTCATCTCCCTGGTTCAGGAACTGTTTGAAAGGGTACAGAAAAGGACTACAAAGGTAATTAGAGGGCCAGAATATCTTTCAAAAAGAGAAGCTGAATGACTTGGTGCTTTTTAACCTAGAGTAAATGAGACTGAGGGGGAGATCTTATCAGTCATACAAACAAAGGGTGGATGCCAGGAGAATGAGGCCAGTCTTTTTTCACTGGTGTCGAGAGGTAGGACAAGAGGCAATGGGCACAAACTTGGCTATAGGAAGTTCCATGAGGATGAATTTCTTTTGGGAATGGCAGAGCACTGGAACAGGCTACCTAGAGAGGTGGTGGAGTCTCCATCTCTGGAGGCATTCAAAGCCTGTGCAGCCTGCTCTAAGTGACTGCTCTGGCAAGGAGGTTGAACTAGATGATTTCCAGAGGTGCCTTCCAACTCCCTTCACGCTGAGCTTCTGTGGTTCAGTAATTCATAGGACATTTACTGCAGATTTCTTGGGGTAATGAGTAGAGATAACACAAAAATAAATGTTGTGAGAACTCAATAATTAATGTTCCTTAATTTCCAGAAGAGTAAAGTTTCTCTGTGTCTCTACTGCTGGTTGAAGTTTAGCAAGTTAATACATCCTGTGAAGCATCACTGCTTATGATTTTCTCTCCAGCAGCTTGCTCAATTTTTTTATGCAAATACCACAATTAGGAGTAAGCTCAGTGAATATGAACACTTCTAATTACCTCCATATTGTCTTGTGATTTAAAACTGAATCTTCTCTTTAGTATTAAAGCATTTTTTTTCAAGGTACAGCACAGCCTGTTTAGCTCTTTTAGCAGGTTTAATATGGCTCACAAAGGAAACAGAAATGATGGAAGTGTCACATGCTGGATATGTGCAACCTGGATCTAAGTGTCTCTAGTTAGGAGATATATCCTCCACCCTCTTCTTCAGCATTGCTTTTTCAGTCAATTTCTCCAGCAAGGTCAATGTCCTGCAGCTCCAAGACTACTGCCCCTACTCTCAATCACATCACCTTTGCTCTTGGCTTTTCCATCCGTCACACAGAATCATAGAATCACAGAATCAACCAGGTTGGAAGAGGCCTCCAAGCTCAGCCAGTCCAACCTAGCACCCAGCCCTAGCCAGTCAACTACACCATGGCACTAAGTGCCTCATCCAGGCTTTACTTGAACACCTCCCTCCAGGGACAGTGACTCCACCACCTCCCTGGGCAGCCCATTCCAATGCCAATCACTCTCTCTGACAACAACTTCCTCCTAACATCCAGCCTAGACCTCCTCTGGCACAACTTGAGACTGTGTCCCCTTGTTCTGTTGCTGGCTGCCTGGCAAAAGAGACCAACCCCACCTGGCTACAGCCTCCCTTCAGGTAGCTGTAGACAGCAATGAGTCTGTCCTGAGCCTCCTCTTCTGCAGGCTGCACACCCCCAGCTCCCTCAGCCTCTCCTCATAGGGTTTGTGCTCCAGGCCCCTCACCAGCTTTGTTGCCCTTCTCTGGACACCTTCCAGCACCTCAACATCTCTCTTGAATTGAGGAGCCCAGAACTGGACACAGCACTCAAGGTATGGCCTGACCAGTGCTGAGTACAGGGATAGAATAACCTCCCTTGTCCTGCTGGCCACACTGTTCCTGATCCAGGCCAGGATGCCATTGGCTCTCTTGGCCACCTGGGCACACTGCTGCCTCATCTTCAGCTACTACCTACCAGCATTCCCAGGTCCCTTTCTTCCTGGCTGCTCTTCAGCCACTCTGTCCCCAGCCTGTACTGCTGCTTGGGGTTGTTGTGGCCAAAGTGCAGAACCCTGCACTTGGCCTTGTTCAATCTCATCCCATTGGCCTCTGCCCACCCATCCAGCCTGTCCAGGTCCCTCTGCAGGGCTCTCCTACCTTCAGTTTTGAAAGCAGAAGGGCTTCTTACCATTTTAAGGCATTAAAGGTCACCAGCACCACGCATAAGCACAGTGGGGCAGCAGGAAACAAAGGCAGACTGCTCCATCCCTTTGCTCCTGTGGGAGGGTGATGTAGAGTGATACCTGGATGGGATGCAAGGCTCAGACATGGCTGTCATGAGCTGCATTAGCCCTCTGCATGGCACTGGCAAAGCTTCTGCTTCACAGCCTTTTAAAGGGTGCTGTACAGGGACCCCTGGCTGATGTTCTTCACCCACATAGACCTGATTCAGGATAATCATAAAATCAACCAGGTTGGAAGAGACCTCCAAGACCATCCAGTCAAACCTATCACCCAACCCTGTCCAATCAACTAGACCATGGCACTAAGTGACTCATCCAGGCTTTTCTTGAACACCTTCAGGGATGGCAACTCCACCACAGGATCACAGGAAGTCAGGGGTTGAAAAGGACCCAAAGTGATCATCAAGTCCAACCCCCCTGGCAGAGCAGGACCATAATTTAGCTCAGGTCACATAGGAACACATCCAGAACACCTCCCTGGCCAGCCCATTTCAATGGCAAATCACTCTCTCAAGGATCATTTCTAGAGTCAGTCTAGAGAACTGTTACCACATCAGATCCCTTTGCCAGCCTTCCCAAAATGTTGGCACTCTCACTGAAATTCCCAGTGGTTAACAACTGCATGTCAAAACCACTGCAGAATTTGACCACAGCCTATCAATGCATTCAGATAAGGCCAGGGGCTTTCAGCTGTCTCAGAAGGGCAGCTGTCATAGAATCAACCAGGTTGGAAGAGACCTCCAAGATCAGCCAGTCAAACCTATCCCCCAGCCCTAACCAATCAACTAGACCATGGCACTAAGTGCCTCATCCAGTCTTTTCTTGAAGACCCCCAGGGATGGTGCCTCCACCACCTCCCTGGGCAGCCCATGTCCATTGGAGCCTCTTTGTGGCTCCTTTGCTGGCACAGTACAACCCTCAGCTGCCCATGCTTCTGACTCCATCACCCTGTTACCTCTCATAACCACCATCACACAGAGACAGGCATCTCGGTCAAGAGGACTGCAAAACAAGGTTGAATGAATGCTAATGTGCAGATGGCTTTACTAAACACATTCCATGGCTTCTGCTGGATGCACCCTATCACCTCTTACCCCCAACCCCACCACAGCACACAGACATGCTACTAAGGTGAGCACTTTGAAACAAGCACCCATGAGAAATTCAAAGCAAACAGGATCTTAGGGCCACTGGGATGCTCAGAGGGCTGGAGCACCTCTCCTGTGGGGACAGACTGAAAGAGTTGGGGCTGCTCAGTCTGGAGAAGAGGAGGCTCCCAAGTGACCTTATTGTGGCCTTTCAGTATCTGAAGGGGGCTATAAAAAAAAGCTGGGGAAGGACTTTTCAGGATATCAGGGAGTGACAGGACTGGGGGGAATGGAGCAAAGCTGGAGATGGGTAGGTTCAGGCTGGACGTGAGGAGGAAGTTGTTGAGCATGAGAGTGGTGAGAGGCTGGAATGGGTTGCCCAGAGAGGTGGTTGAGGCCCCATCCCTGGAGATGTTTAAGGCCAGGCTGGATGAGGCTGTGGCCAGCCTGCTCTAGGGTAGGGTGTCCCTGGGCATGGCAGGGGGGTTGGAACTGGCTGATCCTTGTGGTCCCTTCCAACCCTGACCGATTCTGTCATTCTATGATCTCTGATACCAAATCTGTAGCTTAAACTATGGGCAACCCTGCTGAATTAATGGCACCCAAATCTGCATGCAAACCAGGATAATTTTAAAGAAATCCAATTAATTATTCAGGATCTTGTGCTATTATTATGTTAATATTATACTTCACAGGCTTTTCTAAGTTTGTGCTGTCATCATTTCTCATATTCATGGCTTAAGATCATTTTTTAAAAATTAATTGTATGCAATAGGGCTCATAAGGAAATCACAGCATGGTCTAGCCTGGAAGGGACCTCAAGGAACATCCAGCTCCAACCCCCTGCTATAGGCAGGGACACCTCCCACTAGAGCAGGTTGCTCATTGCCTCATCCAACCTGCCTTTAAACAGGAAGGGAGCAGCCACAGGCTCCCTGGGCAACCTGTGCCAGTGTCTCACCACCCTCACTGGAAAGAACTTCCTCCTAACACATAGTCTAGATCTCCCCTCTGCCAGTTTAAACCCATTATCCCTCGTCCTGTCATTACAATACCTTGTTGGTAGCCCCTCCCCAGGCTTCCTTTAGAGTCCTTTCAGATTCTAGAAGGCCACTATAAAGTCCTCTTGAATCCCTCTCTTCTCCAGACTGAAGAGCCCCAACTCTTGTAGCCTGTCATAGCAGAGCTGCTGCAGCCCTCTGAGCATCTTTGTGGCCCTCCTCTGGACTCGCTCCAACAGCTCCATGTCCCTCTTGTGTTGAGGGCTCCAGAACTGTACACTTAAAATCATAGAATCAACCAGGTTGGAAGAGACCTCCAAGATCATCCAGTCCAACCTAGCACCCAGCCCTAGCCAGTCAACTAGACCATAGCACTAAATGCCTCAGCCAGGCTTTTCTTGAACACCTCCAGGGATGGCAACTCCACCACCTCCCTGGGCAGCCCATTCCAATGCCAATCACTCTCTCTGGCAACAACTTCCTCCTAACATCTGGCCTAGACGTCTCCCAGCACAGCTTCAGTCTGTGTCCCCTTCTTCTGTTGCTGGCTGCCTGGCAGAAGAGACCAACCCCACCTGGCTACAGCCTCCCTTCAGGTAGTTGGAATGAGCTGTCCAGGGAGATGGTGGAGTCACCCTCCTGGAGGTGGTGAAGAAAAGCCTGGATGAGGCACTTGGCTGTGGTTTAGTTAATGAATAAGTTGGCCATGGTTTAGTTAATTAGAAGGTATTAAGTGACAGGTTGGACTCAATGATGTTGAAGGCCTTTTCCAACCTGGTTAAGTCTGTGAGGGCCAATGTGTGCCTACTGGCACCCACTACCTGAGAATGCTTCCCAGGACTCTTCCCTGGAGCACTGTACAGGGAAAATCTCACAGGTGGAAAGCGAGCCTGCAGTAAGAGCACTAGGTATGAATCAGCTTTAAATTGATGTATTTTGAATGCTGATGCTTTATGATATGAGGACACTGTGAAAAGAAGATTACTATTTTAATCAGCTCTCTTATTGGCTTTTCCCAAAATCATAGCAGCAATAAAGATGAAGGTTTGCAGAGAATCAATTTTAGTCCTCTGTTTTATGCTGACCCTTCCTGACATCTGAGATTCTGCAACATTGGAGGCTGACATTATTAGTTGTTCAGCTCTATCAAACTGGAAATTTCACCTTATTAAAATGCAGTTGCTATGGAAACCCTCCAGTTCCATGGTTTTTTTTGCTTGCAGGCCGTGGAGCAAAAATCTTAGCACCAATATACAAGTCAATGCACGTCATTTTAAAGTACCTTCTTGGTGCTTGGATGCTCTTAAAATGAAAGGGGAAAAAATACCAATAAGAAGTATAAGTTGTTGCACTTTATCTTAATGTACTGGAAAGAGTGAAAGATGCTTTTCAACAATTATCTTGGGTTTATGCCACAGAGAAATAGTACCTAGACAGAGACTGCTTCTGAAATTGCCTTTCTTTTTCTCCAACACTTCTAGAGGCCCAGTTCCTGTCTCCTCTTTTATTCATGCTTAACAATTTGAATATTTTTATTTTAATAACTTTGTCCTTGGGGTTTGAAGGTCTCTTTTCTTCCTTTAGGACTCTGGGAACCTCACTTTTCAGATGTGTGTCATGCTGTTCTGCTTTATGACAAGGGAAAGGGGCATTCACACTCACCAGTGAAACACACAAACTGATGAGCCATGTGCCTAGGGTGTAGAAGAAACCTCGAGTAGAGCAGGAAGCAAACCACACAACACTGCAGACCAACCTTCATTCACTTCCCTGTGTTAACATTATTTGCTGGAATGGCTTTTCTTAAAGTTTTATTTTACCTTCTGCCATTGAGGTCAGGAATATTTATTCACCTTACATCCTTCACTTCAGTAACGTGCACAAAAGAGAAGACAACAGCCCACAGAACTGGGCAGTCATCACCACTGAGAACTGGACCACAGGATGCCAGGGGTTGGAAGGGACCCAAAGAGATCATCGAGTCCAACCCCACTGCCAGAGAAGGACAATCCTATCTAACACAGCTCACAGAGGAACACATCCAGACAGGCCTTGAAAGTCTCCAGAGAAGGAGACTCCACAACCTCTCTGGGCAGCCTGTTCCAGTGCTCTGGGACCCTTACAGTAAAGAAGTTCCCCCTTGTGTTGAGGCAGAACCTCCTGTGTTGCAGCTTACACCCATTGCTGCTTGTCCTATCCCAGGGAGCAAGTGAGCAGAGCCTATCCCCCCACCCCTTTCTTGACCAGCCCTCAGATGCTTATAAACATTTATTAAATCCCCTCTAAGTCTTCTCTTCCCCAGACTAAAAAGCCCCAGGTCCCTCAGCCTCTCCTCATCAGGCAGTCATCCAATCCCCTAAGCATCCTCATAGCCCTCTGCTGGACCCTCTCCAGCAGATCCCTGTCCCTCTTAGACTGAAGAGCCCAAAACTGAACACAGTATTCAAGATGAGGTCTCACCAGGACGGAGTAGAGGGGGAGGAGAACCTCCCTTGATCTGCTGGACACATTCCTCCTAATACATCCCAGGATCCCTTTGGCCTTCTTGGCCACAAGGGCACATTGCTGTGCCATGGTTAATTTGTTATCCACCAGCACTCCCAGGTCCCTCTCCACAGGGCTGCTCTCCAGATCACCTCCCAGCCTGTACTGGTGCAGTTTATTATCCCTCCCCAGGTGCAGGACTCTGCACTTGTCCCTGTTGAACCTCATCTGGTTCCTCTGTTCCCAGCTCTCAGTCTGTCCAGGTCCCATTGGATGGCTGCACAGCCTGCAGCTGTCTCAGCCAAGCCTCCCAGCTTGGTGTCCTCAGCAAACTCGCTGAGCAGACTCTGTCTGTCTGTGCCCTCATCAATGTCATTGATGAAGATGCTGACAGCACCAGACCCAGCACTAATCCCTGGGGGATTCCACTGGTCACAGCTCTCCAGCTGAACCTGGCACCATTGATCACCACTCTTTGAACTCTGTCTTGTATCCAGTTCCTAATCCACTTCACTGTCTGCTTTTCCATCCCACACTTCCCGAGCTTGCTCACTAGGATGCCATGGGAGACAGTGTCAAAAGCCTTGCTAAGGTCAAGGTCTCTCTGAATCTACCCATTCAGTTATGCCATCATAGAATGCTATCAGGTTAGTCAAGCATGATTGGACTCATGGCTGGACAGCTAAGCTCTTACCCACAGCTTTAGTGCAGATTTTCTGGGTATGTAGTGACTCTACAGGATATGTTCTGGGTCAGAGGAAAGGTTTGCCATCTTATTCTCAGCCTGGCTAATAGTAGATGGCTAAGAACAAACAAATGGCAGTGTTGCATTTCTAATGTATTGTTATAGCCTTCAGCAACCTGAAGTTCAGGATCCAGAACAGACTTCCCCTGCTATATTTTTGTCTAAGGTGTGGTTTAGTCAGGTCTATGTTTTACACCAACCAAGCCACCTTGTTAGAATCACAGATTCATTTCTGTTGCTAAACACCTCTAAGACTGTAAAGTCCAAGCATCAACTCAACACCACCATTGCCACTAAAACATGTCCTGAAACATCACATCTACATGTTTTTTGAACACCTCCAGGGATGCTGACTCCACCAGCTCCCTGGGCAGCCTGGACAGCACTGTCTGACCAATCTTTTAATATAAAAAAAAATCCCAATATCCAATCTAAACCTGCCCTGGTGCAACTTGAGGCCACTTCCTCTCATGACTAAGGAGAGGAAACCAACACACCCAGCTCAAAACAATCTCCTTTGCCATTGGAATGGGCTGCCCAGGGAGGTGGTGGAGTCACTGTCCCTGGAGGTGTTTGATAGGAGACTGGATGAGGCACTTAGAGCCATGGTCTAGTTGACTGAATAGAGCTGGGTGCTAGGTTGGACTGGATGAGCTTGGAGGTCTCTTCCAAGATGGCTGATTCTGTGATTCCTTTTAGGGAGTTGTAGAGAGCAAGGTCTCCTTTCAGCCTCCTTTTTTCCAGAATAAGCAATCCTAATTCTCTCATCCACTTCGATGCCCCAAACCTTTCCAGAGGACTGTATGAAGAACCTCACCAGTTTTCCATTTGCCATCTGGTCCTGCCTTGCACGAGTCAGCATGAAGTCACACATGAGGTGTGCAATCCACCTTCTTCACAGGCTCATAACTTCATAAACCTTTGCTCCATCATTCCTGGGCTACTGATTATGGGCAAGTCACTGCAATTCTCCATTCTGCTATATCTCACCTCAAAGCAGCAATAATGAGAGCTTTCTCTTCTCAGAGAATACTTCTCTATACACACTAAAGAAATGGCAGTACTAAAGTTAAATTAATAACCAAAGCTTATGTCCATGGGTTGGTACTGAGACGAGAAGCTTCCCAGATCCCAGTACCCCTGTAGCTGGTGTGACATCCACTTTGGGCAGGAAGGGAAGAGGGCTGGCCAGACCCATGTGGTAGTGGTAAAAACCTTTTAAAGAAAGCTTTCCACGTGGGAAGCTCACTCAGCATGGCAGAGAGTGAGCCTGAAGAGTAGGGAATCTGGAACAGTGGGGCCACACCAGTGCTTCAGCATTTAGATATGTCCATCACAACATTGGTTTTTGAGTTATAATTGTCAGCAGCCCAGCGAAGCAACCAAATCTAAACCAGCAGTGACTGGGTCCAGATGAAGGGAAGGAAAGCAGCAGAGAGAATATGAGATGGGTGAAGGTTCTGTGCAGTAAAAGCAGCCTACAGGGCCACTGAAGAGAGAGCAAAGAAACAATCTCCTTGGCCATTGGAATGGGCTGCTCAGGGAGGTGGTGGAGTCACCATCCCTGGAGGTGTTTAATAGGAGACTGGATGAGGCATTTAGTGCCATGGTCTAGTTGATTAGATAGGGCTGGGTGCTAGGTTGGATTGAATGATCTTGGAGGTCTCTCCCAACCTGGTTGATTCTATGATCTTAGAGGTCTTTTCCAACCACAACAATTCTAAGACTTTAAGACACCAAACAGTAGAAAAGCTCCACAAACATCCATCCAAAGCATGGTTGAGCCAGCAGAAAGGCTTCCAAGTCAATACTGAGAAGCAGAGCTGTTCAAAAAGATTGCTTTTTGATTCTTTTCTGACTACTGTTATTCAAACTGATGTAGTAATGATATTTAACATTTTAAGAGGGGCAAGTTAGTTCTATATTTTAGAAGAAAATACAGGGCAAGTTTAACCCCAGTAATGTTAATTGTGTCATGCTCAAGGCTTCATTGCTTGGAGGTCTCCAGGACCTTTAATGTGCTTGCACTACCCCAATTAACATGAAATTACTTCATTATTAGCAAGTAGATGCATTGAAGACCTATTAAAATGGATGAGTTGCATAGTAGTAACCTACACTGGGACTTAGTTGTTCCCCTCTACATTCTGCTTAAATAACTGCTGGAAAGAATGCAACAGATGAAGGAAAAATATTCTTAGCTACAGACATAAGGAATTCATTTTATGAAATGCTTCTTTTCTCATTTCTGTGTTTCTAGTTTGACTCCAGCTTGACGATTCTCACTGCTTTTAAATTGATTCTAATTAATTTCATAGTGCTTTACTTTGCCAGCAAACTGCCTCCCAGATTTTGATTTTTCAGTTAAATAAAACTGGCCTCTTTTCCAAAGGATTTTATGGCTTATCTACATCCTTTTTCAGAGTAGTCATTGCTCTCTTGGCTACTGAAATGCTGTCTTGCAGAAAGGAAGGTGAGACAGGCTGCCACAGCTTAATCAACTACCCTACCCCCTGGACTCGAATTTAGAAGTGATTTCCTTGTCCTCCTTATTCTATGGCCCTATAAAACCAGCATTAGGGCTTCAAGAGAAGAGTCAGAGGTATGATCCCTGGCCTTAGGCTGCTGTTTCAGCCTGGACAAGATACACATTAAGATGTTCCCTTGTCTGCTACTTTGTCTATTGGCTCCACAGGCTGGTTTCTGTGGATACTATACAAAACTGCCCCCCAATGCATTACATATAATGCATAGCTACTGCTCAGTCATGGATCTGGGGGAAAGAAATGCTGATGGCTGGACACTGTCACTCTCTTTTAGTGGTACTTAGGCTTCCTTTGCAGTCTTCAGCCATTGGGCATTGCAGTGGTGCTCTCATCATCTCAAAACTCCTACATACACTTCCTCTTATTAGATCTTAAGCCTTAAGTTAGGCCACCCCAGGGAGACTTCTAGATTTGTTTGATATTCAAATATTCATTTGTTAATGCTCACTCCTAACTGAGTGCCTTGACAAATGAGTTATATCTGCCCTCCCTGATACAGTAAAAATGATTATTTCTATATTAATACATTCATATTCCAACAACTGGGGAGGCCCTAATAGCCAAGCTCCCCACCTAAGCACACCTTATAACTGTGAGCTAAGAACATCTCCCTGGGAATTGAGAGAGTGTGGGTTGAGACTTTTCCCCCCCTTCTCTCAGGAGGCTGGATCTAGAGATAAGGTGAGTGGACATTCAGGTCTGGTGATCCCATCATGAGGCAAGCACGATCAAACACTGCAAGTGCATCACTGGTGGCATGGCCTCATGCCATCGTGTGTGAGCTCAACAAGCCAAAACCTCACAGTACTGAGCAGCAGATGATGGGGGACTAGAGATGTTTCAGAGGGATATCATTGCACCATGCAGCTGCCTGCCTTTTGCATATTTACTCTGCCAGTGACTATAACATTGTCATTTTATTCCTTGCTCACTTTAGAATTGGCTATACAAAAGGAGTAGAAGTAAGATTTTGCTTCCTGTTCCTTAATTTCTAGGTACATTCCTATATAGTTCTGAATTTTAACCTTCCTTTTGCTGAGATTCAGTTACAGGACTCCAAAGTACTCCTCCAGACACTTCCTATGTTGTGGCTTTACTGCTTGACTGTGCATTGACCTTGCACTTGTGTTAATGTCACAGAAACACTCAGGTTGGAAAAGACTCCCTGGATCCAAGCAATATCCCTACTCTACAAGGTTCACCCTTAAACCATATCCTCAAGCATCACATCCAAATGACTTTTAAGCACTTCCAGGGTTAGTGACTCAACAACCTCCCTGCACAGCCCATTCCAATGCCAGACCACTCTTGCTGGGGAAAAAAGTTTCCTAATGTTCAGTCTAAACCTACCCAGTCACAGCTTGAGGTCATTCCCTCTTGTTCTATCACTAATTACCTCCAAGAAGAGACCAGCAGCAGCCCTTCCACAATATCCTTCCAGGTAGCTGTAGACAGTGATGAGGTCTCCCCTCAGCCTCCTCTTCTTCCAACTTAACCACCCCCAAAACCCTCAGTTGATCTTCATAAGATTTATTTTCCAGGCCCTTCACCAGCTTCATTGCCCTCCTCTGCACTCGCTCCAGCACATCCACATCCTTCTTGTAACGAGGTGCCAAAAACTCTGTCCCTATGTACATTTTGTCCCTTTTCTCATACACATTACAGTCAATGCATGTCTCCTTCCCCTATCCCTTGCCCAGAACACATCCAATTGCTGCAGGTCCTCAGATCCCCAAGCAGAACACAGCTTCTCTGCTTTCTGTATCCTTCACTAGTTATCATTAATCCCTTAGCGCTTTCCTTTGCTCTGGTATTTCACAGAAGAGTTTATATACTGCAAATTGCCTCCTGCCTCCCTTTCCCTTCAGTTACCATCTGTTCTGCATTATCCTCAAATGTTCTTTGCAGTTCAACAAACTTCCACTAAAAACATGGGCTAGTTCCCTTCCCTTCTTCACTCTAAATCTGGCTCTGTATAAAGTCTGTGTGCAGCTGCTCAGTACTTGCTTGGAGGTTTATCTGCTGCCTCAAGGCTTTGTTTGCCATCCCTGTAATCCCTCACTCAGTTTCTTGATGCTGTATTCCCCTTTTTCTTTCTAGAATGAAAGGGTGAGGAATAAGTGCACCTACAGACTCTCTGAGGACCTGCAACCCCATCCAGCCTCTGCTATTTCCATTGAGTTGGCTATCAGAGCAGGCATCCTTTCAGCTTGTGTTATGAACTCAGTTGCCTAGTCAGGCACTCAGTGACATTCTACAAGCTGCCAGGTGAAATATTTCTGTGCTTTAACATTTGCTTCATCAGAACATTTTCTTCCCTTGCCAATGTGACTTTTTACTTCATCCTGAACTGTAAGAGGTAGTGATTTCCTCTGTAACGTTTCAGGCTTCTGGGGGCCACCTCTAACTAAATGCTACAAAGATCCACATAGCCACAGGTTCATTCCTGATGTGGCTGTTTCTGTCCAGCAGTGTTTCTGCAGCCACTCTTCAGGTAGTTGTAGACACCTGAAGCATGCAAGCTAGCACAGCTTCACTAAAGGAACTGAGTTCAAGTCTGTACAGACATTTGGCAGCACTGGCCACAGTCAGTTACTCTTTCCTTCACTGCTGGCAGTGGTCACTTGCTCAAGCAGTGATGCACAACATATTTCTACTCCAAAAGTATCTTGTTTGTACCGATAGCACCAACAGTGTTCTTACCCAGGTGTCCCCAGCACTCACCATTACCAAAGATATCAGCTTCAGACTCATAGCCTGCACTACTCTCTTGGCCCTGTCTGAGCAGTGAGGACCCAGGAAAGTTGGAGGTGAACTACATACCTTCTCTTCTCTGCAGCCAGGGGTACTTCTGCTTGGTCTCCTCTTCAAAGTGCTGGAGCAAGGCACAGCTGGTCAGGGTGTGAGGGTATGCAAGGCCTTACACGTGCAAAGGAGAAAGTGGCATGGCATTGCCTGGCCAAGTGCTAACAAAGCATTGCTGAAGCACTTCACAGCATGGAGCTGTTGGGACTGGCGAGGAGAAGCATTAAGCATAAGGGAGAAAAAGGAGCAGCTGAGAGCCTCATGAGCCTTAAAGATCTTCTCCAAACACATACAGCTGGGTTGACTTCTCTGCTGCTCAGCAGTGAGGGTGCTATCTGCAGGACTGTGGCATCACACATCACTGGCAGGCTGGCTGCACTTTCAAGAAGCCAGAAGTGAGAACAGCAGGGTCATGGTCCCAGCTCACAGAATGAGGTCCAGCCCTGCCCAGCTGAAAGGCGGCAGCACCACTCAGTACGAGTCCAGAGCACAAAGCATTGCTGTGGATTGCCACTGGTTTGGATAGTTTAACTACTTTGGTTTATCTTATGAATAAATAGCTCTCTGAAAGTGTCACAGATGTTTGGATTCAACAGTTCTGAGTCAGAAGATCTGTAGGTATACCTCTGAGCAGCTCCACAGGCAGAACAAGCACCTTCCACCTCTTCCCTAACCACACAAAAAATAGCCATCTGGTTTCATTGGTTCTCTCTTATTTTCAGTTCTCCTCACGCCTTGGGCAGGTTGTTAGCCTTAAAGAGTCTCCACACCCTGAGGAACTAGAAGTGCATGACTGTAGTCCATGATACCAGTAGATGAAGATCCAAAGGCTGCAGCTCTGCTTCCTGGGGCAGTGCCCCAACCCAAAGATGTTGTGAGGACCTGCGTACCAGGACAGACTAAGACCCACGATGTCTTGCAAAGGCTGACCACAGACTCTGATTTGACAGCATGTGATGTCAAACAGCTTTTCAGGAAGTGGAAGGCTCCAGCTATATTATTCCAGGACAGATGGGATAGCTCAGATGGGATAGCAGATGGGCAAGCTGCCCAGAGAGGTTGTAGAGTCTCCTTCTCTGAAGAGATTCCAAAACTACCTGGATGTTGCAATCCTGGGCAACCTGCTCTAGGTGACTCTAGTTTAGCAAGGCAGCTGGACTGGATGATCTCCAGAGGTGCTTTTCAAGTTCCAACATTCTGTGATAAAACAGATAAAATATAGATGTTTCTTTTAAACATAAATCATCATCCACCTTTAATCTCCACCTGTATCATATGCTGAAGCCATTTCTGTGCCTTACCTTCTGATATCTGATGGGCTCCATGGGTGGAAAAGGGGAATCAAAGGAGCCATTTCAAAAGCTTTCAGTGCTATCCCTGCTGAAACTTCAGTGTTAGGGCTCAGTGACACAGGTGCTGATTTCTCCAGGCCAGGGTCTCCCAGAATTCCATCAGAAAGTTAGCTAATGCTTGGACCTGACGATCTCAAAGGTCTTTTCCAACCACAGTGGTTCTCTGAACCTGCAAACGAAATGCAGATGTAACACCACAAACAGATTTGGGGTTGCAGTTTAGAGTAGAAAGAGTTCTTCATTTCAGGAAAACAGACATAGAATGTGCCATACAAAAGCAAAGCCCCTCACAAAAGCCCAACAAATTAGCCCTGGCACCTAAATGCATCAGGTTTGTTTGCACTGTAGGAAGAGTGCTTGTCAAAGGCACAAAGCTTGTAGGGATGTGCTCACAACTACTTCCCATAGACCATTCCTTAGCATGAAGTTGATAGAATTTGCAAAGATTTCCAGAAGCTGGAGATTAGTGGTGGCCTGGCCAAAAACATGACCTGGAATTGTTCTAAGTGCTGCAAGGGAGAACTCTTCTCTGCTTGCTGAAGATAGCTGAGCAATTTGTGCCACAATCAGGATCATTGTGTTAGAGGGGAAATCTAGCTCTCAAGAACTCTGCTGGAGGAAAAGGATTTATTTCTCCTTTCACATATCACTTTAAGAATGATTCTTTTCTTTTTGGGAGTTGCATCTAGAATTCTTTTTCTGCAGCATTTGAGAGGCCACAAGTGAAAGGTGCTTTAGAACACAAAAATGACTGCAACATACTAAAGTTTATGTCTCATTCAAAGGCTTTTCAATGAAAAAAAAAAACAAAACCCAAACCTCCAATCCCCTCAGCTCATAATTGTGGCTGTTTGAGCTGATTTTCTAGCTCAGACATAAGGGAGAGGTGAACATTCCAGGGATAGGCCACAGAATGGCAACAATGGATAAGTCAAGATCATTCCCTTGGAGCATCAAGAGCTTTATGCCTAGAAGCACAGCTTGTTCTTTCCCCTTGCTGGCTTCTGCTGCTTGAGCTGCACCTGCCTGCTATCTTCCCCCGCTGCTGCTTTGCCACCTCTTGACCCCTTCCCCTTCTTCATTTAGGTTATTTTTTTTTCTCTCTAGTAGTTTATTTCTCTCTATACTGTTAAACTATGAGAAATACAATTTCATCTTTCCCTGACTTGCCAAAGAAATCTGTGTTGTGGTGAGTTTATTCTACTGGGGCAGGGATCCACCCTAACCCAAGACAATAACCAACAACGGTATTATATAAGGTGACTTTGTCCTTATACAGTTTATGGCTTATGGCTTTGGATTTCTTTCTGAAGTATTTTTTCTATGCACATTATGCACACTCTGCACTAGAGCAGCTGCAGAGAAGGGCGACGAGGCTGAGAAGAGGTCAGGCAAACATGACCTGTGAGGAGCGGCTGAGGGAGCTGGGGGTGTTTAGTCTGGAGAAGGATGAGAGGGGACCTTATTGCTCTCTACCTAAAAAGAGGCTGTAGTGAAGCTGGAGCTGGTCTCTTCTCCTGAATTATTAATGATAGGACAAGAGGAAATGGCCTCAAGTTGAGCCAGCGGAGGTTTAGGTTGGATGTTGGGAGGAAGTTCTTTATTGAACAAGGGGACACAGTCTCAAGTTGTGCCAGGGGAAGTATAGACTGGATGTTAGGAGGAAGTTGTTGGCAGAGAGAGTGATTGGCATTGGAATGGGCTGCCCAGGGAGGTGGTGGAGACACCGTCCCTGGAGGTGTTTAGAAGGAGAGTGGATGTGGTGCTTGAGGCTATGGTCTAGTGATGAAGGATGCTGGGATGAAGGTTGGACTGGGTGATCAAGTCAACTAGACCATGGCACTAAGTGCCTCAGCCAGGCTTTGCTTCAACACCTCCAGGGACGGTGACTCCACCACCTCCCTGGGCAGCCCATTCCAATGCCAATGACTCTCTCTGCCAGGAACTTCCTCCTAACATCCAGCCTAGACCTACCCTGGCACAACTTGAGACTGTATGCCCTTGTTCTATTGCTGGTTGCCTGGCAGAAGAGACCAACCACACCTGGCTACAGCCTCCCTTCAGGTAGTTGTAGAGAGCAATGAGCTCTGCCCTGAGCCTCCTCTTCTGCAGGCTGCACAACCCCAGCTCCCTCAGCCTCTCTTCATAGGGTTTGTGTTCCAGGCCTTTCATCAGCTTCATCACCCTTCTCTGGACACATTCCAGCATCTCAACATCTCTCTTGAATTGAGGGGCCCAGAACTGGACCATTTAGAGCTACTGTAGGAAGAATCAAAGAGTCAACAATCAGGAAAAAAGATAAAGCTAGAATAAAAGGCTTCAAACAACCATCTGTGAGACGAGGAAGAGCTGGTATCTATGCTGCCTTGGAGGCAGCTTCTAGACTTAATAACAGAATCAATTAACTTAATTGACACAAAATGTGAATTGCAACACTCACCAATGATCACACAAGGGTGTGACTATGCACTGAATGGAAGAAGAGCTCAAGAAACACGAGGAGTAAGTGAGAAAGGCACACAAAGGCAGAAGGCAGTCAGTGGTGAGCTCTACTGCACCATGGCGAGAGACACTTCCCCGCAGCAGCTTTGTTCTGAGGATTCAGATTTCCCCACAGCTCTTCTGTTTAAATCCTGTTATGCCCAAATTGCTAATGTGATCCCGTGGGGCAATTCCTATCCTGTTACAGAGGTCTCATCACCCACAGCAAATCGAAGCGAGGACTCATGTTACCAGTTTAAGCCAAGCAGTGGATCACTTCCATGGGGTTTTAGGTTACCTTATTTTTCCTCTCCATTGCCTCTAAGTTTTTTTGGCAAACATCCATGCTACTTAAAACAGCAGAGCAGGCATTCAGTGTAAAAAGCCCCAGAAATCTCTCTCTTTCCAAAAAGAAACCAACTTGCTCTCTAATTCTGTGGCACTTGGCATTTTCACTCGGCTGCCAGGGAAAGAAAAGGCTTCTCCATGTTTTCCAGAAGCTGAGTGTGGCACTTTAATCATAGAATCAACCAGCTTGGAAGAGACCTCCAAGCTCATCCAGTCCAACCTAGCACCCAGCCCTATCCAATCAACCAGACCATGGCACTAAGTGCCTCATCCAGGCTTTTCTTGAAGACCCCCAGGGACGGTGCCTCCACCACCTCCCTGGGCAGCCCATTCCAATGGGAAATCACTCTCTCTGTGAAGAACTTCTTCCTAACATCCAGCCTATACCTACCAATGTGACTGTTACACTTGTACCAGGAGAGCATATTATAAGACCATGCAGATGTTCTGTCACCTTCAGCAAAAGCAGCCACTGATGTCTCAGTTGGCCTCCTTGAAGGTTTTATTTATGTTGTATCTGAGGATGAGGGAAGAGGTTCAAACAAAATTAGTAATAACTCATGGGATGCTGTCTCAGGCTCACAGAGAACAATTTATCTCCTCTAGATTTGGCAGTTATCCAGAAACTGCTTGATAATATTTGGGTCATCTGGGCCAGGCAGGGTATAAAATGATATTGGCAAATGTCCTCGTCTCACCATGGTTCTCCTCAAATCTCTTACTGTAGTTTATATAATTTACATTTATAAGCAAACAACTGCACTACAGGCAGATAGCAATTTTTTTATTAAGAGAGAAATTTCCTAGTAAAATTCACAGTTAAATTGGCATTTTGCTCACCAAGGCATTTGATTTTCTAGGCTAGAGTGTTAGAACTTCCACCACAGAGAAGGCATTTGTGCTGCTGGAACTGTTCAGAAGCCATCTCATGTATATCATAGAATCATAGCATGTCAGGGGCTGGAAGGGACCTCCAAAGCTCATCCAGTCTAGTGCCCCCTGCCAGAGCAGGATCACCTAGACCAGATCACACAGGAACACATCCAGGCAGGTTTTGAGTATCTCCTGAGAGGAAGACTCCACAACTCCCCATGGCAGCCTGCTCCAGTGTTCTGTCACCCTCACACTGAAAAAAATCCTCCTCATGTTTAAATGAAACTTCCTATGCCTCAGCTTCCACCCATTGCCCCTTGTCCTGTCATCAGGCATCACTGAGCAGAGCCTGGCTCCAGCCTCCTGGCACTCACCCTTGACATTGATGAGGTCACCTCTCAGTCTCTCTTCTCCATGCCATTCCTTAATTCTGGACAAGTAAGGTCTCACTGCTTTAAGCATCACTATTTTCTAGTGTCCTAAAAACCAATCTGAGCTATTTGAGCCCACTTACAGCCTGTTTCCCTCGACAACAGGACAAAGGGTTCTCAAAGACTCAAAGTCATGGAAAACCTTCTCCAGCAGAGCACCTGGCCCATGTACCTTCATACATGCCTAACTTAATTTCCATCTGTGCTACGCAGAGCAAAGAGAAACTGAGCAAACAGTTCCTTTACACTAAATATATCTGACAAGAACCAGGTAATGAGATGTTCTGCTCAGTATGGGTTAGAGCTGACCAGCCCTAGACAGAGCAGAAGACTGTAGGGTTTATCACAATGGCTTTAATGAAAGCTAAGTTGTTTGGCTTTGCTCTCTTTAATCAGTGCCTTTTTTTTCCCCTATTGATTTCATGTAAAAATATTTGTGACCTAAACAAGAAAACACTAATAGCACTATCCCCTATGACCTCCTTTTTTTATTGTCTCAGAAGATGAGCAAGAGCCATGCTATATAAAGCTGTCTTTCTGTTTTATGACATGCTCTAGTGGCACAGCAATGGAAAGGTCACTAAGAGAACAGTCCAAGTCCCTGAAGCCAACAATGTTAACTGTATTTCAGCCTACCCTAGAACAGTGTTCTTTTAATTAATGCACTTGTGGGGAACTGGCAAATATTTGTATAGCTTAAGAATTTGGCCCAATGTGCTTTACAACAGTAAACAAGAGAAGTACCTTTCAACTCGCTCTCCTTATTTGAGATTGTTTCCAGCACCTCTGTGACAGCATTTTAATGGGCTTTAGCATTGTCCTTCTGTTTCCAGCACCTCTGTGACAGCATTTTAATGGGCTTTAGCATTGTCCTTCTGTTTCCAGCACCTCTGTGACAGCACTTTAATGGGCTTTAGCATTGTCCTTCCATTTTCAGAGCCAACAAGAGAAGCAGAAGAAATGTAACACAAATGAATGCTAAAGCAGTGTTCTCCAAGTCTTAAATGCTGATGCAGTAAGCTATGTTTTTTATGCCTCTCTCAAGCCCACACTGCAGCTTAAATCTCACCTGCCTCTTATTGTGTTGAATTTTTTAATGATGTGAAAGTCCAGTTAGGATTTTAGATTCTTAAGTGTGATGCAGTATTAAGAAACAATGCTTTTGTGAATGACAAAATTTAGAACACAGTACACAGCTTGGGTAAAAAAAGGCAATCATCATACCCTAGTAATCCTCCTGATTTTATCAGCCTGCATATATGAGAGGTAGAAAGCATGGAGCCAATCACAGAATGATAGGGGTTGGGAGGAACCTCTCAAGAACGTCTAGTCCAAACCCCCTGCCAGTGCAGCCACCTAGGGCATATTGCACAGGGTGGCATCCATCTGGGTGTTGAACAACTCCAGAGGAGACTCTAGCACCTTTCTGGGCAGCCTGTTTCAGTGCTCCACAATCCTCAAAGTAAAGAGGTTCCTCCTCATATTTAAATGAAACTTCCTATGCTCATGTTTGTGTCTACTATGTCTTGTCCTGTCACTGAGCAACACTGAAAAAAGACTGGTCCCATCCTCCTGATGGCCACCCTTTAAGGATTTTAAAGCAGTGATAAGATCCTACTTCACTCTTCTCTTCTCCAGGCTTGAAAGGTTGAAGTCCCTTAGCCTTACTATAAAATGTAAAGATTTTAATTATGATGAAAGGATGATTCAGCACTGCAAGGACAATGTTACTAAGCTATTTTTATTCTAATTGTGAACTGCAGAATTGGTAATCACTTAGGAGAAGGTAAATGCAACTAGAGTGGGCTAACAGAACCATAGAGTCAACCAGGTTGGAAGAGACCTCCAAGATCAGCCAGTCCAACCTAGCACCCAGCCCTGGCCAATCAACCAGACCATGGCACGAAGTGCCTCAGCCAGGCTTTTTTTTTAACACCTCCAGGTATGGCAACTCCACCACCTCCCTGGGCAGCCCATTCCAATGCCAATCACTCTCTCTGCCAACAACTTCCTCCTAACATCCAGCCTAGACCTCCCCTGGCACATCTTGAGACTGTGTCCCCTTCTTTTGTGGCTGATTGCCTGGCAGAAGAGACCAACCCCCAGCTGGCTACAACATCCCTTCAGGGAGTTGTAGACAGCAGTGAGGTCTGCCCTGAGCCTCCACTTCTGCAGGCTGCACACCCCCAGCTCCCTCAGCCTCTCCTCATAGGTTTCACCAAGCAGCCAGATCATGCATTACTCCTATTTTGCACCAAGGATTGCCCTGCATTTACGTTTCTTTGCCTCCTGGTTACACACCTGCTCTTGCTTACCAGCTATAGTTTTTAAAAGCACTTTTAAATTATACCTGCACAACTGGAAAACAAATAGCCAAGGGGAACAGTCACTTTTGCAGCTACTTGACAGCAAAAGCTCCTTGAGGTGATGACCTGCCTGGTCTGTAGGTGCTGGATGGTAGCAGTCATCATCTTTGATGACGGAAGCTTCTGGCTTCACGTTCATCATACACAATGGGAGCTAGGAGCAGATGGAGTTCTCACAGAATTGGTTTGGGCTTTGGCCAGAGGTGATGCATGTTCTCCTCAAGAATATTTATTAGTGGCCTTCAGTTCTTTAAAATCCTTCCAAAGCAGGTAAGGCAGGTCAGGGGAAAATCATAGCTTTATTGCTCTGCCTATAAACAAGCACTTCCATAAACTTCAGATGATTCAGCTTGTACCAGGAAGAAGTGCAAACACCTTTGCATGTCAGCACTTGCAGCTATCGAAGACAATGCTGGCTCCTTTTCTTTCTTCCCTCCCCGTTTCCCCTATGACATCCTCACTAATGGAACATATCTTAGTTGAAACAAGGTCTACTATTCATGCAGCTCTTTTTGCACACCATTTCAGCTAACTGAGACTTGACTCTGCATGTGTTTCTGGAATACCTAAATACATTCTGCCATCCGGGGTTACATTTGCTCTTATGTTCAATTATTAAAGCTGAAGGCCTTAATTTTCTTTAAGCTTTAGAAATAAGCAGCAGAAAACAGGCAGATGTGTTCCAGGAAATGTTTCCTGGAGAGGGACAGGTTAAACAAGCTAAAATATATATTTACTGTAATATATATATATTTATTTATTTACTATAAGAGTTCCAAGTAGCCAACACAGGTTGCCTACCCCTTTTTTTCCCCTATGCAGCTCAGTGAAGAGCATTTGTGATAACTGTGTTCTTTTTTAATTCATATTGACATTGAAGATGGCTTATAAGCAGAGTGATTTCTCAGGGCTTTAAACTCTACCAGCTAGACAAACACACTAAATTCTGTTGATACTAACAGCACAAGGATTTTGGTGTTTTCACTGCTACAGCTCACAGACTGACAGCTCTAGAATGCAGGCAGGTGCTCAGGTTTCAAACTGACTCTAAAAGATGGGATAGAACAGCAATAGCAAAGTGAACAAGGGGACACAGTCTCAAGTTGTACCAGGGTAGGTATAGGCTGGATACTAGGAAGAAGTTCTTCACAGAGAGAGTGATTGGCATTGGAATGGGCTGCCCAGGGAGGTGGTGGAGGCACCATCCCTGGGGGTCTTCAAGAAAAGCCTGGATGAGGCACTTAGTGCCATGGTCTAGTTGACTGGATAGGGCTGGGTGCTAGGTTGGACTGGATGATGTTGGAGGTCTCTTCCAACCTGGTTGATTCTATGATTCTATGAATCATGCTGATACAGGGAGAGATTCCTGCCTTAAGATCTCCTCTGGATTCCTTCTCCATGCTTTTTATGACTACACCCAGTTGATTTTATCACTAGCTATGGTCGAATTGCCATCAGAGAGGAATTCTTTCCAACACAGGCACCACATCTCCTGTGATGAGAGCGAGATGCAAGATGAAGACTGAAAGCAGAGCATTATGATGAACATAAAACCACCTGGCAGGGCTTTTCTCCACTTTCAGTGGATAACTCAGGGTCTAGCTTTCAAAGGACCTGCATGATGCAGCTCCCGAGAAACTCGAGCCTTTGTGAAGGCAGCTCCTCAGTGTTTCAGGAGGCACAGTTTGGGTTTTGCTAAACAAATGGAACTTAGTAGTACTACTCTGATTGCCCATTCGAACCTGGGAATGTTTATTGACAAACACAATGCTTCCTGTGTAAACAAATACGACATCAACATCTGCTGTGCTACTAAGTCATGCAGTCCTGCACTGGTTTGTTTGAAACATGCTACTGATTTACACACCTGTCCTTTGCTGTCATGCCACCGATGATACTGCTGTAGATGCTCATTCTCTTCTGGCTACATCCCCAAGCCCCTTGCATTGGTCACTCATTCTAGTGCTGGTCTGGAACAGAGCTTAGCTGGGAATGCATGCTTCCTCTTCCAGCTGCTTTCAGAGTCAGTGTTTGCCCTGGAAATGTGTCTTGGCCAAAGACAGGTGGGTTTTTGCCCAGATAACTATTCCCAGCTTGCATGCTTTCTAAATAAAGATCTGATTTCTCTTTTTCAGGCTGAAATTCTATTCCTTTTTACAAATAACCTCTGTTACCATTACTCTTCCTCTTGCAGGCACCCTGATTGCCCTGACACGTGTCCATCCAGGCTCTTGGATGAGCATCTAAATACTTTTTTCTGTTGCATTTAGTCCATTGCTAACAGAATTTTTGGGGTGAGGGGGAAGAGAGTAAGTTTTTTTCAGGGAAAAACCTCTGCTATGAGGACAGGCTATGAGAGTTGGGGCTCTTCAGCCTGGAAAAGAAAAAGCTTCAAGGAGACCTTATAGTGGCCTTCCAGTATCTGAAGAGGGCCTACAGGAAGGCTGGGGAGGGACTATTGACAAGGTCTTGTAACAACAGGATGAGGGGTAATGGCTTTAAACTGGCAGAGGGGAGATTCAAACCAGATGTTAGGAAGAAGGTTTTTACAGTGAGGGTGGTGAGAAACGAGAACAGGTTGCCCAGGGAGGTTGTGGCTGCTCCCTCCCTGGACATGTTCAAAGCCAGGCTGGATGAGGCACTGAGCAACCTGCTCTAGTGGGAAGTGACCCTGCCTATGGCAGGAACTAGATCTGGATGATCTCTGAGGTCCCTTGAGCCTAAACCATTCTATGATTTCTGATACTGCTTTTGTAGAAGATTATGAATATAAATCAGGAAAGGCAATTTGCAGTTCCATACTGTTTTTATTCCATTCTGGTCCCAGACTGGCCATTTTCCTATCCAGATTCGTATAGCAGAACTCCAGTAGGAGAGCATCCTACAGAGTGAGTAGCTTAAACTTCCTCCAGACAAACTAGATGCAAAGGTAATGCTCAGCATTTGCAATTTCTCCTACTAAAAATGCCACAAAGTGATTCAAAAAAATCTTGTGATGACCATTAGTAATGGAGTAATAGCTAGGGCAGAAACATTAGAATCATAGAATCAACCAGCTTGGAAGAGACCTCCAAGATCATCCAGTCCAACCTAGCACCCAGCCCTAGCCAGTCAACCAGACCATGGCACTAAGTGCCTCAGCCAGGCTTTGCTTGAAGATCTCCAGGGATGGTGCCTCCACCACCTCCCTGGGCAGCCCATTCCAATGCCAATCACTCTCTTTGCCAACAACTTCCTCCTAACATCCAGCCTAGACCTCCCCTGGCACAACTTCAGACTGTGTCCCCTTGTTCCATTGCTGGTTGCCTGGCAGTAGAGACCAACCCCACCTGGCTACAGCCTCCCTTCAAGTAGTTGTAGACAGCAATGAGCTCTGCCCTGAGCCTCCTCTTCTGCAGGCTGCACACCCCCAGCTCCCTCAGCCTCTCCTCACAGGGCTGTGCTCCAGGCGCCTCAACAGCTTTGTTGCCCTTCTCATTCCAGCACCTCAACATCTCTGTTGAATTGAGGAGCCCAGAACTGGACACAGCACTCAAGGTGTGGCCTGAGCAGTGCTGAGTACAGGGGAAGAATAACCTCCCTCGTCCTACTGGCCACACTGCTCCTGATCCATGCCAGGATGCCATTGGCTCTCTTGCCCACCTGGGCACACTGCTTAGCTACCTCTCTGCCTTCCTTATAAGGACTGCAAACAATAGAAGGCAAATATTATAATCATAACTGCAAGATAACTTTCTCAGTATTACACTGAGAACACAAAAAGTTCTCAGAGTGGACCTTGTTGGCTGCTGCTACTGCATGTGACAATTTCTTCAGCTTTTTGGAGGCTTTCTTCCAGAAGGGAAAACACCATAGAAGAAAATAATTCTTGCTAGCCTTGCTGTTTGATACCAAGTTTTTAATACAGATTTGACTGATTAACCTTGATATTCTGCTCTCATTTTGGCTTAGTTTTCAGGTTATGATTTGCCTAAATAAAATGCTAACAAGTAATTCACTCTTCAAGAATTGCATTGCCTTTATATACTCATTTAAACCTGCTCCTCAGAGTAAGGTAGAATTTTATGTCCTGGCCTGTCTTTTTCTTTACTTCCACACTTCCTCAATGACAAAACCATTTATCTCTGGAGATGTTTTAATGTCTCCCAAAAAATACCCCCTATCAGAAGAGTGGCCATTGAACACACAGCTACTTGGCTAAGTGTTAAGTAGTTCATTCTACTAGACTGGTTGCTGTTGGACTGGTACTGACTGCTTATCAGAAGGGTTTCCTCATCCCCTTGAGAGTAGAAGCAGATATGGTCAGGACACAGCCCACCCGAGATCTTACAGAAGGCCAGGTGTCTGGACAAAGTGTTATCTTTCCTATCATACAATCAACCAGGTTGGAAAAGAACTTCAAGCTCATCCAGTCCAACCTAGCACCCAGCCCTGGCCAGTCAACCAGACCATGGCACTAAGTGCCTCAGCCAGGCTTTGCTTGAACACCTCCAGGGATGGTGACTCCACCACCTCCCTGGGCAGCCCATTCCAATGCCAATCACTCTCTCTGCCAACAACTTCCTCCTAACATCCAGCCTAGACCTCCCTTGGCACAACTTGAGACTGTGGCCCCTTGTTCTGTTGCTGGTTGCCTGGGAGAAAAGACCAACCCCCACCTGGCTACAGCCTCCCTTCAGGTAGTTGTAGACAGCAATGAGGTCTGCCCTGAGCCTCCTCTTCTCCAGGCTGCACACCCCCAGCTCCCTCAGCCTCTCCTCATAGGGTTTGTGTTCCAGGCCCCTCACCAGCTTTGTCACCCTCCTCTGGACATACTCCAGCACCTCAACATCTCTCTTGAATTGAGGGGCCCAGAACTGGACACAGCACTCAAGGTGTGGCCTGACCAGTGCTGAGTGCAGGGGAAGAATAACCTCCCTTGTCCTGCTGGCCACACTGTTCCTGATCCAGGCCAGGATGCCATTGGCTCTCCTGCCCACCTGGACACACTGCTGGCTCATCTTCAACTACTATCAGTACTCTCCACAAGAAGTTTGGTGCTCAGACACTGTGGAGCCCGACTATAGCTTATGCTGGAGAATCATATCTTCCTGTTATGCATAAATGGATCCAACCAAGATCCCATGCCAGAAGTCTACCATGAATTTCACTTGGCAGAGGTTTCTGGCAATGTATCCTGGTCTCTGGTATCTTTGTAGTTAAGCCAGCAAGACCAGACATGTCAGCAGTGGTATGAAGAGTCATTTTAGTAATGTTTTCTGTCTTTTAGAAAGCCAGGGAAGAAAAGCCTGAAGGTTTTTCAGCTGGAAATTTTGGGTTCTACCTCTGCTTAAGGAGTTTAACATTTAGTAGCTCCCACAATGATATCTCACTCTCCTATAACCATGCTCCCATATTTTTAATGGCAAGGGTAAACAACTGTGGTCTGCCACACTCCCTCCTCCTCCTTTTTTGCTAGTAATATGCCTGGAGAGAAAACAAACCAACCAGCCACTGCCTAAATAAAGTTGTCATTGCAAAAGGAAACAATGCCTTATGAATTACTCTGGCAGAAACTGTAAACAGAGCTTGGGTAGAACTCCCAGCAGTTCTGGAAGGCTTAACTCAAGTCCTTTCTAACACAATATTACTCAACTTACTGGTGTCTATATCAGACCTGTAGAAGTAGGAAGGATAAAAGCTTTGTTTACACATTGTAGGTAATTTTAGCATGAAAAGGCAACACAAATACATATTCCAATAGTTTTAAAGAACATGAACAATAGGAGAGAGGAGATCAAATGATTTGGATTGCAAAATGAAATCTTGCCCTTTTGTGGCCCTAATCCCTGGATTCCCTAAGCAGCATAAATGGACATGCAGATGAAGTAACGCAGATTGGGATTGTGTCAGACACCTTTTAATTGCCAAGAGCTGAAAGATTAAGCCAAGACAGTAATTCCTCACATGGTAGTATCACACTACGTGTTTTGCTACACTGAAGTTCTGCTATAATTATCTCACACATGTCAGCATTCAGAACTTGAAATGCACCACGATTAAGTAACTGAAACTTCTAGCATGATGCTCTACAAAATATATAATCAAGAAACAGGTAAAGCCATTTTGTTCACTTGCTTCAACTGAAGAGATCAGAAGACAGAACTGGGATTGCTAAATCCCAGTATTTAGACATCAACGTCCAGCACCTGAAGGGGGTCTACTAAAAGCTGGGGAGTGTCTTTTTAGGCTATCAGGGAGTGACAGGACATGGGGGAATGGAGTGAAGCTGGAGGTGGGGAGATTCAGAGTGGGCATGAGGAGGAAGTCCTTCACCATGAGAGAGGCTGTGGCCAGCCTGCTCTAGGGTAGGGTGTCCCTGCCCATGGAAGGGGGGTTGGAACTAGATGATGCTCGTGGTCCCTTCCAACCCTGACTGACTCCGTGATTCTAAGGTAAGTTTAAACATTGTAACTGTTCAAAACATGACTCATGAGAGGTGCAGCAGCACACTCCCTTCTGCTCTAGTCAAGTTTATTGCATCGATCCCTGCAAGATGCCACAGAAGAGATTTAACTTCAGTTATAAGCTTATAGCTTCATACAGATGAAAAGAAAATGCATGTCTTGAGCTGCATCATTCCTTTTTTCTGTGTAAATTGAAAGAATCTTTAGTACAAGACAGAGCAGAAGTCACAAAGATTCTACCCACACAGTACACACCACCTGTAGCTAATGGGACGCAGTAGAGATTTCAGTTTGCAGGGTTGGATGTGGCACTTGGTGCCATGGTCTAGCCTTGAGCTCTGTGGTAAAGGGTTGGACTTGATGATCTGTGAGGTCTCTTCCAACCCTGATGATACTGTGATATATAGAACCATATGTTTTATCCGATCAGTTTGTGGCAAGAGGTCACAGACAAGGAGGAAGGGGGGGTTTGAATGAAACTGCATTCCTGCTTGCACCACCATCTCAATAAGCTTAAAGATAAGAGTAATTAGATTGGCAAAGGAGGGAGGCATGTGGAAGAGATAGTCTTTTGCATATTTAAATGGAAATGCATTCCTCCTGGTGCCACCTTTCCTGTATGAGCAAATAGAATCATAGAATCAACCAGGTTGGAAGAGACCTCCAAGATCATCCAGTCCAACCTAGCACCCAGCCCTAGCCAGTCATCTAGACCATGGCACTAAGTGCCTCAGACAGTCTTTTCTTGAAGACTCCCGGGGACGGTGCCTCCACCACCTCCCTGGGCAGCCCATTCCAATGCCAATCACTCTCTCTGGCAAGAACTTCCTCCTAACATCCAGCCTATACCTACCCTGGCACAACTTGAGACTGTGTCCCCTTGTTCTATTGCTGGTTGCCTGGGAGAAGAGACCAACCCCCACCTGGCTACAATGCCCCTTCAGGTAGTTGTAGACAGTAATAAGATCACCCCTGAGCCTCCTCTTCTCCAGGCTAAACAGGCCCAGCTCCCTCAACCTCTCCTCATAGGATTTGTGCTCCAGGCACAAGAAGAACCAGGACTTTGAAGTTCATGAGGAAGACACTTACTTCATCAAAGATTACCAGAGGGACCACCGGATAAAAGGAGACCTGTGTGGAAGAGACATCTCACATTGCTAAGAACTGATAAAGAAAACCCAACCTTTCCTTAGAACTTAGTAAATATGTAATAGAATAGGGTATAAAAAGAGAAAACTGAAGGCAAAGGGTGTGCGTTGGGGTAGAGCAGAGTCTCTCCTCGCACCCAGGCCTGTACATTGCTTGATTCCTGCAACTTTATTAAAGCCTTAACTTGCATGAACACCAGTTTGTGCCTGTTATTTATGACAGAGGATATTCCAGGCTTCTTTACATTGCTAAGCTAGACCACACCACTGCTGCAGGAAAGAGCACAGCTGTAGAAGTTCCCTCTCCCAACACAGACCTTGCTAATGTGCAGGAATTCTGTTTCTCCATGCAAGAATCCCAACAGACGCAGCCTCAGCTTCATGATGTCAGCCCTGCCTTCTCACATCACCCATGGCTTTCTCTGTGAAGATCATTTACACTGCAAGCAACACATCATTGCTGTCTACAACTACCTGAAGGGAGGCTGTAGCCAGGTGGAGGTTGGTCTCTTCTCCCAGGCAACCAGCAACAGAACAAGGGGACACAGTCTCAAGTTGTGCCAGGGGAAGTTTAGGATGGATGCTAGGAGAAAACAATGTGTATATATATGGGTCTTCCTCTCCAGGCAATTTCATTAGAGACAAATCCCATCTAAGCATCCCACATCCTTGTAACCATTTATCCCTTCGTAAAGAGTGGCACAAACACAACTGAAGAGGACAGCAAAATAAATGGGTAAAGTGAAGAACAATGACTAACTGCAAGAGATGATGACAATTGTTATTTTAGCTGATATCACAACTCTAAAAATGTTACCACTGAACTGGAGCCTGAACATGGGACCCATAAATGTTAGCATACTGCACAGGGATGTTCCTTGTAGGGCATGGGGGACTTGAAGAACCTCGCTTTCCTCCAGGTTTTGAATGCAAATCCCTGTACAGGAAGAAGACATCTCCTGCTGAGGATCTGAAAGCATGGACCTCCTGTTATGCACAAATGATCACTTCCTTCATTTTGCCCAAAGCTCAGAAGATGCCAGTCTTGGAACACAAACCCTATGAGGAGAGGCTGAGGGAGCTGGGGTTCTTTAGCCTAGAGAAGAAGAGGCTCAGGGGGGACCTCACTGCTGTCTACAACTACCTGAAGGGAGGTTGTAGCCAGGTGGGGGGTGGCCTCTTCTCCCAGGCAACCAGCAATAGAACAAAGGGACACAGTCTCAAGTTGTGCCAGGGTAGGTCTAGGCTGGATGTTCGGAAGAAGTTCTTCACAGAGAGAGTGACTGGCATTGGAATGGGCTGCCCAGGGAGGTGGTGGAGGCACTGTCCCTGGAAGTCTTCAAGAGAAGCCTGGCTGAGGCACTTAATGCCATGGTCTAGTTGATTGGATGGGGCTGGGGGATAGGTTGGAGTGGATGATCTTGGAGGTCTCTTCCAACCTGGTTGATTCTATGATCAACAGTTCAGAAACTGAAATGTTCCTTCACAGGAAAAGAAATGAAAGTTTTCTCTTATATTTTCTATGATAGCAGCAAACTAAAGACAAAAGTCTCCTATTTCACAGACTCACAGAAGCATTCTGGTTGGAAAAGATGCCCCAGGATCATCAAGTCCAAGCATTACCCTTACTTTACAAAGTTCACCCTTAAACCACATCCTCAAGTACCACATCCAAACGATTTGTTGGAACAGAGCATATAAGCCCTGGGCAAGTAGAATGTCTGGTTCTGGACCATCCTCACTTGCTCTTCTTAAAGCCCATCTATTTACTGCTTGTGGCTGTGGGGCATTACACACAAAGTTTCAGGTGGCACCTTTCAGTGCAGAGCCAGCCAGCTGCTTTACATTGCTAAGCTAGACCACCACACCACTGCCACAGGAGACAGCACAGCTGTAGAAGTTCCCTCTCCCTTCACTGAAGGCTGTACAATTTTTTTTAGTAAATAAACAAACAGCTTATTAGAATAATCCATTTTTTCCAGTCTGTGTTAAAAGCAACAATCCCTTCACTCTGAAGGGGAGCAAAAAAAAATGTTTTACCAGCCCTGAAGGGTTTTAAGCTGCTCAGTCAAAATTTCATCTTGCCATTTGGATTTCCAGCTCTGCGAAGGGTTTGTAGAACTTGCCTGAATCTGAAGGTCATTTACACTGCAAGCAACACATCATTGCTGGCTACAACTACCTGAAGGGAGGCTGTAGCCAGGTGGGGGTTGGTCTCTTCTCCCAGGCAACCAGCAACAGAACAAGGGGACACAGTCTCAAGTTGTGCCAGGGTAGGTCTAGGCTGGATGTTAGGAGGAAGTTGTTGGCAGAGAGAGTGATTGGCATTGGAATGGGCTGCCCAGGGAGGTGGTGGAGTCACCATCCCTGGAGGTGTTCAAGCAAAGCCTGGCTGAGGCACTTAGTGCCATGGTCTGGTTGACTGGCTAGGGCTGGGTGCTAGGTTGGACTGGCTGATCTTGGAGGTCTCTTCCAACCTGGTTGATTCTACAACCCTTTCCAATATGAACAATTCTATGTGTTTTGTAAGATGACAGAACAAAGTGGATAAATGAGACATAGGGCACAGGCAGACAAGCAACAAGATCAACTCTTTAGAGCATCAGGCAGTGCAAGAGCAAGAATTCCACCTGCACACCCTTGCAATCACAAGCAGTTCCACTGATGGGCACAGAAGCTCATATTTAGCATATCCTTCCTTTAACTGGCTTTGCATGCCTGATTTACTGAGTGAGGCCACTGCTGTTGGTTAGCATAGCTGCTACACAGCAGTAACAGCAATCTCTGCTACAGAACATGAGTTGCAAAAGGGATGCTTATCAACTGAACTAGAACACAGATCTAGTAGTTGAGAGTAGCTTTCCCAAAGGGATCAAAACTAGCTCAGTAGAGGCAGGTGGAAATTTTGGAGAGAAGAATCAGGTTCAGGCAGCTTCCTACCAACATTGCTGTGCTCTGCAATCACTTCCATTGATCAATAGGACTATGCAGGCAGCAGTGTTCTCTGTGTAATGCAACAAAACTGGCTCCATGTAAATTCAAACTCAATATGGTTGAGGTGCACAATCTGGCTCATTTGTTTCATAGCTGAAACCCACTGGCTTTCCAAATTATTATGGAAGTATCAACAGCTGTTCTCTCCACCCAGCTCTTTAATGTTGAGCTGGAAAGCAGAGCAATCCATCAGTAATGAGAACCAATCCCTTCACAGAATGTGAATAAGCAAAGAACATGTTATTGGAAAATTGGATCTGTAAAAAAGATACTTAGTGATCAAAATATCCTTTGTCTTGGAGAAAATAACACATGGATGATTCACTCTTGTGAGGACTGGGGGGAGGAAGGAATGTTGTGTTTCTGTGCTTGGTCTTTGAAAACCTCTGCCAAATATTTGAAGACAGATTCATCCATCCCCTGGGGTTCAAAGGTATTAGCACTCTCACATAAGAGAAAAAAAAATAAGACAGCTATTCACAGAACCACAGAAAACCAATTGTCCAAAAAAAGGATGCTTGGATTTTAAATTACTACACTGTTGAATGGACACAGACCTAATGCAGCAGCTGCATTTTTCTGTGCTGCATCTAATTAAAACCTTGTTATAGTCTTAGTTGTTGCATATTTGTTATATGCCCCAAAAGAAAATTGCTTTCCAATAAAAGTGAATCAACTTATAAACCAATTTCTGGTTAAAAGAATGCCTTATTGTAAAAAAGAAATTAATTTAACATGCCTTCCAAAACCTTGTTATTTGTTATTCTCAATTTATGCCTCTGGCTTCTAATGAAAAATATGCAAATTAGCTACTTATTAACTCATCAGTGGTCTCTTATAACATATACCGAGTTGAGGAACTGAAAAATAGTCCTGATTTATGGCTGTATTACTTGCAAAAATTTCCTGAGTGTACATAAAATGCATCCAGTAATTGTAGTTAACACTTCTGGGTTAGGAACTGGCTGGAGGGCTGGACCCAGAGAGTGGTGGTGAATGGTGCCACATCCAGCTGGCAGCAGTCACTAGTGGTGTCCCTCAGGGATCTGTGCTGGGCCCCATCCTCTTTAGATGATCTGGATGAGGGCATGGAGTCAGTCATCAGCAAGTTTGCAGATGACACCAAGCTGGGGGCAGATGTGACTGAGTTGGAGGGCAGAAGGGCTCTGCAGCGGGACCTTGACCGCCTGGACAGATGGGCAGAGTCCAATGGGATGGGGTTCAATAGCTCCAAGTGCAGGGTGCTGCACTTTGGCCACAACAACCCCATGCAGAGATACAGGCTGGGGTCAGAGTGGCTGGAGAGCAGCCAGACAGAGAGGGATCTGGGGGTGCTGATTGATACCCACCTGAACATGAGCCAGCAGTGTGCCCAGGTGGCCAAGAGAGCCAGTGGCATCCTGGCCTGCATCAGGAATGGTGTGGTCAGCAGGAGCAGGGAGGTCATTCTGGCCCTGTACTCTGCACTGGTTAGACCTCACCTTAAGTGCTGTGTTCAGTTCTGGGCCCCCCAGTTTAGGAGGGACATTGAGATGCTTGAGCATGTCCAGAGAAGGGCAACGAGGCTGGGGAGAGGCCTTGAGCACAGCCCTACGAGGAGAGGCTGAGGGAGCTGGGATTGGTTAGCCTGGAGAAGAGGAGGCTCAGGGGTGACCTTATTGCTGTCTACAACTACCTGAGGGGTGGTTGTGGCCAGGAGGAGGTTGCTCTCTTCTCCCAGGTGGCCAGCACCAGAACGAGAGGACACAGCCTCAGGCTGTGCCAGGGGAGATTTAGGCTCGAGGTGAGGAGAAAGTTCTTCCCTGAGAGAGTCATTGGACACTGGAATGGGCTGCCCGGGGAGGTGGTGGAGTCGCCGTCCCTGGAGCTGTTCAAGGCAGGATTGGACGTGGCACTTGGTGCCATGGTCTGGCCTTGAGCTCTGTGGTAAAGGGTTGGACTTGATGATCTGTGAGGTCTCTTCCAACCTTGGTGATACTGTGTGTGATCTGTTATCAGCCTTATGGTTACTTGGAGCCCATCTAGATGTCCATGTAAATGACATTGTGTGATGGTTTGGGTGTTAACTGCCCCCCCACTCATATGAAATCACCCAGACTAGACTCAGCTGAGCTGGAAGTTAAAGAATAAAGCTTCATATTCACAGCTTGGCACAATATACAAGCAGACACTTATAATAATTACAGCTATAGACAGAAATATACAAGTTAACAGTAATACAGTACCCCTACCAGCAAGTCAACCCAACTCCCAACCACCCTTCCAGCTCTCTACTTTATCCCAGAGTATATCTTATGTGCAAGGTGAGTTTGGAGGATCAACAAGGGGGGGGGGGGGGTTAGAAAGAAGGATTAGTTACACAGCAAAAGTCCAGAGAGAAAGCACAGGCACCAGCTGCTACAGAGACACACAGATTGTCTTATCTATATTTATGTGCCCAGGGAGGTGGTGGAGGCACCGTCCCTGGAGGTCTTCAAGAGAAGCCTGGCTGAGGCACTTAGTGCCATGGTCTAGATGACTGGATAGGGCTGGGTGCTAGGTTGGACTGGATGATCTTGGAGGTCTCTTCCAAACTGGTTGATTCTATGTGCTTGTTTGCATACATCTCAGCAAGCCTGTGAGTGAAGTTGACATCAGCATTTTCTTTCCTTTCCACAGCCTATAATCTAATTCTTCTCACTAAAATAATCCAGTTAGCCTCAAACTAGCACACGCTGCTTAATCCCCATCATTGCTAACAAGAGCGGTGACCCCCAAAGAAGGGCCTTGGAGTGCTGAGGGACAAGTTCACCAGGAGTCAACAATGTGCCCTCATGACCAAGAAAGCCAACAGTGTTTTGGGGTGCATTAGGAAGAGTCTGGCTGCCCAGGGAGGTGGTGGAGTCACCATCCCTGGACGTGTTCAAGAAAAAACTGGATGAGGCATTTAGTGCCATGGTCTAGTTGATTGGATAGGGCTGGGTGATAGGTTGGACTGGATGATCTTGGAGGTCTCTTCCAACCTGGTTGATTCTATGACCTGGTGAGGCCATACTTTGCATATCATATCCAATTCAGGGCTTCTCTGGGATAGGGAACTACCAGAGACAGTCAAACAGAGGGCCACAAAGATGCTGAAAGGACTGGACCATCTGTCTTCTGAAGGAAGGTTAGGAGGCTTGGGGCTATTCTGCCTTTAGAAGAGCAGACAGATAAAGGATCTTCTGAATACTGATCAACATTCAAAGTGTGAAGATCATGAGGATGAAGCTGGGCACTTTTTGGTGGTGACCAGTGAGAGGAGAAGAGGCAGTGGGTACAAACTAGTACACAGAACGTTTCACTTGAGCTGAAGGAAAAATTTCTTTACTTTGAGGGTGCCAAAGCCCTGGAGCAGGCTGTCCAGCAAGGTTATGGAGTATCCTCTAGAGACTTTCAAAACCAACCTGGATGTGATGCTGTGCAGCCTCTTCTGAGTGATCTTAAAATGCCTGCAATAGAATTAGGCTGTTAATATGCATGGGAGGCATGCTGTCAGATCATGGAAAAACAATATGAGAAGTCAAAATGAATGCTCAGAGCTGCGTAATCAATCTCTTTTCTTGGCATTTTTTGGATGCTCGTTTCAGAGGGAAGGCTGAAGATAATCTCTTTCATTCCATGGCATCACAAAACCATGGTCTTTCCCTATACAGAAAAGGGAAGTTTTAATGTGCACTACTCTGGGGTGAGAATTTAGAGCAGATGGTGAACTACAAGGTGAGCTGGGAGTTTGGACTAGATCTCCAGAGGTCCCTTCCAACCCCTACCATTCTGTGATCCTCAGTGGTTAGAATGATAAAGAGCAGGTGGGTTCTTTGCTCTACCCAGCTGACACAGGTCAAGACGAACACAATCCCTCAAGCTAAGTAAATTCATAAGAAGACTGATTCTGGCTGCAAGCCATCTGTGGCTGTAACTGTTCTGCTAGCAGCTGCTTTTCCAAAGCATGTTTGAAATTAGTGAGTAGGTTAGCAAGGCTGTTTGGCCTTAGGTTTCACCAGATTATTTTAAGCTAAATCACTAAGCTGGTCTGCCAGTTTACAGACCATCCAGCATTTCAGCCCTCAGCACTCAGACAGAATAAGTACTGAATGCCCAGAGCAAAACCAGCAGGATGAAATCTGGAAAATAGCAAACCTAACTGGAGAATCAGGGAGTTGTTATAAACTAGAGTATATTCATAGGGAAGATAAGAGCTGCAGACATCCTAATCTCACTGCTGTCATCATCTGATGATGGTATCAGAACTGCCCTTCTGTGATCAGAACTGAAAAGACTCAGGGCTGTTCAGTCTGGAGTAGAGGAGGCTCTGAGGTGACCTTATTGTGGCCTTTCAGTCTCTCAAGGGGGCCTACAAAAAAAGCTGGGGAGGGACTTTTTAGGCTATCAGGTAGTGACAGGACTAGGGGGAATAGAGCAAAGCTGGGGATGGCTAGGTTCAGGCTGGATGTGAGGAGGAAGTTGTTCAGCATGAGAGTTGTTAGAGCCTGGAATGGGTTGCCCAGGGAGGTGGTTGAGGTCCCATCCCTGGAGGTGTTTAAGGCCAGGCTGGATGAGGCTGTGGCAAGCCTGATCTAGGGTAGGGCATTCCTGCCCACAGCAGAGGGGTTGGAACTAGATGATCCTTGTGCTCCCTTCCAACCCTGACTGATTCTATGATCAGCAGTGCCTGAGGCTGATGCTACCTTGTAGTTCACTATCTGCTCTAAATTCTCACCCAAAAGTAGTGCACTTCCCTTTTCTGTTTAGGGAAAGACCATGGTCTTGTGATGGCCTGGAATGAAAGAGATTATCTTCAGCCTTCCCTCTGAAACGAGCATCCAAAAAATGCCAAGAAAAGAGACTGATTACACAGCTCTGAGCATTCATTTTGACTTCTCATATTGTTTTTCCATGATCTGACAGCATGCCTCCCATGCATATTAACAGCCTAATTCTATTGCAGGCATTTTATCCAAGACAGATAAAACAATTAAAATACTCAATGTAGTGAAAAAAAAAAAATAAAGACAGCTGCTACCTAGTAGTGATCTAAATGTTCTCTTTTCTAGATCAAAGAGTCTTTGTGTCAATGCTGAAACCATTTTCACAGGCAGAAAGCACTTAGTGGTAAAGAAAAACCACAAAGAAACCAGAAACAAAACCAAAACAATGACTGAAGCCATTCTTAAAGGAGAAATATTGCAGCAAAACCCCAAATTATGCCTAAGTTCTTTGAAGGTCTGAGCCCAAATTGTTAAGTAATGAACAGCTCAACCCAGAGTAGTTTCTCTTAGCTGTCCAAGTGTTTCTTTTCATCCGCTACGAGAGAAAACCAAACAAACATACATCTGGCTGTCGAAACTTTTCCTTCGACATTGCCAGGTGCAGAATCAGCAGTTGCATGCCTTACAACTGCCATGAGCTAGTTCAGTAACCCTGATTGAAGCAAAGGCTGTTTGTTGTGCCTCCATTCATGCACTGTGAAGCGCTGGCTTGACCTGACTTACATTATGAAGTGATGACTACGGAGGGACTCGGAAGGCATCTCAAAGGTATGCACTTTATGCCACAGAGTTGTGTATCCTGATACACCAAGACCGTTAGAAAGCAGATGTCGGAGACGAACCCATCAGAAAGCAGCACAGGTGCCGCACATGTTCTGTCCGTGACCCACTCCCCACCTGGCCGCGAACAGCGCAGGCTCAGCCCCTCTCTGCACGCACCCAAACACCGACCGCAGCTGCGCCGGGGCACGCTCTATAGAACTCCTCTTAGGGGTCTTCAGTTTAATGCCCTTCAATATGTGCCCACCTTTCACTGGTGGCCAGGGCTGCACTCCAGCAGCTGCTCTATCACCCAGTGGGAGAGCCTAAACCCTCTCTCTCGTTCATTAACAAAGACTGCATCGCCTCCCCCTAATCGACAAAGATAAGGGTTGCCTTTGGTAACCCCCGGGACTCAGACTCGGTGCTTGGCCTGAAGCTCAGGGCTGCAAACCAACAGACAACGCCTTCCAAACTCCTGGACCCCAGCCTGGCTGGAATGCCCAGGATGCCTACATCTTATCTCAGCTCCCCCCAAGGGCAAAGGCTGATGTGCATTCAGGGTATGGACAGGTGCAGCCAGGCAGGGGGCGGAGGCCCTCTCCCCGGCGGCGCCGGACCCCTGCGAATGCCTGAGAGAGCACAGGAACAGCTCCTGGGGAGCTGCAGGCGCACACTGAGCAGAAAACTGTGCAAAAGGCAGGGGGATGCCTGCCGAAGGGTGGCACTCCCACCGGACCACCTCTAGCGCTTCTACCAGACCACCGAGTGCGGACCTCCACCGGACCACCAGAGCTGCACACCCCCGAAGAACCTCTGACCAGCTCCACAGCAGATCATCCCTGCGCCACGCACCCGTCTCCTTCTCTCCCCTCCATCTGCGACCGAGGGCAATATCATCACAGCTCTTTTCCTTCCCTGCTTCTTCCCTTTTCCGTCGTTCTCGTTATCTCTCTCTCTCTCTCCCCTTTCCCCCTCTCTCCCTCTGTTTTGTCCAACCTTATCCTTTAATAAATACTTTCGTGGTAATACATGGTCTCATTTGCACCTTAATTTCACAACACGGAAATCCATAAGAACAGATCTTGCTCCTCTGGACAGAGATAATTGTTAATCTCTGTCCTCTGGACCTTGACACCCAGTGAACCCCCCCTGGCAGAGAAGGGGAATCAGGAAAAGGAGGGAAGACCCCCAGGTTGAAATGAAAAGGGATCTCCTGAAACAGCCAAACTGATCCCAGACTCAATACAAAGCATATTAAGTGATACTCACCCCAACAAGGGTCCAGCAGTCACAGCAAAGAGAAAGGCCTCAGGAGAAGGAGAAGCAGGTTCAGGAGAAGCCCAGGCAGAACGTTCTACCACGAGTCTCCTCTCCTAAAATGTCTGCTTTTATCCTAAGTGTGACGCTGATGGTGTGGGACACACCTGTAGCCAACTGCAGTCAGCTGTGCTGGCTGACTCTAAATTGCTGATGGTCTGCAGCTGCCATTGTGGTGCAGTAAATATACTCCATATGCTGCCTGAGTTCCACCAAAATATAGCAAAGTGGAAAAAAGAAAGAAGTCTGAGCCCTTCAGCACTTGCTTTCTCAGTCTAGTGCTCTGTAACTCTTCTGTGCCCCAGGCTGAATAACACCAGCAATCTATTCTCAGTTTCTCATTGTAATATAAAGGCATTTCCCCCTACAGAGACCTATAATTCCTCTATTGTTCCTTCAGTCTATCATCCACAGGAGAATTCTTTTTAACCTGAGAAAGGTCAATGTGTTTTGTGGTTAAGTGCAAAGCAGTACTTGTGATGTACAGCAGATCAGGGCAGAGGTCATTAATGATTACAGACAGATTTTGAATCATAACAAAAGTTCACTAGAAAAAAACATGCAAAAAATTAATGAATTCCTTATTTGTTTCTCTTTTTTGTTTGCCTTACTTCAATAGAAATGTCACAGGAACCTAGAGAGACTTGCAGGTGAAATAAAGCTCAGACATGTCTTGTGTTTTAGCTCTGCTTTCATCACTGCTGGCTTGGTGATTCTGACCAAGTGATAACAGGATATATTTGTATATAAATTCTCCTGACTTTCTGATCGAGTTCCAGCAGTGCTACTTCCTTGTGGGCATCCTGTGAGTCTTGCTACTCAATATTTGCAAAGCTTTCTGAGGCAATCACAACACCCAACTGTGCTTCCCTTGTCTGGCTAACAGATTTATGATGGGCAATACTAGGCAAGCAAATGAAGCAAGTCACTCTGCTCTAAGAAGGCTTTACAGAGGGACCTGGACAAGCTGCTATGATAGGTCAGTGCCCCTAGAATAAGGTGGAACATGGTCCAGTGCCAGTCCTGCACTTAGAATCTTAGAATGCATGGAGTTGCAAGGGTCTCTCCCTGCAGTAAGCAGGGACATCTCCAATTGGATCATGTTGCTTGGGGCCACATCAAGTTCAGCCTTGAACGTCTCCAGGGATGGGGTCTCCACCATATCTTTGGGCAACTTGTTCCAGTGTTCCACCATCCTCACTATAAAAACCTTCCTTCTGATGTCTGACCTAACTCTCCCCTGCTCCGGTTCCAAGCCATGGCCCCTCATGCTATTGCTACAAGTCTTTTCAAACACTCCCTCTCCAGCCTTCCTGTAGGTCCCCTTCAGATATTGAAATGCAGCTCTAAGGTCTCCACACAGCCTTCTCTTCTCCAGGGTGAGCAGCCCCAACTCTCTTAGCACGTCTTCATAGCAGAGGTTGTTGTGACAAAAAAGGCCAACAGCATCTTGGATTGGGTCAACAACAGTGTGACCAGCAGGACCAGGGCAGTGATTGTCCTCCTATTCTCAGCACTGGTGAGGCCACACCTGGAGGATTGGGTTCAGTTTTGAGGCCCTCACTACAAGAAAGATCTTGAGCTGCATATCCAGAGAAGGACAATGAAGCTGGTAAAGGGTCTGGAGAACAGGTCTGGTGAGCAGTGGCTGAGGACTGGGCTTGTTTCATCTGGAGGGAAGACCTCACTCTGCAACTACCCAAAAGGAGGCTGGAGCCAGGTGGGTACTAGTCTCTTCTCCCAAGTAGCAAGTGACAGGACAAAAAGAAACAGCCTCAGGTTGCATCGGTGGAGGTTTAGGTTGGATATTAGAAGAAACTTCTCTGAAAGGGTTCTCAGCCACTGGAATAGGGAGGTGGTTCAATCTCCATCCTTGGAGGCATTGAAAAAGAGTCAAAGATGTGGTACTGACCAACATGTTTTAGCAGCAGAGTTAGTGAATGGTTGGACTCAATGATCTTAAAGGTCTTTTCCAACCAAAACAGTTCAACAATTCTAAGAAGACAACATATGTTCAGCTGAGCTGAGAAGCAACCTCTTCATAAAGCATCTGCTCAAGTAGAAAGGTGATATGGAGACAGGTAATTCCATTTTTAGTTATTTTCTCTCCTGAGAACAAGGGAAATGTGCAATCTCTGTGACAAAGGATCAAAGTCCCTTATGGCAAGAGGTTACGGAATAGCTGAGAACACACCGCTTGAATGAGATGTGTGGCTCCTGGCTGTGATACAATATTCTTTAATGTGTTTCAAGAAGATGTCTGAGTCATAACTGGGAACTGTGACAAACAACAAAGCAACAGCTAGAAAAGGTCACGAGCAAGGGAAAGGAAACACATTGCCTGGTGCTGGCAAAGTACTAATCCTGTCTCCCACTATAGACAGCCTCTACCTACCTGCTCCTGAGGGTCTTTCCTTCCAATGCAGACCTCTGCAAGGAACTAGACACTTAGATCCTGAGGATTGTTTTATTCTAATAGCACCAGTATACACTGACAAGGTGGGGTAAGCTGCTCCTAATACTCAAACCTCTATTTCTTTTAGCAGTAAATTTGAGCAACACTGAGGATGCTTTCCCTGGTTATAAATGCTGATGAAGGGTAGACTGCAGTATGAGTTACAGAAATCCTCTAATGGGCAAGAGCTAGGCTTGTCTGCTTCTTCTTTCCAGTGAATGAGAATAGCAAAGCATGATGCTGAGGAAAAGAAATTTGGGAGGGAAGAAATGCTCTCATCTCACCATAAAATAGAGAGAACATGAAAAAGAGAGGGGAAAAATAAATTATGAGATGGTTCCTGAGTAAGTTAGACAGAAAGCAAAGTAGTCACTGCCAAGGTTTCTTGCAGAGTGGCAGGACAACGATACCTTCATTCACTGTGTGCCTGGGGAGATCACAGCCAGCAGCATGTTGCAGATTGGTGGAGTGTCCAAATGCATGAGAAGTGCTTCTGTTAAAACAAGGCAGCAGAAAAGCTGGTGTCTCAGCTACTCATCAAATTATCTTGGGGTAGGGGGGGACGACCCAGAGGTCAAATGGGACATCAGAACACTCTTTTTAAAAGTGTTACATAAGACACTAAAGGGCTTCTTTTATGGGGAGAAAAAAAGCTTTGTTTCTTGTTCCTTTTCACAGCAGTCTATTGCATTTTTAAATCAGGACCGTTTATGGAGCAATAAAAACCAAATGGTCTTGTAAACCATTTCTCTTGCTCAAGACAAAACACTGCCCTATGACTTCGAGCACCTTGTCAGACGATACTGATTCTTTTCAACACCAGAACACAAAGACAGACCTGGGCACAATGGCTCATCTTTAGCCAGCCAACACCTCCAGGTCTTTCTCTGCTGGGCAGCTTCCCAGCCACTCTGCCCCAAGCCTGGAGTGTTGAAGGGAGTTGCTGCAACTCAAATGTAGGACCTAGCACCTGGCCTTGCTGAATCTGCATATGTATCTAGTGGTGAACTCATTCCACGGGGATTTATTTGCATCTAAACCAATCTTTAATGATTTAATGCTGCACAGTTACGCACACTTATCTTGGACTTGCATCACTGAAATCAGCTGCTGGCAGAGGGACAGAATCTGGCCAATGTGCAGGCATGTTCCCAGCACCATTTTGCTCACTGACAAACACACAGTGTGTTCTCCATTGCTACTGTTCCCACAGCTTGTCAGGACTTGTTTTGTACTAGAATGCAAAGTGCTGTGGGCAAAGGGCGTGCGCCCTTGGCCACATCTACAGTACCCTGATCCTGCCTTGGGGCTTGGTTGTTTTTCCTTGTAAGGAAGGCATGATCCAATTAGTCACACAACCCCAGAGAACAAGTATCACCAGGCAGCTTCTAATCGACCTGCAGGTGGGAATTATTTGTGCAAGTGATTCAGGAAGCATTCAGGATGAAATATTTGATGACAGTAAAAAGGCCTCATGTGTCACTAGCTATGGAAAACCAAACCTTATCAGGCTTTGCTAAACAACTGCTTTTCTAAATAGTAACAGGTTTAGAATCAAGGAATGATGAAATCCATCTGGTTGGAAAAGACCTTTAAGATCATTGAGTCCAACCATTCTCTAACTCTGCCAAGGCTGGGGCTAAACCATATGGCTCAGTATCACATCTCTGCCTCTTTTCAGTACCACCAGGGATGGGGATTCCAGTGGTTGAGGACCCTTTCAATGAAGGTGTTTCTTCTAATCTCCAACCCAACCCTCCCCTGGTGCAACTTGAGGCCATTTCTTCTCATCCTGTCGCTTGTTACTAGCAAGAACAGACCAACTTCTTTTCAAGGTGTTGTAGAGAGTGAGAAGGTCTCCTCTCACCCTCATTTTCTCAAGGCTGAACATCTCCAGTTCCCTCAGCTGCTCCTCTCAAGATGTATTCTCCAGACCTTTCACCAGCTTCAGTGCCCTCTGGACCTGCTCTGGCACCTCAATATATTTCTTGTAGTCAGGGCACCAAAACTGGAACGAGACTCAAGGTGTGGCCACCACAGGGCTATTTGATTCTACTTTGAGAAACAAAAAATAATCACTCTTCATTCATACTGAGTAAGACAGAGCCTTTTCATTTCTGATTCTTCAGGTTTTCTGTGTTCACCATTTAAAACTGGTCACCCTGCACCAGTGGAGTTCTAAACACTGATCAACCACATCGGTCTAGCAGTTTGTCTGTGATTTACAAGATGGGAAATTAAACTTGGCATAGTGAGTAAAGTTTGATTGTTGCTATTCCAATCATTAGTTGTATTTCAGTTGTAATTTTCACACTGTCAGCAGCATATTCTGGTGTGTAATTAGTTTAATAGCTTTTGCTTATTCCATCCTATCAAGTTTCCTCTTTATTTTAAAGAATGTTTAGGTTTCCTAATCTGAAGGCTATAATTTCATGATAGAATTATGACTACAACACTGACAATCCCTTCCAAGGAACTGTTTAATTATCTGGGGTAGACTGAATCAAGTGTTCTAGATAAAAATAAATGAGGACAAAGAAAACAGTATCACTTGATTGCTTTGGCATCCATATGGACTTCAGTTACTTATGCTGGCCTGGATTTTCAGGTCAGTCCTACAATGTAAAACATATCTGCTTACATACAGCCTGAGTATTCCACATACAGAAAGATACTTTTAATTCTATAACCAGTTCCACATACAGAATGGTTTCTCAGCTCTAGGGAGTGCAACAAAACCATCTGCAAGCAAAATTCATGGCCATGAGTAGATACAGAGCTCTGGAAGGATGACTGCTCAGGAAGGTGGTGGAGTCACTGTCCCTGGAGGTGTTCAAGAAAAGCCTGGATGAGGCACTTAGTGTCATGGTCTAGTTGATTGGATAGGGCTGGACTGGATGATTTTGGGTTGGTCAGGTTGCACTGGATGGATAGGTTGGACTGGATGATCTTGGAGGTCTCATCCAACATGACTGCTTCTCTGACACTGTTTCATCTACCTCCAACAGGCATGAGTGCCTCAATGGCACAATGAAATAAAGCAGTGTCATCTGAAGATACAAAACATGCTCCATACATGCATAGCAAAAAGGAGTTGAAATAACTTAATTGACCTGAATGAACAGAGTCTTAGAATTTAGTGTCCTGGTCATGCTATCCTACCTACCTGGGAAGTGTAGGGATATAAGAGTGGAGCTCAGTCAACCTTTTGCCTGCAATTCTTCCTGATACAACCATCCTGCAAATTAAAGTTCCAATTTGGGTTGCAGTTTGATGTTAGCCTCTCCTGCTTGAGAGTCCTAACTTTACACACTCTAATTGTGTTTTATTCAGCCACTGTGGTCTGGTTTACAAACCATTTGTAAAATCTAATATTAGTCACAGGCCTACAAATTGAATAGCTGGGACACATAACTTGGAAAACCAAGCTGGGAGACTTCTGAATGGAGAGCTAGGCACTTAAGAATCTGCTTGTTTGTCATCTGGATAAATCAGACCCAGACAATGTAACTAACACCAGCTGAAAAGGATTACTACAATCAAAACAAATCAATAAGAGGCACTCCAGAGAAGTATTTTTGAGTCTTCACTGGACTATGTCACTACTTAAATGCTCAAATGAAACCAGTAGAACAAAATATCCATATGGAGTCAGCCTAAAATTTGCAAGAGCATGGAGAAGGCTTCACTGAAGTTCCATTTCTTTTGAAAGACAGCATGGAGAACTCCAGCCAAGTTATATAAATGGCTGGGGGAAACAGTCATAGTAATTGAATTGTTCTCCAGCATAAAAACTAGATGGCTTCTAATCTGGTATTACTGCATCAGGCCAGATGTGCTGGATCATGAGAGGCAATCAAATTAAACAGATAAGCAGGAAATCTAGACTGGCTTTACAAATGTGCCTCCAGAAAGCTAGTAAAAGTGGCCCAGAGCTCTGCAATCTGAACAATGAGTTAAGTTTATGCATTTTAAACTAGAAGTTTACACATTTTAGTCATAAATTGCCTTTCACAGGATGTTTGGGACTTGGGAATAAAATGGCCTGTGTAGATTTGGGACTGTGGAAGAACAGGTATTCCCATCCCATCAGAAAGATTTATTTTCAAGTCTGTTCTTTGAAAAGCTAAATGCATTAAGAAGGAAATAAGGACCATGACTGAACCAAACAGCAGAGCAGATGCAGTGCTAAAAACGATGGCAAAAGTACTGACTGAGTGAGACGAAGACTGAACTCTTACTTGCCTGCATCTAAAATCCTTGTAAGGGGATTGTGCAAAACCTACACTTGTCACTTCTGAAAATCCAGTCATGCCTGCCCTCCAAGAGAGCAGCCCACAGACTGAACCTGCCACAACTGGAACAGCTAGAATGTCCATAGTAGAGGAAGGATATCCTGCCCACATCTGGGTTCTCAGTCAGAAGCTTCCTAAAGACTTCAAATACTGGTCCTGTATGCAAAGGGTTCTTAGGAGAACTAAGCTTCACAGATCGATCTTAGGAATGGGCCACAGAGGTCAACCTGAGAAAGCAGAAGTTAGAACTTGGTCAAAAAAAAATGAAGTTTCCAAACAATATGTCTGCATCAACACAAAATAGTGAAGCTGCTTTTTTGGTGGAACAAAATCCCCTCAATTTCTCTTTCTTATTCAACTCTAGAAAGAGCATCTTGCTCTCTTTTTTCCTCTCTGCAGCCAAGAGAGAGCCATGTAATATCTGCAGTGATAGCCCATAAAGACAGAATCATTAAGGTTGGAAAAAGACCTCTGACATCACCAAGTCCACCTGTAGATCATCAAGTCCAAGCCATTTAACAAATGGCTAAGCAGCAGCTCGTATTCCACTACAGTATAGGATATTCATGGAAATCACAAAACACTCTATTTTTCAGTGACTACTTTAAAGGATATTAATGGAAGAAAAATATTGGCTAAATGGAAGAAGCATTGTTTTAATCTAATTTAACACACATTCAGCTCAGACAACATCTAGCTGGTAATTATCCAGAATGCATGGTCTTCTTCAAATGATCTGCTGCAAGCTGATAATTATCCAGAACGCATGGTCTTGTTCAAATAGTCTGCTGCAAGCAGAACAAAGCCTCTGCACCCAAGCCAAACATACACATAGATTGGAAGGCACCTTAAAAATCACCCAGTTCCAACCCCTCACCATGGGCAGGGACACCTTCCACTAGACCAAGCTACTCAAGGCCCTGTCCAACCTGGCCTTGAATACATCCAGGGTGGGGGCAGCCCCAATATCCCTGGGCAACTTGTGCCAGTGTCTCACTACCCTCACTGTAAAGAATTTCTCCCTAATCTCCAGCCTAAACCTCCTCTGTTCCTGAGGAAGAAACAGAACTAAGGTACACATTACACATCAGCCTTTCTAACTGATCATTATTTATGTTGCCTGAAAGCTAGATTGCTATTTTCATATGGTTTGTTGGAGGCTTTTTAACAGTTTTGTGCTAGTGGGTAGCACCTGCTGATGAAAGGCACTCAGAAGAGCTGCTTGTATCATCATGCTTTCAGGGAAGCAGTTAAATCCTCTCCTTCAGCACCCTCACACCCACATCCTCTTATTCGTATGCAGCATCTTCTCCCTTGCTGTCTGGCCTGTGAATTATGTGTCTGCTGTTACGTCTTCTGCCAGTATTTGCTCATCGATGGGGGGTCATTTTTCACCTCCTGAGATACACAGTCATCACAGTTACCACTTTGACTTCCATGACAGAAAACGTGAACCGTGTCCCTGCACTCCCATTTTTAACCCTCTTTTGTCCTACAGGAGGCTGAGGACTATTCTAGTCACAACATGATTAGGTTTTGGTTTTTTTTTTTAATCTAATTGAGATCAGTCTGAGGCTGCAAAATTAGGTGATATCTGCTTAGCATCTTGTTCTTGAAGTAGCAGTACTGGTCTCTGTCCACTCAATCCTGGGTCACAGCAGATCACTGTGGGGTTAATTCTGCTCTTCAGTATCACAGTACTCAGCAGACCGAGCATGGGAGAGACAAATTAAACGGAAACGCACACAAGTGTGTGTGAGTCAGAGAACACTGCAGGGCAGGAAATAGTTTCCTAAAAGGAGCAAGAGGCACTTAATCAGAGGGACCATGTGAGTGGCAGGAATTACTTACTCCTCAAGCTAGAAGATGCCAGAGCATCTGGCTCTACCACTGCCATCAAACCGCCGGAACTCCTGTGCGCAGTGCGGAGAAGCAGAAACTGCTGGAGCGACACTCATCTTGGTATGGCTGCCAAGCCTTCAAGGGCATGTGTGGCTGCAGGGAAAGAACCCAACAGGATGCTTTCCAGACCAAATTCCTGGCACAAAGACACATGCATCTTACATGCACAGAACAGAGCGTTCAAGACATTCAAATCCCTATGAGATTTCCAATAGCAATTCCTTCCATAAAGAAACCAACTGCTGACAAATCTATCATACATCTTGTGCATGCACCTTCCATCATCTCTGGCTGTGGGTTTCTTTACAGTGCCTTGTTCCTTACAATAAAGTCTCTAGAGGTGCCAAAAATCTAACACCTATGTGCAAAGTGCCTGGCCCCAACTGGATGTCAATAGCAAAAGACAAGTTAACACTTTGCTAACACTAGTAGTGCTTGTAAAAGGGGAAAACAGACTGAAATAAGTTTCCCTTACGAAATGCTGAATCATGGCCCCAGATATTCCCAGAAACTTTGCCAGGATGTTTCCCATCTTGCTTGCTTGGTTTTGTTTTTTTTTTCAGTAGGCTTTAATGCATTGATAGTAATGAGCATTTTCTCCTTTTGGCAGCAGGTACTAGGAAATTATTTAGTGCATGACAACACCCCCATCTCCACTGAATCATAGAATCATAGAATCAACCAGGTTGGAAGAGACCTCCAAGATCATCCACTCCAACCTATCACCCAGCCCTAACCAATCAACTAGACCATGGCACTAAGTGCCTCATCCAGTCTTTTCTTGAAGACCCCCAAGGACAGTGCCTCCACCACCTCCCTGGGCAGCCCATTCCAATGCCAATCACTCTTTCTGTGAAGAACTTCTTCCTAATATCCAGCCTATACCTACCCTGGCACAACTTGAGACTGTGTCCCCTTGTTCTATTGCTGGTTACCTTGGAGAAGAGGCCACCCCCCACCTGGCTACAATGCCCCTTCAGGTAGTTGTAGACAGTAATAAGATCACCCCTGAGCCTCCTCTTCTCCAGGCTAAACAGGCCCAGCTCCCTCAGCCTCTCCTCATAGGATTTGTGCTCCAGGCCCCTCACCAGCTTTGTTGCCCTCTTCCCCACAGCAAACTCCTGTTCCTCCATGGTCTGACACAGCCAGGACTTCAGAAGCACAAGCTTGTCCAAGCCAAACCAAGAACGATGGCTATCTGGGCAGAGTGTTGGTGCTCACTGACACCAGTAGCGCTTGGTCATGCCTTCATCACCCCACCAGTAATGCTACAACCTAGTCAGACCTCAGAGGCATCAACCTCAACACAAAGTAGCTCTGAAGAAACACCTCTCCTTGCCCAGCCAGGACATTTGCAGCCTGCTAACACAGCTGAAGCTGAGCTGATCAGAGCTGCAATTATCTGTCAAGCACCACAATGAAGTGGCCTCCTCCTTAGAAAGCAACAGGTTTTAGGGGCACATGCAGCAATGTGCTCAAGTGGCCAAGAAGGACAATCGCATTCTAGGTGCATTAAGAGTCTGGCCAGCAGGTTGAGGGAAGTTCTTCTCCCCATCTGCTCTGCCCTGTGAGGCCACACATGGATTTTGTGTTCAGTTTTGGGCTCCTCAGTTCAAGAGGGACAGGGAAGTACCGGAAGGAGTCCAACAGATGGGATGCTGAGAGGATAGGAGCATCTTTTACGATGAGAGGCTGTTTAGCCTGCGGAAGAGCAGACTGAGTGGTGACCTTTCTCAATGCTGATCAATATCTAAGTGTGGAGTTGAAGAGGATGGGACTGAGTTCTTTCCAGTGGTGGCCAATGATAGGACAAGGGCCATCATGTCCAAACTAGAACACAGGAAGTTTCACTTAAACATAAGAAAAGACTTTCCTGTGAGGGTACAGGAGCACTTGACTAGGCTGCCCAGAGAGGTCATGGAGTCTCCTCTGGAGACTTTCAAAACCCACCTGGATGGGTTTCTGTGCAACCTGACCTAGGCATACCTGAGTTAGCAGGGTGAAGAGGGTGAGTTGATCTTCAGAGGTCCCTTCCAGACCCTATCCACTATACAATTCTACAACTGAGTGCCTGCTAGGAGCAAGGAACAAGAAAGAATGGCACCTGCAGCAAGCTTGGGGGAATGCCAGACAGGAGAGCACCTCTGAAACACCTCTGGTTAAAGGTTAGTTTTATGGCACAAAAGAAAAAAAGCCCAAAAAGCTGCTTTTCTGCAGACTTGAGCTAAATGGCAAGTCACTCAGCAGTTTGCTTCCCAGGAGGGCGCCTGGAACAATCAGTACATTTGCTGCTGGGAAGTATAAAAGGTAATCTATATCCTGCTATGGCTGCAGTTCCTGGAATGGCCACATTGCCCACGGTGCTCTGTGACCTCTGGAGAGCCAACGTTTAAAGTCCCCTTCTGCCAAGAGGGCTTGAATTGGTGTGAAAATGTTAAGGCAAAAGCTGTCTGGCATAAATTAAAGCCACATGCAAACAGCATTATAGAAAGGAATAACACAAACATTCACGTTCTTGCCTTCTGCTGCTGTGTGCAGCAGGGTAAGTATACACCTCCAACACCTTGCAAGCCTGAAAAATGTGCTGGAAGCTCAGCTGAGTGAAACAGCTGTTGTAGAGCATGCAATGGTATCTTGTATTGCTTCAAATATCTTTGTCTGGCTAAAGAGTGCTGCCTGTGGAAGCTTGGTTTATAGAACCAAAACAAAACAATAGCAGCAACTCGTGAACAAGACACTGTGGTGGGTTGGGTTGGGAACCAGCTTCCCCCCTTCCCTCAAAAAAAACCCTTCCCCCCCCCCAATTAAAATTTACCAGAGCAGCTCAGAGGGGTTGGAAGTAAGATAAAGCTCTGTTTTACAGGAAAACTAAATTTACAAGCATATATACAAATTATATTTACAGGTACTTACAGTTATATACAATACAGAAATAATACAGGAGTCCAGTCCTCCCCCCCAGACAAAGAAAGACAGAAGGAATACTTCAGCATCAGTAAGTTTGCAGATGACAGCAAGCTAGGAGCAGGTGTGGAGCTGTTGGAAGGTAGGAGAGCCCTACAAAGGGACCTGGACAGGCTGGATGGGTGGGCAGAGGCCAATGGGATGAGATTTAACAAGGCCAAGTGCAGGGCTCTGCACTGTGGCCACAACAAGCCCAAGCAGTGCTACAGGGTGGGGACTGAGTGGCTGAGAGCAGCCAGGAAGAAAGGGACCTGGAGGTGATGGTAGATAGCAGCTGAAGATGAGGCAGCAGTGTGCCCAGGTGGCCAAGAGAGCCAATGGCATCCTGGCCTGCATCAGGAACAGTGTGGCCAGTAGGACAAGGGAGGTTATTCTGCCCCTGTACTCAGCACTGGTCAGGCCACACCTTGAGTGCTGTGTCCAGTTCTGGGCTCCTCAATTCAACAGAGATGTTGAGGTGCTGGAAGGTGTCCAGAGAAGGGCACCAAGGCTGGTGACAGGCCTGGAGCACAGCCCTGTGCTGGAGGAGAGGCTGAAGGAGCTGGGGGTGTGCAGCCTGCAGAAGAAGAGGCTCAGGGGTGACCTTACTGCTGTCTGCAACTACCTGAAGAGAGGCTGTAGCCAGGTGGGGGTTGGTCTCTTCTCCCAGACAACAAGGGGACACAGTCTCAAGCTGTGCCAGGGGAGGTCTAGGCTGGATGTAAGGAGGAAGTTGTTGGCAGAGAGAGTGATTGGCATTGGAATGGGCTGCCCAGGGAGGTGGTGGAGTCACCATCCCTGGAGGTGTTCCAGAAAAGCCTGGATGAGGCACTTAGTGCCATGGTCTAGTTAATTGAATCTGGCTGGGTGCTAGGTTGGACTGGCTGATCTTGGAGGTCTCTTCCAACCTGGTTGATTCTATCATTTTATTCTGGTCATTTCTGTCCAATACTTGAGATAAACATCCTAAAATCTGAAAACTTCTCCTCATAAGAGGCATGAATTTTCCAGACAGCTGAAAGTTTTTTAGGACAGGTCTTAAAATGAGTACTTCACTGCCAATTATTATCTTCTGGATCTGCAGCTTTGAAAAACATGGTAAGAGTTCAGTGCTCTCAAAAAGAAGAGGAAAAGATGTTTTTCTCTAGCTTTGGAGACTGAAAAATCACTTGAAACTGCATGGATCTGTAATGCAAGAGCCAAGTTCTACAACGAACACATGGGATAATAACCCAACCAACCTTTCATCACTTTAAATATACTCTAGAACAAGCAAAGCCTATTTGATTTAGTGCTTGTTATTTTCACTTTACAAACGTAAGGGGCTCTAAAAATGGAAATGTTGGGGGGGGGGGGGGGGGGAAACACTCACAAAAATTTAAAAGGAACTACAGAAAATTAAGGCAATGGAGTGTTCAGCTGCACAAAATTCTGGAGTAGGCAAGAGGTTGTTTCTCCAAAGGGATTACTTATTCTTATAGATACTTAAAGGGTGGGTGTCAGGATAACAGGGCCAGTCTTTTTCCAGTGGTGCCCAGCAATAAGACAAAAGGTAATGGGCACAAACTTGCACATAGGAAGTTCCACCTAAACATGAGTTGGAACTTCTTTGCTTTAAGGGGTCTGGAGCACTGGAATGGGGCCCAGAGAGATGTTGGCATCTCCATCTCTGGTGTAATTCAAAAGCCACCTGGACAAGCTGCTGTAGGTGAACCTGTTCTGACGGGGTGGACTAGATGATCTTCAGAGGTCCCTTTCAACCCTGATCATTCTGTGCTTCCTGGTTTTCTGTACTAATAGTGACCATCCCACTGCAGCAGCTCCTTTCCCTCCCATCCACTCTACAGCAGGGGGGACAGTCATGTGAGAGGCAACAGAGCTGCCTTAGCATACGGAAGCCCTCATCTCTTCCCTAAGGATGCCTGCCCCAACTGGCACACCTCTGAAAGGTTCCCACTGTGCCTCCACAACAGTTTCCCCTCCTGCTGAGGGCTCTCAAATGCTTTGCTGGGGGCAGTTAGCAGGGTGTCATTTTCCAGAGGTGAGCTTACATGAATAAAGCATAACTTCAGGTAAAGCTCTCAATGTGCTGCTGAGCAAATGCCTGCCTCACGCTCCACAACCACTTCTTATCTCCCTGTGTAATAAGGACAGTCACAATTCCCTGGGACAGTGACTCCAGGTCTTCCCCAGTGCATGACAGGTGAGACAGAATACTGAAAGAAATCACATTTCATTTTCCACCTGCTGTAGCCAGGTGGGGGGTGGCCTCTTCTCCCAGGTAACCAGCAATAGAACAAGGGGACACAGTCTGAAGTTGTGCCAGGGTAGGTATAGGCTGGATGTTAGGAAGAAGTTCTTCACAGAGAGAATGATTTCCCATTGGAATGGGCTGCCCAGGGAGGTGGTGGAGGCACCGTCCCTGGGGGTCTTCAAGAAAAGACTGGATGAGGCACTTAGTGCCATGGTCTAGTTGATTGGATAGGGCTGGGTGCTAGGTTGGACTGGATGATCTTGGAGGTCTCTTCCAACCTGGTTGATTCTATGATTCTATGAGCCAAGGTGAAAGAGTAGATACATACATATGTGTCCTCCATGCTGTTGGAACAATCAGAATCTAGTGTTGACTTTTCTCTTGCCTTTCAGGACAAGAGCACCAGAAAGCAAAAGGCACCAAAGCAGAATTTTGATCTGAGATGTAATTACAAACCTTCAACTTTTCTTTTTGTTGTTGTTGGGTTTTTTTTTGGGGGGGTGTTGGTTTAGCTTGGTGGGCTTTGGGGTTTTTTAAGTCAATAGGGTTTCTTGCAAGTTCAGAAGTGCTATAAGTTATGCCAAATCAACATGACTCAGCTGTGGACGTGCTCCTCTGAAAAGTATTCCTGACCTACCTGGTGTGATCTAAATGCAAAAAAGAACTGTGAAAATTTCATAGACATTCATAGAATCAACCAGGCTGGAAGAGACCTCCAAGCTCAGCCAGTCCAACCAGTTGTGAAATGTCCCAAGCCAAGTTGCATGGGACCTTGACCAATCTGGTCTAGCAGGTGTCCCCCCCTGTGCATGGCAGGGGGTTGGAATGTGATGATCTAGGAGGTCTCTTCCAACCCAAATCATTCTGTAAATATGGGTTGAGGGTTTTTTTACATATGCTCTTTGTGTGATCTGGATTAAAGCTTCTACATTTCACATCACATTTGTGTGAGCCGCCAGTCCTTGCCACAGTCTGAACTCGAGTCCACTGTGACCAAAGATTCTCTCCATTAATTAAGTGTGTTTCTGCAAATTCAGCAAGCAACTAACTAGATGATGCTCTGGATTTTTCTGAAGAATCAAAAACCTGCTTGGTAAGCTTGGTCAAGACTGGCACAGGCAATTATGTTTCCACTTCACAGAACCATTTCTTCTGGTGCAATTGTCACCACGCCAAGCAAATGATGATGAACTGAATCCATCACACAGATAAACAGTGAACTGATGTTTGCCCAACACCATGTGCAGCACCACTGAGAGATCCCAACACATTTCACACACAGCATGGAATATATTGTGCCAGTGATTGCAGGTTTGGGTTCTGCACTATTTCATCTCCTAAGTACAGCTCATAACCTATCATGAGGAGCATGCATACATGAAAGAAAGACTTATGGTACCCCTTTGCAACTACAAGCCTGCCAGTTGTCTTACAAAATCATATTGCTGCCCTGTTCTACAAACTGGATTTTAGTTCTACTACACAAGTGGTAGTAGAAACAGCTTAGGAGTTATACTTCTGTTACAGAGCAACCTCTAAAAACTATGACACAACCTTTACAATGGCTATATATGAAGACTTTAAACAGCATAGTGCATGGTAAAGGCTCTGAAGGACTTGCTTTCTGCTTGCCATCACTTGGAGAAGTTCTGTTAATACTATCTGGTGAAATACTGGAACACGTTGCCCAAAAACCTGATTGAGTTCCCATCCCTGGAGACATTCAAGGTCAAACCTGGTGGGCCCCTAAGCAAACTGACCTAGCTGGAGATGACTCTGATCTCTGCAGAGGCATTGGATAAGATGACCTTTGAGAGTGCCTTTCAACCCAGTGCATTCTATTCTTCTGTCTCACTACCAGGGCATCAGCATTTCAGGGCAATGAAGATGATTAAGGGCTGGAGCACGTGCCCTGTGAAGTGAGGCTGAGGGACCTGGGGCTTTTTGGTCTGGTGAAGAGAAGACTTAGAGGTGACCTAATCAATGCTTATAAATATATGAGAGATGGGTGTCAAGAGGGAGGGGACAAACTCTTCTCAGTTGTGCCATCTGCTAGGACAAGGGGTAATGAGTATAAACTACAGAGCAGGGAGCTCCACCTCAACATGAGGAAGAACTTTGCTGTAAGGGTCTCAGAGCACTGGAACAGGCTGCCCAGAGAGGCTGTGGAGTCTCCTTCTCTGGAGACTTTCAAGACCCACCTAGATGTGTTCCTGTATGATCTGAACTAGATTTTGTGTTCCTGCTCTGGCAGGGAGGTTGGACTTGATCTATGGAGGTCCCTTCCAACCCTTAACATCCTGCAGTCCTGTGATCTCACAGCACTCTGGGATACTCGTCTGCCACATTCTCAGCTTGGCTCCTTGATTTCTGCCTTATTGGTTTGCTTTGGCTCTGACACTGGCTGGTGGTTCCCAGGTTCCTGCAGCAGCATCTCCTCAGATGCCGGTGTCCAGGAGCAGCATGAAGTTGGTAAGGAAAACCAAATGCTGCAGAGCCTTGCTTCAGGGGAAGGCACAGCACTTCCCACCTACCCCATCTCCAACCTGACAGTTACAGAAAAATCACAATGTGTGAAGCAGAGAGAGCTCCCAGTTACCCAATATGTGACATATGGGATGCTCTGCAGACGTAAGTGGTATGTACCAAAACACTTTGAATTCAATTTGCTAAACTGGAGTTATAAATAACTCTAAACTTCAGTTTCACAGAAGAACACACTGCTTACTTAGGTTTCACAGTCAGCATGGAAGAGCTAGGCTACTTTCCCTCTCTTCTTCACAGAAAGGGTTATCCAGGCATTGGAACAGGCTGCTCAGGGAAGTGGTCTAGTCATGGGCACACAGGGGCATGGTGGTGGGATTGTGAGCTCTAGGTGAGCAGTAAACTTAATCTCAAAGGTCTCTTCCAAACTCAACTATGATTCTGTGACCTACCATACAGCAGAATCATTTGCATTTACACAATGAATTGCTATAGATCTCAGCAGAACTGTTTTCCAAACCCTTCACCAGCTTCATTGCCCTTGTCTAGACACTCTCCAGCACCTCGGTGTCTCTCTTGTAGTAATGGCCCCAAGAACTGAACCCAGTCTTCAAGGTGTGACCTCACCAGTGCTAAATAGAGGGAGACAAATTCCTTGGACTTTCTGTTCACAGTAGTGTTGATACAGGCCAGGATGCTGTTGGCCTTCTGTAAAGGAGATGTTTTAAGTATGTATGCTTTTAGCTGTATGGAAACAACACCCCAAGGTTACATTTAACTCACTGAGATGACAGATAACTTCAGCATCTTCCTTCACTACCCTTAACTGTTGAGGAGGACAGCTTGCTGTCTAGCATTAAAAAAACCCACTTTGTTCCCCATGGATCTGCTCTTTCATAAAGGTCAGCACATCCTCTGCTTTGCCTCTGTCAGCTGAAACCAAAAAGAAGTCAGTCAGTAAGCACAGACTCTAACTCGTGAGCTCCTGGGGTGTTTTTGCCCTTCTTCTTTAAAGATATATGTTAAATATACTGCTTTCTAAAAACAAACAAAAAAAAAGAGCAAATCATGGAAAGGTATTTCTCATTGAAAAAGTTTGATTTTTATAGGAATACAGCAGAATTATAAAGCAATCTTCAAAATAACCCCATATTGTCATTTGGCTAGGAATTCTTCCTTTGCATGGAGTAAAGATATTCCTATTTAACAATTAAGGCACTTGCTAAAGGGCTTCCTCAAAGATATTTCTTCCCAGACAATTATTTTGTCATAGGACTGCTACCATCTAAAAGAGGGTAATTGCAATGCACTGACTCCTCAGGAGTGTTTTCAGATGAAACAAGCTGGCCAAAGGAAAATCCAAGTGCAGCTTCAATCACTGGACGCCAGATTGATGATTGCACAATCATAGAATTAAAGATCCTTTCCAACCAAAACAATTCTGCAAGATCATCCACTCCAATCTTTACCTAATTCTATCATGCCTGGTGCTAAACCATACCACTTAACACATTCCAGTCACTTGCAGTTGCTGTCACTATCAGCCTTGCCAAGAGACTTTCCCACCTGAGATCTCTCATGATGTCCTTTGTATTTTTAAGGAGCAGTCAAACTTATGCAGAGCCCTGATGATACTGTGATACTGTGTGATACTGTGCCTGAATTAGAAGCCTGCTCAGCATAATTTGAATGAGCCCTGTGACCCACAGGCAAATGTCAATATTATTCTCTACATGCAAATATTCCCTTTGTTTGCATAATCCTCAAGAGTCTCATGTTTCAGTAGCTGGCTGCTTCTAGCAGACCAAAGGGCAACACAGTGGAGAGACCAGCAGCAAAGATTATGAGAAGCCCCTGAGCACCAAAATGAGGCTTCTTGGCCTTATCAAAGCCAGAGTTATTAAATGTAGCTTCTGGTTATGAGTAGGTCAGCTTCACTTATGTCAGGTGAAACTTTCCTGAGTCAAAAGAAATACTTCCTAGTGCTTCACCCTCCTCCTGCAACCTGCATTACTCTCAGCACAAGTGTGGAGTTACAGAACTGCTTCAGTTGGAAAAGACCTCGAAGATCATCAGGTCCAAGCATCAACTCAATGCCACCATGGCCATTAAACCATGTCCCAAAGTGCCACATCTGCACGATTTTTGAACACCTGCCAGGATGATGACTCCATCACTTCTTGGGGAGCTCATTTACATGCTTGACTGGGGAAGTAAGAAGAAGACACAGTAATAATTTAACTCATGGGCACGATGCAGCATATGTTTGTACACACACACTCCCAAATCAATAAAGCAATACTTTACAGTCCTCTGCCTTAAGTCAATTTCTTTCACTCATTCTTCTCATCAGCATTTCCTGTCCCTTAGCACTGGCTGTTGGTACATCCCCCACCAAGTTCAGGCCAACAAAAAATGACTTCACACATAGGTAAACCTCCTACAGATTCTAGCTTTCTTTGAACACCAGTCTAAGCAGCCACTGACCATTTCTTGTGTGCAGTAATAAAGACATTTTGCCTCTGGAGTGAACTGTGTTGTCCTTTCTCTCTCTTCCACACACAGACGCATACCAAATCCTGAAATCCTTCCACCTCGTGCCTAAAGATGACTGGTGTGGGGTTTGTAACACCTCATGATGTGATAAACAATACTTTTCACTGCAAAAAATGAGACCATTCTTGTTCAATAGTGTTGACTCAAAGCCAAGTGCATTTGGCCAGTAGGACAAGGGAGGTTATTCTTCCCCTGTACTCAGCACTGGTCAGGCCACACCTTGAGTGCTGTGTCCAGTTCTGGGCTCCTCAATTCAAGAGAGATGTTGAGGTGCTGGAACATGTCCAGAGAAGGGCAACAAAGCTGGTGAGGGGCCTGGAACACAAACCCTATGAGGAGAAACTGAGGGAGCTGGGGGTGTTTAGCCTGGAGAAGAGGAGGCTCAGGGGTGACCTCATTGCTGTCTACAGCTACCTGAAGGGAGGCAGTGGCCAGGTGGGGTTGGTCTCTTCTCCCAGGCAACCAGCAATAGAACAAGGGGACACAGTCTCAAGTTGTGCTGGGGGAGGTCTAGGCTGGATGTTAGGAGGAAGTTGTTGGCAGAGAGAGTGATTGGCATTGGAATGGGCTGCCCAGGGAGGTGGTGGAGGCACCGTCCCTGGAGGTCTTCAAGAGAAGCCTGGCTGAGGCACTTAGTGCCATGGTCTGGTTGATTGGATAGGGCTGGGTGCTAGGTTGGAGTGGATGATCTTGGAGGTCTCTTCCAACCTGCTTGATTCTACAATTCTATACTTTGTCCATTCGAGAGCTTTCCACAATTTCTCATTTTCTTTCAGTCTTACAGGTTTTCATACTCTCAGACTTCTGCCTTTCAGGTTTGTTTTATCTGTAGTATATTTTAGTATCCCTCACTCTTTCTTCAGACCAGATACTTTTTACTGCAGTCCATTCAAAACTGCAAGCCATCCTGAAATCTGTTATTATCACAGAATTGTAGAGGCTGGAAGGGACCTCTGGAGGTGGAATCCTATCCCCCTGCCAAAGCAAGGGCAAGCCAGACAGAAAAGCACTTGACAGGCTCTAGGGAAGGAGACACTAAAATCTCTCTGGGCAGTGTGTTCCAGTGCTCCATCACCCGCACAGTGAAGAAGTTTTTCCCCATGCTGAAGCAGAACTTCCTGTGTTGCATTTTGTACCCATTGTTCATCCTATCACAGGACACCACTGAAAAGAAATGAGTCCCTTCTTCCTGATACACACCCTACAGCTACTTATAAATGTTAATCAGATCTCCTCTCTCAGTATTCCCTTCTCTAGACTGCTCACCAACGTTGTAGCTCTGACTTCTTTTCATGTGTGTTTCAAGATGAAGGTTCCAGCTAGTGGCCCTGTTGTTTGGGATGGGTTTAAGCCAGGAGGAGTCACAGCTTTGCATATCCAGCTCAAGGATCCAAAAAAACGTTCCTACTTTTTACTGCACATGCTGTTACTCAGGTGGCCAAGAGAGCCAGTGGCATCCTGGCCTGCATCAGGAATGGTGTGGTCAGCAGGAGCAGGGAGGTCATTCTGCCCCTGTACTCTGCACTGGTTAGACCTCACCTTGAGTACTGTGTTCAGTTCTGGCCCCCCCAGTTTAGGAGGGACACTGAGATGCTTGAGCGTGTCCAGAGAAGGGCGACGAGGCCGGGGAGAGGCCTTGAGCACAGCCCTACGAGGAGAGGCTGAGGGAGCTGGGATTGGTTAGCCTGGAGAAGAGGAGGCTCAGGGGTGACCTTATTGCTGTCTACAACTACCTGAGGGGAGGTTGTGGCCAGGAGGAGGTTGCTCTCTTCTCTCAGGTGGCCAGCACCAGAACAAGAGGACACAGCCTCAGGCTGTGCCAAGGGAAATTTAGGCTTGAGGTGAGGAGAAAGTTCTTCCCTGAGAGAGTCATTGGACACTGGAATGGGCTGCCCGGGGAGGTGGTGGAGTCGCCGTCCCTGGAGCTGTTCAAGGCAGGATTGGACGTGGCACTTGGTGCCATGGTCTGGCCTTGAGCTCTGCGGTAAAGGGTTGGACTTGATGATCTGTGAGGTCTCTTCCAACCCTGATGATACTGTGATAAAACAACCAGCAAAGCTCATGTGTTATCTGGAAAAATGTTAGTATCACAGTATCACCAAGGTTGGAAGAGACCTCATAGATCATCAAGTCCAACCCTTTACCACAGAGCTCAAGGCCAGACCATGGCACCAAGTGCCACGTCCAACCTTGCCTTGAACTGCCCCAGGGACGACTCCACCACCTCCCCAGGCAGCCCATTCCAGTGCCCAATGACTCTCTCAGTGAAGAACTTTCTCAAGAAGCGAGAAGGAACAGCAAACAGATCCAGTGCCCAAGAAGAAGGAATGGTTTACAAGTTGGCTTTTTGTGCCTCTTAGCAAACCAACGAATGATGCAGGCTTTATCATTCTTTCACAACCAATGCCCTTCTCACTCAGATTCTGCACCATTTTCTCTTATTAGAACATTCCAACAAGCCTGTGGCCCTGTGGACGACTACAAACTGCCAGCAGTGAGGGTCTCAGTCTTTGCCCTGGCTCTGGCTCGCAGCGCAGGTGAGAGTCAGCGCTGGGGGTCGAGCGCAGGCTGCGCTAATGGGCAGGCGCCGGCGCTAACGTTTTAGGGACAGTTCGAGCGCCCTCTCGTGGACGATTAGTGACAGGTCGCAACGACTACACCTTCGTATACTCCCGACCCTAAAGTTTACCTACTAACAAAAGAAACTTTTACGAAACTAATTTAAAAGGATCTCAGGCTAATTTCTATTTAAAAATAGTTCCCTTACTGGCACTGTCTTCCTACGCTAAACCACTCTGCTCACCAGCAGTACTTCATTTCTTCATCAAGCATGAAGCTCTGCTGAAAAGGCTCCTTCCTCACTTCAGTGCTTCTCCAGCTCGGATATCTCCACTTTCCTGGCCAGCCTCTAGCTCCTGCTTGCGCCACACCTGAAAACGGAAGATGCTCTTCCTGCCAGAGCACCACTCAGCATCCCAAGTGACAACTACCTCTAGGAGTTCTTTTTAAAGGTAGTATCCACACTTTGTTCTTGTTGTTTTGAGCTGTTTCAGCTCAATATTTTATCACTCTCTTTCCTAGCAGTGATATAAAAAGCAAGACAGCAATCTGGCAAGAGAACAGTTAATGCCACATACAAATGTAACACCCATTTCCCTGTTCTTCCTTCAAATTTCCATTCAGCTCTCCATGGATGCATAAAATACGAACATGACATCATCTTCCTAAGTGCTCATGTTTATTTGATGGTCCTTCATGATCTGAAGTCCTTTCCTTCATTAAAGGGAAATAAAAAATGTGAAACATGCACAAGGTGAGGGGTGGAACTTAACAAGATGCTGCTGCATTATGTCTGGTAAGAAAGCACCTTGCCCTTTCATTTTCACATGGAGTTTTCTTTTTATAGAAGGTATTAATTGATACAGCATAGCCAAATAAGCAATACTTTGAAAGGGACTCCCACTGTCTGTCATATTCACTGCTGCACTTGAAGTACAGACCACATGCAGGAAGTTATAGAGTCATTTAGGCTGGAAACAACCACTAATATCTGAGTCCAACCATTAACCCAACCCACCAAGTCTGCTGCTAAACCATAGAATCATAGAATCAACCAGGTTGGAAGAGACCTCCAAGATCATCCAATCCAACCTAGCACCCAGCCCTATCCAATCAACCAGACCATGGCACTAAGTGCCCCATCCAGTCTTTTCTTGAAGACCCCCAGGGACGGTGACTCCACCACCTCCCTGGGCAGCCCATTCCAATGTCAATCACTCTCTCTGTGAAGAACTTCTTCCTAACATCCAGCCTATACCTCCCCTGGCACAACTTGAGACTGTGTCCCCTTGTTCTATTGCTGGTTACCTGGGAGAAGAGGCCACCCTCAGCATCACATATAGAGAGCTTTTAAGCATCTCTAGGGAAAGTGATTCAACCACTCCCCTGGGCAGCCTGTGCCAGGGCTTGACAACCCCTTTTAGTAAAGAGATTTTTCACAATGTCTGACCTAAACCTCCCTGGTGCAACTTGAGGTCATTTCTTCTCATCCTATCACATGTTAGCAAGGAGAAGAGATCAACACCCACCTGGCTCCAGCCTCTTTCAGAGAGTTATAGGGAGCAACGAGGTCTTCCCTCAGCCTCCTTTTCTCCACACTAACTAATCCTACCTCCCTCAGCTGCTCCTCACAAGGCCCATCACCAGCTTCACTGTCCTTGCCTGGAGAAGCTCCACTACCTCACTGCCCGTCATTTAGTGAGGGGCCCCAAAACCAAAGTCAGTACTCAAAGTGTGGCCTCGCTAGTGCCAAGTACAGGTGGACAATCACTTCCCTGGTCCTGCTGTGGGTCATGCTGTTGCTGATACAAGCCAGGACGTTGCCAGACACCTTGGGCACCTGGGCACTGCTGGCTCATCTTCAGCCAGCGGTCACCCAACACCCCCAGGTCCTTTTCTACCAGGCAGCTTTCCCCAAGCCTGTAACATTGCAGGGGGTTGTTGTCACAGCTGGATTGGACTCCATTCACCAAAAGTCAATTCCTTGTATGAAACCTGTGTTCCAAAAAGGCAGCTGTACAGCCTTGTAGACAAAGGGACAGTGTAACAAGCGTCACGCAGCAACTGAAATGCCATTTGCTGCTCCTGCTGTTCGGTATAAAAACTGCTTCATCTAGTTTACAACGTGTTTTATTTCTGTCTGTACAGTGGTATAGATACTGCACCTGATAAGTAAGATAAACCAGAAAATAAATCACCCACAAGTGTGTCATAACAGCGGCAGATGACTTTACACAGAAGCACTCCCTGGAAAATGGTTACTTGCTTTTTTCTCAGCCTCCACTGGAGCTGTGAGATGATTCCAGCACAGTGAAATTTTGAATTTCACCTCCATAGCTGCAAACAGAATAAGTGAAACAGCTGCTTCCTAACAAAGTGCAGCCACTAGAGATCCTAGGAAAACAATGGGCACCTCTTACACCTCCCACATGCACTGGAGGCTAGAACATGTCTTTGTATTCCCAATCTGATCCAGCCTGTCTGATTATCCCAGCTGTTTGGATAGCCTGATTTTGTTAGTGTGGTCAGTCATGCCAGCAATAGAGTGAACAGCAAGGCCAAGTACAATGCTCCACGAGACAATTCAGTAACTTTGATTTGAAACTTCTATACTATTGACATCTAACAGTACTTTGAAGGTTGAAGCTCCTCATAAACTGAGGATGACACAGTGGTAATGCATCTTCTTAGATCTGATATGCTCCTGATTTTCAGAAACGTGGTCACCCTTTGTAAAGAATCTATTTTGCATTAGTGTGAATCCATGGAAGCACAACTGAAGCTCAGTAGACAAGAACAACAGGGCTCTTCTGCCTGATACAATTATGGAATCATAGAATCAACCAGGTTGGAAGAGACCTCCAAGATCAGCCAGTCCAACCTAGCACCCAGCCCTGGCCAGTCAACCAGACCATGGCACTAAGTGCCTCATCCAGGCTTTTCTTGCACACCTCCAGGCACAGCAACTCCACCACCTCCCTGGGCAGCCCATTCCAATGCCAATCACTCTCTCTGCCAACAACTTCCTCCTAACATCCAACCAAGACCTCCTCTGGCACAGCTTGAGACTGTGTCCCCTTCTTCTGTTGCTGCTTGCCTGGCAGAAGAGACCAACCCCCACCTGGCTACAGCCTCCCTTCCGGTAGTTGTAGACAGTAATGAGGTCACCCCTGAGCCTCCTCTTCTCTTCACTGATCTTTGCAATGTCTCAAGTGTTTAGAAGCAACTCACAATCAGCAAGTTGACATCCACCAAGAACTTTCCCTCATTCTCAGCTGAGTTGAAACAAGTAAGTGTCACAGTCTGACTGCATTGATGGTGCTAAGGCAGCCATAGCTCCTGGAAAGGATTTACATAGAATTATTTTGGCAACAATATTTTTGAAGATAGATATTACAGGACTTTAAAAAAAAATAATCAACAAAACACACAAATCAAAACCCCCAAGCATGCCTCCTTAAGGAACATAAACACAAAGCACCTAATGTCAATTCACTGAGATTTGCAAGAGGCTCACAGGAATGCCCCAAACAACGGATGCGTCCGATTCAAACCTCCAAAACCCTGCTGAAGGCATAACAGCAGGCTTGTCACCATCCTTACTGGCTAAGACAGTATTTTATTTGTACATGAGCAATCAAATTACATCTTAATTGCTTCTCACTAGGCAAGCACTGACTTTAAGAAGAGCGGTCAGTCCTCGGGGGCAGAGAATAAGCTAAACGTAACCTGGAGTCACCGGGTTTAGCCCTGTAAATAATCATTACAACCAAACAGTCCCTTTTTTTTCTTGCCCCATAAATCTGCTGGTAAACTCACAGCATGAAAGGATCAGGGGGAGTACATGTGTGTGGTTTCACTCAACCAGTCTCTGCTTTTAATTCCACAGAATGTTTAGCATCAAAAGAGAAAATGAAAGTGAGCATGAGAGACAGACTGCAGTGTGGCTTCAATCTCCTCTGAAGCTCAGGACTTAAAGGCACCATTGGGCTATTTTACCATGTCTGCCACAGTCTGCTAGAGACACTGTTTCTGTATTGACAGCACACTATTTTTTGAGTGTCTTTTTATCTCTGCCACAACATAGCCAAAACACTTCTAGTGGAAACTGCTCCAGAAATAATTTCTCCCTCCAGCGTGTCCAGAGAAGGGCGACGAGGCTGGGGAGAGGCCTTGAGCACAGCCCTACGAGGAGAGGCTGAGGGAGCTGGGATTGGTTAGCCTGGAGAAGAGGAGGCTCAGGGGAGACCTTATTGCTGTCTACAACTACCTGAGGGGTGGTTGTGGCCAGGAGGAGGTTGCTCTCTTCTCTCAGGTGGCCAGCGCCAGAACAAGAGGACACAGCCTCAAGCTACACAAGGGGAGATTTAAGCTCGAGGTGAGGAGAAAGTTCTTCACTGAGAGAGTCATTGGACACTGGAATGGGCTGCCCGGGGAGGTGGTGGAGTCGCCGTCCCTGGGGCTGTTCAAGGCAGGATTGGACGTGGCACTTGGTGCCATGGTCTGGCCTTGAGCTCTGTGGTAAAGGGTTGGACTTGATGATTTGTGAGATCTCTTCCAACCCTGATGATACTGTGATAAAGTCTAGAAATCTGGACTTCACCTGCAGCAAAAAATTTAACAGAATATGTTGGAGTGAGGCCAGTGTTGGTCTCTTCTCCCAACTAACTAGCAATAGGATGAGAGGAAATGGGCTTATGTTGTGCCAGGGGAGGTTTAGACTGGATATTAGGAAGAATTTCTTTATTGATAGAGTAGTGAGGCACTGGAACAGGCTGCCCAGGGAGGTGGTGGTGTTGCCATCCCTGGAGGTGTTCAAGAAATGTGTAGATGCAGTGCTTCATGATACAGCTTAGTTGTCATGATAGTTGAGTTACAGTTGGACTCTCTGATCTTAAAGGTCTCTTCCAACCTTAGTGATTCTGTAATTCTATGAAATAATCAGTAAAGATTCACAGAATCACAGAATGTCAGGGGCTGGAAGGGACCTCCAAAGCTCATCCAGTCCAGCCCCCCTGCCAGAGCAGGATCACCTAGAGCATATCACACAGGAATACATCCAGGCAGGTTTTGAATACCTCCTGAGAAGGAGACTCCACAACTCCCCTGGGCAGCCTGTTCTAGAGTTCTGTCGCCCTCACACTGAAAAAATTCCTCCTCATGTTTAAATGAAACTTCCTATGCCTCAGCTTCCCTTGTCCTGTCATTGGGCATCACTGAGGTCCATCCTCCTGGCACTCACCTTTACATATTTATAAACACTGATGAGGTCACCTCTCAGTCTCCCCTTCTCCATGCTAAAGTGCCCCAGCTCCCTCAGGCTCTCCTCACAAGAGAGATGTTCCATTCCCTTCATCATCTTTGTGGCTCTGCATTGGACTCTTTCAAGCAGTTCTTGAACTGGGAGGGCCAGAACTGGACACAGTACCCCAGAAGCAGCCTCAGCAGGGCAGAGTAGAGGGACTTTCAATACTACACTACTTATCTCATGACATGTTGTTGTTTTCTCATTTCTGAGTAGTCAGATAGCTCTAATTCCTACAATCCCAAGAGCAAGCCACAGGGCCGCCTGAGAATGGAGGGTCTTGGCTGAAATCAAAGTCAAGAAAGAAACCCACATCTCAAAACAGATGTCCAGTCTTTTGCATATGAAGTATTCTTTCTCTGTGCTTGCTGATTCATTTCTTGACTCTCTTTCCAGGATGTCTTAACTATTCAGTGTTGTGCCACTCACATATATCATTTGAACTAGAACATATTTTCTATCCAGTGCTGACAGCTTGTTATACTTCTCCCAAGAATTCATACTGAAAGATGCTGATCTTTCAGTATAGCCAAGATTGGAAGAAGCTGCATTTGTTTTCTGGTTTATAAGCTAAAATCTATAAACAACTCTGGTACGTGAGTAGTGAGATCCTTTTTTTGTTTATGCCTCTTTCATCTCAAGGCAGTTTTATATTTTCTAATCCTTTCTTTAAAGTAAGCTTCTCAGAGAAATGCTTTCCTGTTTGAGAAGAACTTGATGGATTAGAGCTCAGGCTCAGAAGGACAAGGACTCATCCTCCTCCAGCTTAAGCACCCCCCCTACCTGGAACCCTATTTTGCCAAGCTGGTGCAATACCCACAACTCACAGTTATGCTCCTTCTAGCAGTGTTAGACCTCCTCTCGGGAGAAATTCCCCTAGAGTACTTCTGTTCTTCCTTCTTTCTTCAGAAAGGGTTCAGAAATTAGGAGTTAGCCTACAGAAACTCTGGGTCTGTATTACCTTCTGAAGATTAAACATAAACATCCTGAGAGCAGAGTGGATATGAAAAAAAGGACAGAGAAAGAATCACATAAAACAGTTTGTTCAAATTTGCTCAGTTGTTTGGCTTTTTTTTTTACTGAGAAGGAAACCTTGCACTGCTGCTGTTTTATTGCAAGGGACCTTATCCTCCTTTAGTATTAAAATGGAAGGGTTTGAATGCTTTTATCAGAGGGTTGTATCTCAATGGACATAGAAAGCTCACTGCTTCCATTTGCAGTTACACAAGATTCATATCCACCCCACGAGATACCATCCTGTAAGCACTTAGCATCTGGAGCAGTGCCTGCTCAACATGATCAGCCAGCTGTCTTAAGGCCACCAATAAGTGTTGTGCAGAGGAGAGATTCCAAAAGCCTTCAATGAACAAATATTTAGAGCATCCATGTCTGCAAAACTGTTTTCTTACTACATACTTTTAAACCCACAGAAGACACTTCACAGAGACATAAAGGACACTACAAGGGCTTCAAAAAACACCATTTCAACAGCAGTAGTGCTTTAAACCTCTCCAAACCTCATACATGCACAAAGATACATGCTCATAAATGCCATGCATCATAATTTGTCCCCACAAACCTGGGGACCAAACCATGAGCACACTACAGTATCATTCACTTTTGACCTTTCCTGTTTAGATAAGAGCAAACAACTTCTGGCTCTGCTCCATTAGGAAAAACCATTATGAAACCTACAGCTATGTTAACACATTTCAGATACACTCCTAAGCCCTGCCCCTGCACAGACTGGTGGTAGCACAGCACCATGTACAGAAAAAATCCACATCCAGTTTCCTCCAGCTTTGCTCTTTGGGTTGGTTACAAACTTCAGGGTTTCCACATTCTCTCTCTCATGTTGATTGTTTGATGTACAACCAGTGAAAGCTTATATTAAAGCCACTCCTTCAGTCAAGGCTTTGGGTTTCTTCCACTCAGCTGCCAATCTTCCACTCTTTAGGGAATTACATTGCCTCCCTGGGGCCAGGATTAAGGATGTACTGAGAAAACTTCCTGCTCTGGTGTGTCTGTCTGACTACTAGCAGTAGTAGTAGAAATGGGACCCTGCTACACTTGCTGCTTGCTAATCAAGCAAATAGGCTCTGCAATATTTCAGTTGAATCATAGAATCAACCAGGTTGGAAGAGACCTCCAAGATCATCCAGTCCAACCTAGCACCCAGCCCTAGCCAGTCAACTAGACCATGGCACCGACTGCCTCAGCCAGTCTCTTCTTGAAGACCTCAAGGGACAGTGCCTCCACCACCTCCCTGGGCAGCTCATTCCAATGCCAATCACTCTCTCTGTGAAGAATTTCCTCCTAACATCCAGCCTAGACCTCCCCCAGCACAACTTGAGACTGTGTCCCCTTGTTCTATTGCTGGTTGGTGACAGGTTTGGCTGCTGTGATCATAATATTGTGGAGTCTGGAGTACAGATGAGCACACCAAAGGTTAGAGCCAAGACACAGGTTTTAGCCTTTAAAAGAACAAACTTGAGCTTGATCGGGCTCAACTTGAAGGGATCCCATGGGAAGCTTCCATGGAGAATACAGGAGCCAGTGAATGCTAGGAATTCTTCAAGAACATTCTCCTACACATACAAAACCTGTTCACCCCTTCTCAAAGCACAGGAAGGCTCCACATGAGTGCACAGTGTGCTCCAGTGGCAAAGAAAGCCAATAGGATGCTGAATTGCATTCGTCAGGGATAAAGATGTCATTTTCCCACTCTACTCAGTGCTGGTCAGGCTGCACCTTGAGTACTGCGCATCGTTTTGGTCACCACTATACAAGAATGACATGGACAGGCTGGAAAGGGTCCAGAGAAGGGCCAGAAGGATGATCAGGGGACTGGAGTACCCATCATATGAAGGAAGGCTGAGAGAACCAGGTTTGCTGAGAAGAGAAGGCTTAGGGCAAACCTCATAACCACGTACGAGTACATAAAAGGCAGCTAGCATGAGGAGGGAAACTCACAGTAAAGACAAAGGCCAAAGGGGACAAGATGCTACTGGGGAGATTCAGATTGGATGCCAGAATTATTGGGTTGGTTTTTTCCCACCATTTGACCTATTAAACATTGGAATAAACTTGCAAGGGAGGTGGTGGACTCCCTTGCATTAGAGAGTTTAAAAGCCCACCTTGACAGGGTGCTGGGCCATCTCATTTAAACAATATTCTTACCCTGAAAGGTTGGACTAGATGATTCTTGAGGTTCCTTCCAACCTGATTTCCTATTCATCTCTGAATGAACTTGGAACAACTGCCAACTTGCTGTTCACATCAAACAATGAAAGGGCTGTCAAGCCCTGGAACAGGTTTGCCAGGAAGGTAGTTGGATCCCCATTCCTGGAGGTGTTTAAAAGAGGCAGAGCTGCGGTGATGAGGGACTTAGTACAAGACTTGGTAAAAAATGGTTGGACTTGAGGATCCAGGGAGGTGGTGGAGGCACTGTCCCTTGAGGTCTTCAAGAAAAGTCTGGGTGAGGCACTCGGTGCCATGGTCTAGTTGACTGGCTAGGGCTGGGTGCTAGGTTGGGCTGGATGATCTTGGAGGTCTCTTCCAACCTGGTTGATTCTATGATTCTATCTTAAAGGGTTTTTTCAACCTAAACAACTCTATGATTCTCAGAGTAGTAACCTGGGTAGATTTAATGGAACTTTAAGCTTAATTAGGTAGACAACAGGTATTTCAGAAGCTGCCCCAGAGGTTATTTAGCTTATTTTCTCTAATTGCATTCTTTCCCAGAATGCAGAATCTAGATCCAGAAGGAGAAACCTCTGAAATATGGCACATTAGGATAGTTTATTTGGAAGAAGTTAGTAGAAGCTGAACTACTATGAAAAGTGAACTAATCCATGTATGGAGCACATCCAATTTCAGATGGCTACATACGAGAGGAGGTCAGAGTGTTATACTCTCAAATAAACCAGCAGCTACAGGAAGACTTACTCAAACCTCTAGAAGTAAACAGCATATCTGACCTTATTAAACTGGCACCCATTAAGGACATGACCTAAGCCAGAGGTGAGCTATGGATGGACTGCAGTTTACAAACATAAAACGTCAGCCACTGAAATTTTCAAGCTGGTAAGACTACAGCTCCTGTTATCAGAGCAGAGTATTTGCAGTCATCCCTCAAACATGTTTTGTAACTAACAAAAAAGGTGAACATGTCTAGGCAGAATTTAACTACACAGCCCACCTAGACTGCCAAGTTTCAGCTGGTATGCATTGGCCAAAATCTGTCACACTAAACTAGCATTGCATAACACATCTCTCCCAACCTCTGAGCTAAGCTCCACTCAATTTAGGAGGCAGAAGACAAAGGCTCAAGATAATTATTGGGCATTTTGGGGGCTTGGAGAGGAGACAGAAGCTAAATTATCATTTTTGCAAGTTGCTGAATTTATTCAGCTTCCTTTGTTCAAGATCTACTCAGAATTCTCAAATGTGCTTTCAGGTAAGATCCAAACTGCATTCATTTCTGCCATAGTTGGGGGGAGTCAAAAGTAAAGAGTATTATGTGTTGGATAATTTCTTATCTTATTTTATTCTCAGCTCAAACAGTTCTACAGAAGCACCAAGAATAACATGGCATCTTCAGAGGGACTTGATTCACTTAACTGAGAAGTATCAGGTGCATTATGACCAGCAGGATTACTCAATAGCTAAGTGGCAGAGTTCAGGTGTTTTGGGCTTACTGACCTGTTTGACTTGAAGATTCTCTAGACATGATATATGTGTATCAGAAATATTTCTTCTGGTTTCCAAGAGGTCATCCAATTCCATAATTATCTTCTACTCTGGGAAAATGCAGAGCATTACTTCTACCTTCAGGGCAAGAGGCAAATGATCTATTGGGAGGTGGAATAACTGCACCCACATGCTTCTTTTTCCACATCTTCCACCTAGGAACAAGCTGGAGGACACAACTGTGGCAGCTCTGAGTGGGCAGCCACAGCACTGTTCATGACAGCAGCTGAAGCAGTTAACTATGTAATAATCACTGTGGTGTGTCCCATTGGATTCAGTGAGCATCACACTTAGCAGCTGATCAGTTTATGACCCTACAGGATCAATTAGACTATACTCCAGCCTGGAGATGTTCAAGAAAAGACTGGATGAGGCACTCAGTGCCATGGTCTAGTTGAGTGGATAGGGCTGGGTGATAAGGTTGGACTGGATGATCTTGGAAGTCTCTTCCAACCTGGATGTTTCTATGATTCTATGATTCCAATCAGGAGAGTGTATGTCTGAAATCAGTCTGTATTTATACCCCTGCAAGGGCAACAAATTGTTTGCCTTGCAGATGGCACAGAATTGGGAAAGCAAACAAAATTTTCCTTGGTTACTGAAAAGGACCTAGTGGAGCGAGTGCAGCAGCACCATGCTGAGGGGACTGCAACATCTGCTTTCTGAGGAAAGGGCTGTTTAGCCTGGAAAAGAGCAGACTGAGAGGGGATTTCATTAATGCTTACCAATATCTAAAGGATGAGTGTTAGGAGGATGGAGCCAGCCACTTCTGAGCAGCGCTCAGTGACAGGGCAAGGGGCAGTGGACACAAACTGGAACAGGAGGTTCCATGTAAACATGATGAAAAAATCTTCACTTTCAAGAGATGCAGAGCACTGGACCAGGCTGCCAAGAGAGGTTGTGCAGGTTCCTTCTGCAGAACCTAGAATCCAAATGGATGTGTTCCTGTGTGGTTTCCTTTAGGTGACCCTGCTCTAGCGAGGGGGTTGGACTAGATGATCTTCAGAGGTTCCTTCCAGCCCCTACCATTGTGTGAAAAGGAGGAAGCTAAATCAAAGTGCTTTTTTTCATAAAAGGAAAAAAAAAAAAAAATAAATAACATGGGAAACAGCATGCAAATGTTTCCATCATATGCAACACCTTTCATTTGGTCCTCTGTGGAGAAGCAAAGTGCTTTCCACAAGCCTTTGCCATCTGCTTGCCATGCTGCTTCACAGCAGAGGTCCTTTTTTCCATCTCTACTGCAAGCACCCTCAAACAGAAAGGGAAGGGTACCCTACAATATTTGCAGGCACAGGCAGGGCCAACAAACACTGACAGATACCTCCAAAAGCCAACACAAACATTTTCTGCAGCTGACAGATTATATCAAGTTTTAACTGGAACATTTAAAACACTTTGTGTGATCCATGCCAATTTTTCTCCTGCTTGAGCAGGGCAGCTGGAGTGAACAAGTTACATATGCCCTAACAAGTAATTTTCTCCAGCTCTTGTCCTTTCAGAAATCAACTAGCCTGTTTTTATTTACTGTTTCCCTAAAATGGACTTTCAGCAACATTGTCAGGCTGGGAACAAACATGCCTTTCTTCAGGTTACAAATAAAGGGACACAAGAATAAAGCAGCAGCAAAGAAACTGTTGGATTATCAATTTTAGATGTAATTCAAACTAATCATTACAGCCATTCTGGGGGCTTTTTTTTTCCCAGCTCTAATTCTACTCAAGTCTCTTTTGCTTCCCTTACTCCAAGGGAAGCCTGGGAAGGGAAACAAAGACCTTCAACCTATTTTTGGTGAAGATACTTTTAGTAAAGTATTATTTCATAGAATCAGAGAATGTCAGGGGCTGGAAGGGACCTCCGACGCTCATCCAGTCCAATGCCCCTGCCAGAGCAGGATCACCTAGAGCAGATCACACAGGAACTCGTCCAGGCAGGTTTGGAATGTCTCCTGAGAGGGAGACTCCACAACCCCCCTGGGCTGCCTGTTCCAGAGCTCTGTCACCCTCACGCTGAAAAAAAAATCCTCCTCCTGTTCACATGAAACTTCCAATGCCTCAGCTTCCACCCACTGCCCCTGGTCCTGTGTTCAGGCATCACCAAGCACAGCCTGGCTCCAGCCTCCTGGCACTCACCTTTACATATTTATAGACACTGATGAGGTCACCTCTCATTCTTCTCTTCTCCAAGCTCAAGTGCCCCAGGCCCCTCAGGCATCCCTCCTAAGAGAGATGTTCCATTCCCTTCATCACCTTTGTGATGCTCTGCGCTGGACTTTCTTGAGCAGTTCTATGCTGATAATGACAGAAGCCAGAAATGCCTTCCCTAGTGAACCATGCTTTATTTACTCTTCCCAAATCTGTACTGTCTACATTTCTTTAATCCTATCTCTTCAGCACTTGTTACAGAGACACTGACAAATAAAAGCTACCTGTGAATCCCACTCCTCACTTTCAGCACTTCCAAACTGTAAGAAATGGACAATTGAGCTTTAAAAAGCATCAACACTGCGGGGAGCACCAACAGCCAGATTTTCCCTAGTGAGCAAGGCATCATCATATCAGCAATTTCATTCTCCTGGGGCCAAAGTATCTGTGCTAGTTTGAAGCTAGCTAGAATGTTTTAGTGAGAAGAACTAAATTACAGGCTGTGAAAGGGAAACAGTGGTGATGTCTACTGCACTCACAGGCTTGCTGAGACGTATAGGAACAAGAATCCAAACACAGATAAGGCACTTCTGCTTGGGAGCTCTGGGCTGCATTTCTCTCTCTGCTGTCTCCCTGATTAATCCACTTTGCTTCCTAACCCCCTGGCCAAACCTCCATTCTTGCTTGGGACTGGGGTAAGGTTGAGAGGGGTAGGGGGAAGGTGAAGGGGCAATTAAGAGACCCTCCTGGGGACTCAGGTTTCTGGGAGGGGAGTTGTGTTTCTGTATTGCCTTTTACCCTGTATATTTCTGTCTATAACTGTTATATACTGTAAATATCTGCTTGTGTATTGTGCTAGCTGTAAATATAAGCTTCAATCATATTTCCAGAGCTGGCTGAGTCTAGTCTGGGTGTTTTCTAAAGTGTGGGGGGGCAGGGAACACCCAAACCATCACAGTATCTTACATTCCTGACTGCATCTTTAGCTTCTGCAGGCTGCCTAGATTAAAGCCCTGTGCCAGTAGTCTCCATATGCCTCATGAAACAGTGCAGCATAAGCTGTGCCTCTCCATGTCATACATACTAGGAACACCATTCTAGCCTGCCCCTCTTTCAGGTACAGCTCACACCCAACTTAACAGTTAGTTTAGCTGCTGGCTCCACTGGATCAACATGCAGCATAACCAAAGCCTGTCTCACCTCCAGAGCAACATACAGAGAGTTGCCTAGGTGAAAGATGAGACTCATTTGCACTTTTTCTCCTCTTCTCCCTCCTCCCACTTGGCTGGTGCCTTTGTGCAAACAGCACCAGCCAAAGGCAGTGAGGTAGCTTCAGTGGGAGCTGGCTGTGGCTGACACTTGTGGTGCCAGCCAGCACTGCACATATATGCATGGGTTTGTTTGTTTATCCTTAAAAAAACCACATTTCCTTGTTTGCTGTGAGTGCAGTGATGCCAATACACTGCAAGAGGTCAAGGTGCTGAGCAGTGGCTCAGACAAATACAGACCAGCACATGAGCAGAACTCAGTCCCTGCTGTTGTCATCACAAGCAAGTCATGAGCTGGTCTCACTTCTGTCCCAACCAGCCATCAGTCCATCTCCTGCCATAACAGCCAGGCTCTCACCTGTGCCTCAGGCTGCCTCTGCAGAGTTTATCACCAGGCTCATTTAATTCTGGCAGGTTTCCCAGCAACAGCTAGGAGAACTGACTAAGGAAAAAGTAACAGGCTAGCCTTTGAGTTCATTTAAAGAGGATGTCCAACTTTCATCATCAGCTTTCCCACCTCACCTTCTTTCTTTTTGGCTTTGGGTTTTGGGGTTTGGTTTTATGTGTGTGTGTTTGTTTTCTTTGTGTGTGTGTGTGTGTTTGTTTCAAACACTAAAAGAAACATCAGTCTGAAACATTTCTGATTGTTTTGTGGTATGGCACAAACAGATAACCACAAATTATTCTCACAAAGTCTTTCTGGAAGGAAAAGCAAAACATCCTTCTACTCCCCTGTGCCCATAGCTGATGCAGACAACCTGGGATGGGGAGGTTGTCACACCCAGCTCCCTGTGGGCACCAGCCACCTTATCATTCATAGGGAACCAGTTTCTCCTCAGCACATCCCAAGGGTACATGCTGGGTGTAGGGTTCATGAGGCAGGGAAGGCATCCCTGAGTAATTACCAGATTTGCTTCCAGATAGTCTGGCCCTGTCCTGCCTTTGCATACTCCCTCTGCTTCTTCCTAAGGCACTCATCTAAGCTGTCCTCAAGGGTTTAGCAGCAGTGACTCCAACCTTGACAATCCTGAGCACTTTTTACTTTTCTGGGCCTGAAAGCCTTTTGAAATGCCCTTAGAAAAGGAGGCAGAATAGATTTAACTGGCATCAGAATGACCTGGGAGGGAGGCACCTCAATGAAAGCAGAAAACCAAGGGATGGCAACAGGCATCCCATTTGACTCTCTGCAGATATGCCTTAGGGAAAATACCTTGATGGCTTTCTGAAGGAAACATCTCCTGGACAGAGTGCAGAAGGATGTCCTCCTGTTCCCCTTCCCTAATGAGCCTCTCCTGTCTTGTTCTGACCACATCAATGTCTTGACTGTCTGAGTAGGTCTCCACTCAGATAAGCTTAAAAGCTCACTGTAGAATAAGTGGGCTTCTAGGTAATTTGCCTACCAAAAGTTACTGATAATGGAGGGCTTCTTTACAGGCCAATGGCTAAGACACACCTTTTGACAGAGTCAGTGGGAAGCAGGTTTCCAGCAGCTGAAACCTGATGGCAGCACCAGGACAAAGGCTATTCCAGTATCCTTTCTCAAACGGCTTCGAGATGAACAGAGGACACTTGTTACAGGGGCAACACAGCCTTGTGCCACACGTGGACTCCAACTTGTGTGGAGTGAAAAACTGATAACTGCTAGCACTAGGCAACTGCTGGTAACTTCTGTGCACACTAACATAGAATCATAGAATCAACCAGGTTGGAAGAGACCTCCAAGATCATCCAGGCCAACCTAGCACCCAGCCCTATCCAATCAACCAGACCATGGCACTAAGTGCCTCAGCCAGGCTTTGCTTCAACACCTCCAGGGACGGTGACTCCACCACCTCCCTGGGCAGCCCATTCCAATGCCAATCACTCTCTCTGTGAAGAACTTCTTCCTAACATCCAGTCTATACCTACCCTGGCACAACTTGAGACTGTGTCCCCTTGTTCTATTGCTGGTTGCCTGGGAGAAGAGGCCACCCCCCACCTGGCTACAATGCCCCTTCAGGTAGTTGTAGACAGTAATAAGATCACCCCTGAGCCTCCTCTTCTCCAGGCTAAACAGGCCCAGCTCCCTCAACCTCTCCTCATAGGATTTGTGCTCCACATGGCAAAGTGCACCAAGAATCTAGCCCTACAGAGATCAGGTGTTGGGATATGGAGCTTGACTTATTGTGATGACAGTGGTGCCCACACACCACCACATGGTCATCCTGTTCTTCATGTAATCCAGTTTCAAGAGAGAACACTCCTGGTATGTCAGTTCAAGTGCTTTTTATCATGCTAAGCTTTGGAATCATGGATGCACTGCCCTGTCAGCTACAATACCACTTGTCAGACAGGCTGGGCTTCCTAAGACTTCTTGCAAGAGAAAACACAGGTTTGTTTCTGCTCTTTTACTCACTTGTGAAGTGTCAGGGGAAGATGGTCACCTGCTGCCATGGGGCCAGTGAAGCTCTCTGTAACACACTGAGACTGTGAGTCCACATGTTACAGGCACCCTCTCTACTTGTCATTTCCAAGTGCTAAGAGCTAAGGTGCCCTGGTTTAGGCAAGAGTAAAGATTTCTTTCTCTTTTACCAGAATTAGAACATTTGGTATTTTCTTTGTATCTTGTCTCCTAGAGGCTCACTTCTCTGGAACCCACACCAACCCAGGAAGTTCTCACGTCTTCTGCTTGGCAAACTAAGAGTAACCTTGACCTCTGATTACAGCTGAGAGGCTGCTCCCAGTGAGGAGAAGAGGTTTACATGACAAGGAAATGGAGAGGACAGCAGCTTTAGCTTGCAGCCTAAGACAGAATCATAGAATGGTTTAGGTTGGAAGAGACCTCAAAGCTCATCCAGTTCCAACCCCCCACCATAGGCAGGGACACCTCCCACTGGAACAGGTCAGGTCACTCAAGGCCTCACACAACCTGCCCTTAACACCTTCAAGGAGGGAGCAACCACCACCTCCCAGAGCATCTGCAGCCAGACAATGCTGCCCATGCACCTCCTGAATGCCTCACTCCAAATCCACAGAAGCAAATGCTTGAGGTTTTGCTCTGCACCAGTAAACACTGGAGAAGGCATTTTTGCCAGGTTATGAGCACTTCTGGGCAATGCTTGCCCAGATAAGATCCTTATAAAACAGAGCAGGAGACAAGGAATATTGAGTTGGGACAGGATAAGTGTAAGAAGGATGCCACATGGATTTGAGACTGGTATTTTGCCAAGGAGTACCCCACCCCACCACCAAGTATGGGTGTACCAGTAGTAGCAGACCTACCATAAGGGATCATAGTTGGGATTGCTCAGCCAAGAGAAGAAAAGGTTCCAAGAAGACCTTAGAGGTGCCTTCCAGTATTTGAAATGGGCTACAGGAGATCTGGAGAGAGACTTTTTACAAAGGCATGGAGTCACAGGACAAGAGGTAATGGCTTCAAACGGGATGAAAGGATTAACCATTAGGAAGAAAATCTTTGCCACGAGGGTGGTGAAGCACTGGAGCAGGTTGCCCAGGGAAGTTGTGGCGGCTCCAAGCCTGGAAGCTCTACAAGCTAGGTTGAATGGGGCCTTGAGCAATCTGCTATGGTAGAAGGTGTCCCTGCCCATGAAAACTAGATGGAACTAGATGATATTTAAGGTGCCTTCCAATCCAAAGCATTCCATGATTCTGTGATAAGAGAAATGTGAGAACACTATGGCCCAGAGATCTTTCTAGGGTGTTCCTCAGAAATAACTGAAGACAGAAGATATGATGCCATGACGTCTGCAGGGCTGCATCCATGAAAGAAGATGTGGCAGCTCTAACACCTTGTGAAACCAGTCCTAATTTAGGGGGGCACACTGCCAGTAATGGACTAGCACTGCCAAAGAGGCCCATGTCCCCCTAATGCAAATGCCCATTCATCTCCTTGAGTGTTCCAGCCACACAGTATCACCTAAACATATCTGCAGCTGCCTTGCTCAGAGCCATGCCCTGACCTTAACCATACACCAATAAAAGAATCATAGAATCAACCACATTGGAAGAGACCTCCAAGATCATCCAGCCCAACCTAGCACCCAGCCCTAGCCAGTCAACCAGACCATGGCACTAAGTGCCTCAGCCAGGCTTTCCTTGAACACCTCCAGGGACGGTGACTCCACCACCTCCCTGGGCAGCCCATTCCAATGCCAATCACTCTCTCTGCCAACAACTTCCTCCTAAGATCCAGCCTAGACCTCCTCTGGCACAACTTGAGACTGTGTCCCCTTGTTCTGTTGCTGCTTGCCTGGGAGAAGATACCAACCTCCATCTGGCTACAGCCTCCCTTCAGGTAGTTGTAGACAGCAATGAGGTCTGCCCTGAGCCTCCTCCTCTCCAGGCTGCACACCCCCAGCTCCCTCAGCCTCTCCTCACAGGGCTGTGCTCCAGGCCCCTCACCAGCTTCGTCACCCTTCTCTGGACATGTTCCAGCACCTCAACATCTCTCTTGAATTGAGGGACCCAGAACTGGACACAGCACTCAAGGTGTGGCCTGACCAGTGCTGAGTACAGGGGCAGAATAACCTCCCTCATCCTGCTGGCCACACTGTTCCTGATGCAGGCCAGGATGCCATTGGCTCTCTTGGCCACCTGGGCACGCTGCTGGCTCATCTTCAGCTACTATCTCCCAGCACCCCCAGGTCCCTTTCTTCCTGGCTGCTTTCCAGGCACCGAATTGTACCAGATGGGTCAGATAAGATAACAGACAGCACTGAGTGTGACACACACTGAAAATGCCACAGCTCCTCAGCACACACATAGAAACACATCAAATAAAACAGGTGCCAAAATGGGACTCTGCCTGTGAAATGGCCTGTGAATTATTAGCAAGTTATTTTTTCCCTCCCAAGACTGAACATGGCAGAAATCAAGTGAATAAGCCAAGGAAAACAACTTCAGTAGCTGCTCCTGCTGTTTGCTGCTGTTTCTTCATGCGCTAGTTTGAAGCAGGCTAGAATGTTTTGGTGAGAAGAATGAGATTACAGGCTGTGGAAAGAAAGCAATGGTGATGTCTACTTCCCTCATAGGCTTACTGAGATGTATAGGAACAAGATAAAAAAACATTAGATAACCACTCTCACTCGGGCTGCTGGCTGAGCTGCATCTTACTCTCTAACCTCACCCTCCATTTTGGACTAACCCACTTTGCTTCCTAACCCCTTGACCAAACCTCCATTCTTCCTTGGGACTGGGCTAAGGTTGAGAGGGGTAGGGGCAAGGTGAAAGGGTGGTTGAGAGCTCCTCCTGGGGACTCAGGTTTCTGGGAGGGGAGTTGTGTTTCTGTATTACCTTCTACCTTGTATATTTCTGTCTATAACTGTATATGCTGTAAATATCTGCTTGTATATTGAGCTAAGATGTAAATAGAAGCTTCATTGAAATTTCCAGAGCTGGCTGAGTCTACTCTGGGTGACTTCTAAAGTGTGGGGGGGCAGGGGACACCCAAACCATCACACTTCAAAATTAAATGCACTTTGCAATTGGAATCTACCTCAAAAAAGCCTCAGATGCTCACTGCAAAGTCAGGCAGTCTAGAATACATTTCTGACATCACTACAGGTTATTAAAGACTGCATAACTAGACAGAAGTAACTGTGGTGTGAGGCAAGGAGAGTCCAGACAACCACAACCCTCCACCATCACTCTGAGAAATGCAGCCATGGGGTGTCAAATGTTCTGAAAATGACTATTCTGAAAGCCATTTCTGACTGGCATTTAAAACCACTCTAAAAGGCTCCTATTGACCACTCCCTCAATTCTTGCTTTTCTTTTTAGAGCTGACATCATTATTTGATCCGTTTCTGTAGGTCATTACAATTTATAGCTGCTCAGATACTTCCATTTCGAGTCACTTGAGATCTTTGAAAGCCAGGGTTGTTATCTCTGCTGAAGGAGAGAACATAAATCAAGGGCACTGAAAGGCTCAACCAGCACCAACCAGCAGACACGTATCCATCCACCGACTCCAGCTCAGCCCTTTAAAATGGTTACCAGCACACAAAACTCACAGCACTTGAGCCCTGCTTTTATGAAATGCATTTGCTGGGTCCTCATGCAATATTTAAGTGAACTTTCTCTTTAAAAAAAGAAGAAATAAAACTAAACATCAAGTCTCAGCATGCAGTGCTCAGCTTTGCCAGGCGTTGTGTATCAGGTAAACCTCACCAGCACACTACCTTTTAACTGCAATTTTACTTCCTTTTAAACAGCCCCCTCTAACTCTGACCAGGCACAGATCCCACAAACTAGGCAGAAAGACACATCTGTAAGGAGGGGGAATCTTCAGAGATAAGAGATGTGTTTGGAATGGTGTTAAGGTAACCCCAGACAGCAACAAAACAGATGTCAGAGATAAGCCAAAGCTTCAAAACGGAGATGCTCTGTTTGCAGCTCAGCTTCAAGTCTGAAAACAAATCTTTTCCTTAAAAGCCATCATCTAAGTCAGGCGTGCTGGGATCAGGGCTTGTAGGATCTGGCCCACAAAATGCACACTTAGAACAAGTGGCCTATGTTGAAAGCATTTTGTATCAATCGATGCTTTTCAGTAAATCCATTTTAAGAACACGCTTCCTTGTCAAGATAATTTACTAGCATGCAATAAAAGCAGCTTCTTGGTAGGCAAGAATGCATCCTGTGAGGTATTTCTTAAGTGCATGGATTTAAACATGATGCTGGAGCAAAGGAAGAAGTTAATTGAAAGCTGTCATGACTGGGAAGGCACGGTGAGGTAAAGAGAAAAAAGCAAACAAACCCTGAAGTTCACCAAAGTCATCAGATTTCAGTGTGGTTGTGCACTTGGAGAAATCAATCAGCTTGGGTTTGTTGGGTTTTTTTGTTTGTTTGTTTGTTTTTGTTTTTTAATGAATTAAAAACTCAGAATATCCTTTCCTGAAACAAGCATTGATACAAGAAGGGATTTCACAAAAGACAAACAAATAAAACAGAACAAAACAAAAAGTTCAATTCGTTTAGTAACAGCACCTCAAGACTTCATCAGAATGGTGGTGACAGGACACAAATATATATTAATACACATCCAAGGAAAGGAGAAAATAACCATCAGCACCTTGCAATATATTTCCAAGCCTTAAGACCTGAAACTTGCTCCTCAAGTAGACTCTGGTCCTGTGAAACTGCAGAGATTTAATCGTACTCCCCTAGCACAACAGCTGCCGAGGTGGCTGTCACTTTGCAGGGTGATTCTCTGCCTGCTTTTAAAACCAAGAGGAAGCCTCTTGGCTCTCTTAATAATAATAACAACAAAATAAATTTTAAAAAAATTAAAGATTAAAACCTTGAGTTCTTCTGCAAAAAATACCACCAAAACCAAAGAATAATCACAGAATCATAGAATCAGTCAGGGTTGGAAGGGACCACAAGCATCATCTAGTTCCAACCCCCCTGCCATGCCCAGGGACACCCTACCCTAGATCAGGCTGGCCACAGCCTCATCCAGCCTGGCCTTAAACACCTCCAGCCATGGGGCCTCAACCACCTCCCTGGGCAACCCATTCCAGTCTCTCACCACTCTCATGCTGAACAACTTCTTCCTCATATCCACTCTGAACCTACCCCCCTCCAGCTTTGCTCCAATCCCCCTAGTCCTGTCGCTCCCTGGTAGCCTAAAAAGTCCCTCCCCAGCTTTTTTTGTAGTCCCCCTTCAGATACTGAAAGGCTACAAAAAGGTCACCTCAGAGTCTCCTTGTGCTAGTTTGAAGCTAGCTAGAATGTTTTGGTGAGAAGGATTAGATCACAGGCTGTGAAAGAAAAACAAGGGTGATGTCTACTTCACCCATAGGCTTGCTGAGAGGTATAAGAGCAAGAATCCAAACATAGATAAGGGAGTCGCTCTCTGTCCAATCTCTGAGCTGCATTTTTCTCTAACCTCACCCTCTGTCTCCCTGATTAATCCACTTTGCTGCCTAACCCCCTGGCCAAACCTCCATTCTTCCTTGGGACTGGGGTAAGGTTGAGAGGGGGGTGGTGGAAGGGCAGTTGGGAGCCCCTCCTGGGGATTCAGGTTTCTGGGAGGGTTGTTGTGTTTCTGTATTACCTTTTACTTCGTCTATTTCTGTCTATAACTGTATACACTGTAAATATCTGCTTGTATATTCTGCTAGCTGTAAATAGAAGCTGCATTGAAATTTCCAGAGCTGGCTGAGCCTAGTCTGGGTGACTTCCAAAGTGGGGGGCAGGTAACATCTAAACCATCACACTTCTCCAGACTGAACATATAATAATAATAATAATAAAATAACAAAATAATAAAAAATCATAAAATAAAAAAAACCAAACCCCAAAATGAACAAAGAAACAAACAAATGAAGAAAATTACATTGAGCAGCCATAAACATAATACATAATTCTGCACTGAAAGTACACAGCATTTCAGAGAGTTCATGGCCTTTTTTTTTTTCCCCAGCACACATCCTAATGACAGGACAAATGATATGTGCAGAAAACACAGCAATGGTAATTTGCTGGATGTTCACCCAGAATGAGTGTTCTGGTGCAAGGACAAAACTAGGTGCTTTTATCATGCTTAAATATGACAGAAAAGAAGAACATCCCAGACCTAAGGATCAATGAGAGTTTTGGGTGCTCAATCAACTTAACTCTGAATCCTAGAGGAGGCTCAGGAGTGACCTCATTGCTGTCTACAACTACCTGAAAGGGGGCTGTAGCCAGGTGGGGGTTGGTCTCTTCTCCCAGGCAACCAGCAACAGAACACAGGTGACACAGTTGTGCCAGGGGAGGTCTAGGAGCACAAATCCTATGAAGAGAGGCTGAGGGAGCTGAGCCTGTTTAGCCTGGTGAAGAGGAGGCTCAGGGGTGATCTTATTACTGTCTACAACTACCTGAAGGGGCATTGTAGCCAGGTGGGGGGTCGCCTCTTCTCCCAGGTAACCAGCAATAGAACAAGGGGACACAGTCTCAAGTTATGCCAGGGTAGGTATAGGCTGGATGTTAGGAAGAAGTTCTTCACAGAGAGAGTGATTGGCATTGGAATGGGCTGCCCAGGGAGGTGGTGGAGGCACTGTCCCTGGAGGTGTTCAAGAAAAGCCTGGCTGAGGCACTTGGTGCCATGGTCTAGTTGATTGGATAGGGCTGGGTGCTAGGTTGGACTGGATGATCTTGGAGGTCTCTTCCAACCTGTTTGATTCTATGATAGGCTGGGTGTTAGGAGGAAGTTGTTGGCAGAGAGAGTGATTGGCATTGGAATGGGCTGCCTGGGGAGGTGGTGGAGTCGCTGTCCCTGGGGGTGTTTGAAAAAAGCCTGGATGAGGCACTTAGTGCCATGGTCTGGTTGGCTGGCTAGGGCTGGGTGCTAGGTTGGACTGGCTGATCTTGGAGGTCTCTTCCAACCTGCTTGATTCTATGATTCTAGTTGAGTTCCCCTCCTGAAGTTGGGTCTTTTATGGAGGGTGGGGTAGGACGATATATGTCTGTTCTCCTCATCCCCTCCTAGTTAGATGGGAATAATTGAAGTAGCAGACACGTTCAGCCTTAGACACAAGAACACAGCAACAGTGGCCTCTATTGCTGAGTTTCACCAGTGTGTGACAACTGCAGCACGTAGGTTTTACTCCAAAACAAAAGCAAAAGGTTTATAACTTTTCAACTACTTTTATTCAATAAAGCATTCATTCACTAACAGCACAAGCAGCCTAACAGCACATTTCAAGTCCTGAACACAACAACTTTTCCAGGTGACAAGCAACAGCTGCAGAAAGACAGCAGAATTCCTGGAAGTAATTAGTCGTTCAGGAACTGAACCTTAACAAGAAATCATGTGCTTTGCAATCACTTAGATGCTCAGGAATATTGCTACTCTGGTGGAGGTTAATACTTAGTAATAAATAACAGCTTTCTAAGAATAAATTTGACTGGGTCAGGAGACAAATGGAGCTTTAAACTGGAACTTGTTTAGCGAAGCTCTCCTTGGAAAATGTACTGAACAGAATTGCTGAATGTGTTGATCCACAAAGAGATAAAACTGCTGGTGCCTCTTAGATGTTAGCTCTGCAATTTGCAGCATCTCCTCTTTGTGGTTTTAAATCTTATTTCTGAAAGCTGTGTGAAATAGAAAGCTGCAGACAATTGCACTAATGCCCTGCCTTAGACTAAATCTTCCCCAAAGTCCCTTATTTGCAATTTTGGTCAAATTATTAATGTAGTAAAACTATTATATTTCTTACTAAAGAAATCAGCTTTATCAACTGTTGATGTATTACAGAAAGCCTGGAAAATTCTGCAGGAATACTTCAGGTTTATTCCCTTCCTCTGTCAAATGGCAGTTTAATTCAAGTCCAAAAGAAGAGATCCCCAAAGGTTTTAGCCCCAGTCAAAACACAGTTTAAGTCCAAAAGAAGAGTTCTCCAGAGGTGTTAGTCCTAGTCAAACCACAGTTTAATTCAAGTCCAAAAGAAGAGATCTCCAAAGGTTTTAGCCCCAGTCAAAACACAGTTTAATTCGAGTCCAAAAGAAGAGATCTCCAAAGGTTTTAGCCCCAGTCAAACCACAGTTTAGTTCAAGTCCAAAAGAAGAGACCTCCAAAGGTTTTAGTCCTAGTCAAACCACAGTTTAATTCAAGTCCAAAAGAAGAGATCTCCAAAGGTTTTAGCCCCAGTCAAACCACAGTTTAATTCAAGTCCAAAAGAAGAGTTCTCCAAAGGTTTTAGCCCCAGTCAAACCACAGTTTAATTCAAGTCCAAAAGAAGAGATCTCCAAAGGTTTTAGTCCCCATCAAACCACAGTTTAATTCAAGTCCAAAAGAAGAGATCTCCAAAGGTTTTAGCCCCCATCAAACCACAGTTTAATTCAAGTCCAAAAGGGCACCAACTGCACCTAACATAATGGGCAAAGGGGTATCACTCGTCTCAGATGGGATAAACTTTTTTGCCTTCAGGATCATGAGTTCCTGATTCAAATGGGTTGCAAAGATTATATTTGTGTAACCAGTCTTAAGTTCTCTCTTTTAATATTTCTACTGGCTGGTGTCTGTTCTTTCTTTTAAAAAAATAAGCAATTTACATCTGCTGAACAGTCTTCTGAAAACCTGAATTTGATCTTTCTGCAGGTAATCCCTTCATGGGAAAAAAAACTAAATCACTGCAAAAAGTCCAGAGTTAGGTCACCAAACAGGGATTGAAATACATGGTAAGAGCCAAAGTACAGATCACACCATCTATTTGCCACTCTGAGTAAAGAAAGAGTTCTGCATACGTTCAACAGGCAGACTCTTCATCTTCTTAGCGAACAGCAGACAAGACCCTGCCACTGCTGAAGAAAACATTCTTATTAAGACTCTAATGTCATCTGTCAGAGCCTTTAAGCAGATGGAATCAGTCAGGGTTGGAAGGGACCACAAGGATCACCTAGTTCTAACCCCCCTGCCATGCCCAGGGACACCCTACCCTAGATCAGGCTGCCCGCAGCCTCATCCAGCCTCCAGGCATGGGGCCTCAACCACCTCCCTGGGCAACCAATTCCAGGCTCTCACCACTCTCATGCTGAACAACTTCCTCCTCACATCCACTCTGAATCTCCCCACCTCCAGCTTTGCTCCATTCCCCCTAGTCCTGTCACTGCCTGATACCCTGAAAAGTCCCTCCCCAGCTTTTTTGTAGCCCCCCTTCAGACACTGGAAGGCCACAAGAAGGTCCCCTGGGAGCCTCCTCTGCTCCAGACTGAACAGCCCCAACTCCTTCAGTCTGTCCTCATAACAGAGCTACCTCCAGCCCTCTTAGTATCCCCATGACCCTTCTCTAGACACACTCCAGCACATCGACATCCTTCTTGTAATGGAGGCTCCAGAACTGGATGATCTTAAAGGTCCTCCAAACCATTCTGTTACCACTACCCACAGAACTACTGGCTTCTTTCATCAATCACACTACTGCTTTAAAATTTGAACTGAAGCAATAATGAGGCTTCCTGACACTTCAGCCAGAGAACTGGCATACTGAAAACACCTAGAGAAGTGTTCCTCTCTACTTTACATCCTGATAATTTGCTAGCATCTGCATAAAATCTCTCCTGTTCTGAGCACACATGAGAAACCAGCAGAACTGCTTGCCTAGAAAGAAAGCTGATCTTGTGGATATGGTTTTGCACGACTGGAGGTTTACTGTGCAGCTATTTCAAAGCATTTCAGTTTTGAAAGAAAGTGGCAGTATCTAAATGTCAGAGCCTAGAAACAGATAGTCATGATTTTTCTCACATTACACCAGGTGCTGTTCCACTCCTCCCCACCTTAAGGAAGAGTCCTGTGGCATCTCTGACCTGCACACGCTAGCAAAATGCAGATGTGCATGGAGAGATGTTTCTTCAGGCAGTAATTGGGAGAAGAGGGAAAAGAAGACAAGAAATTTTAAATAGCAGTGATAACAACACACATCTAAGAAGTGAGGCAAAATCCTTGTCCAAATTCAAGATCTGAGCCATCCATCACATCCAACCTGGCACATATGAAGGCATGCAGCAAGGACAGATGCTTGCTCTTTGTATGGAGCTGTGATGATACCGATCCCTACCCAAACAGCACAGTAGTGATGCAAAATTACTGTTAAAAATCAAGCTGCTCAGAGCTGAAGGGCTGGAAAACACTCCCACTCTTTAATCTTGTCAGAACACTTCTGCAGAAGGATTTTTTTTTCCAAAGAAAAACTCACAAGAAACACATAACCCAATCCAAAAGAAGAAGGTAGTCTAGAGACAAGCAAACAGGGCTAAAAGCTTCCTCTCACGTGAACGAAGCGGCACAATTCCAGCATCAAAGAATATGAGGAAACTATCGTGAGCAGTCTGCACATTAGCCTACTCCATATATTTCCTCCGTCACGTTCACACTCCATTACCTAGCCCTGCTTAGATAAACACCATCACGAGATGGGAGAGGGCTCACAGAATCAGCTCCCTGCACTCACAGAAGGGGAAAAGTGATGCAGAAAGAATTCAAAACTCAAAAAGCACGCTGGGTGGGAGATGTGAAAGGGATGCTGCAAAGGCATCTCCTGCTCTGTTTTGTTCCAAGCCTTTTCACCTGCACCAAAGCATCATTTTCTGCATGTTGGATTAATCTGGAAAAAAACACGTCTGTCTACAGCTGTCTGTTAGAATTTGAGCTTCTTCTACACTAAAGTATCTTCTTGTGTCATTCGCTGTCTTAATCATAGAATTGTTTAGGCTGGGAAAGACCTTTAAGTTCATCGAGTCCAACCATTGCCTAACACTACCAAATCCGCTGCTACACCACATCCCTCAGCACCACAACTTCCAAATCGCTCCAGGGACAATGATCCAAATTCCCGGGCTGCCTCCCTTGGCAGCTTGTTCCAGAGCCTGACAACCTGTTCAGGAAAAAAAATCGTTCCTAACATCCAGTCTAAACCTCTCTTGTTGCAACTCGTCCTATCACTTGTTACCAGCCAGAAGAGACCAGTACTCATCTCACTACAACCTCCCTTCAGGTAGTTGTTGAGAGACCAAAGTTCTCCCCTCAGCCTCCTTTTCTCTAGGCTGAACAACCTCAGTTCCCTCAGCCACTCTTCACAAGACCTTTTCTCCAGACCCTTCACCAGCCTCTCAGATTCCCCAACATGATCTGACCGCAGTGGGGACAAAGGGTGAAACCTGCAGACACCCACCCATGCACCTTGCACTTCTGACCTGCTACCGCCAGGCTGTGGCAAGCCTGACCTGGGAGAGTTCCCTCCTGGCAGTCCCACTCTGGCATAGGACACCGTGGGACAGCTGAAGATTACACTCCCTCTCCTCTAAAGGACCGATTCCAGAACACGGGTGGGGTGGGGTTTATCCGCCCTCCCTTCAGTTTTTGTGCTTTGGGATTATTTGAAGGACTGTCTCCCGCGGATGAGCGGCTCTTTCCACGCACGTTGCCAAGGTCCATCCTTCCCTCTCCGGCCGGCACTGGGCGTGTAGCCGGGGCTCTATGTAACCCCCCCCGCCCCGCGGCACGCCACGGCCCTGCCACAGCTGCGGGCCGGCCCGCGGGGATCCCGACGCCGCACGCCGCAACCTTCCTCCTCCGCTTCCACCCCGGCGGCTGCCGCCAGGAGCACCTTGCCGACCTCTTCGGCGGCGGAGCGCGGACGCCTTCTCCCTCGGCGGCCCTCCAGCCGCCCGTGCTGAGGCCACGGAGCCCTGACCCGCGGCGGGGAGCACCGCGGCTGCCGGCGGAGCAGAAAGTGAAACTACCCGCTGCTAGCCGAAGCCCCATGGGAAAAGCCAAGCCCGCCCGTCCCGCAGCCGCGTCTGGCAGCGCCTCGATCCCCTCCCCGGGCGGGCAGGCTGCGGGGGGCTGCTGATCGTTGCCCGGTCTCTGCGACTCCTCTCGCCCCCGCCCTGAGCGCTGTCCCGCGGGCTGCAGCCACCATGGGCGGCTCGGCGCCGCCACCATGACCGCGGAGCCGCCGGCGCAGCTCCCTGCCACCCTCTCCGCGGACCATGATCCATGGTAAGGAGCGCACACCGCACCGCGCCTCTCGGACGGCAGAGCCCCGCGGGCTGCTCCGCTCCACCTGCGCCCGGCTTCGGGCCGCACCCGCCACCCTCACCATCCGCGGTCGCGCTGTCTGCTCACCAGTCCCGCCGCCTCGACTGCTTGTGGCGGCGCGGAGCCGCCCGGTGCCCTTTTAAACGCGCGGTGACGGCCAGGGAAATTCCCAGGTTTGCTTCCTTTTTGCCTCAGAATGAAAGTAAAAGCGCCCGGTTCCCATCCCGCCTCGCCGGGAAGCGAGGGCCGGAGCGGCCGCGGCAGCGAGACGGCGCGGGGCGCGAGGGCGCTGCGCCGCGCGCACCTGCGCTGCCCACCTGCGCTGCCCACCTGCCCCGCAGCAGGTGCCCCCGCAGCAGGTGCCCCCGCGGCCCCCCGGCCCCGGCCCCCGGCCCCCGGCGCTGGGTCTGCCACGGCCGCGAGGCGCGGCGCGCCCTTGCTGGGGCTAGCGACAGAAGAACTTCTCCGTGCAAGCTCCGCGGCAGGGATTGCGCCTGCGGGGCCGCGGGTGGGTCTGCGGGGTCCGGCCAGTCGCTCGCCTGCAGAGTGCTGCTTTGGGGCTCGCTGCAGAGGAGGGGGCGTGCGCATGGTTAACCGAAACACGCCAGAGGGGCTTTTTAACGTTTGGAAATCCTGGAACTCTGGCGGCTCCTGGTATTCCTCAGAGGGACTGTTGGTGTTTTCCAGACATGAACCATGAGCTTTTGGGAATTGACTAGAGGGTATTAGCAGGAACACACACGCCCCTGCTTTTTGCTTGCTGGTCACACAGGGCATTGTCAATTCCATTTCTCTGGAAGGGACCTAACTTTTAAGAAAATTCCTTTCAGTTTTCATTCTGAAGGTTTGGGATTTTTTGTGACTCTCACTTAATGGGTTCCAGAGGACTCCTTTAGGAACGGCTGAATGAATTTCATTATGATCCTGCTGCTAGTCAAGGGACTCCATGACTGTGCAACATCTCTGTTGGATACGAGAAGAAACTTCTTCACTGACAGGGTTCTCAAGCACTGGAACGGGATCCCCAGGGAGGTGGCTCAATCCTCATCCCTGAAGGTGTTTAAAAGAGGCAGAGATGCGATACTGAGAGACCTGGTTTAGCACCAGACCACAGAGTTAGAGAATGCTTGGACTCTGTGATCTTAAAGGTCATTTCCAACCTAAAGGATTCCTTCTGAATCCTCCCCTTTGGTTCTGTAACTTCTTCCTTGAGAGAGACTCACAATCTGGACATCACAGTGAAAGTAATATGAAACAAATGACCCTGCAGTTCTCACCCCTGTTGCTGGACAAAACAAGTTTTTGATTTAGAAGATTGTCATTTGTGTCTTTTGGAAGCACATTTTTGCAGCCGGATATCCAGCTTGCTTGTATCAGTGACTTGGAAACAGGCACTGCAGTTTTGTTGTTGTTGTTGTTTTGGTGTTGGGTTTTTGTTCAGTTGGTTGGTTTGGTTTTGGGGAGGTGGTTGTTTTTTTTTTTTCACTAGAATCAGGAGATGCAGCAATGGCATGTGGGAAAAGTGTAGTCCTGTAATTGAGCTCTTCCACAGTGTTAAAATACAGAATCTCTGCCCTACATGCTGATAATTCACTTGGCACGGTGAGCATAGACAGTTGCAGAGGCAAAACGCTTTGTGGAAGGCAGTTGTCCACTCAGAGCCTGGAGACAGTAATACATTCACCTTATCTAGTTTTTATGTTCATGATGTGCATGACCCATGGTATGAGCGTGGTTTCTGCCTTAAGGACAGAAAGTGACTCAGTAAAGATTCTGGTCAAGTTTCATTGCTTTCCTCTTAGTCAAGATTTTTGCAGCTGAAGTTGGCTCGTGACCACCGACTTCCAGAGAATCCCATCTCTCTGTGCTGGCTGTACCCAGCTCTCCCATCTTTACTGGAGAGGAAGGAAAGCAGCAGTGATAGTCAGGGCATTCTTCCTGCCCCTCCTGGCTACCACCTCAGTTACTCTGTGTTTCAGTCGTTCTTACTGAGTAGCAAAGAGGGATGGAAACACCTCACACTAGTCTGGGAACCTCCAACCTAAATTTCTAGCTCTCCTTTTTGCCAAGCCAAGTAGAAGCATTTAAGCATCATCCTAGCCAGTCTGGCTGTAGGTCAGAGTGCAGTTAGGAACTATCTTATCCCAATACTGTCCTCTACCCAGTCTCCTTGACTCCAAGCATCAGAGCAGTCACCTGCAGCCTTCAGGTACCTTCAGGACAGTTTTGGTCTTTTCTTTCTGCCCATCCTCACACAACTCATGGTTTCCTGGATGTCGAGTAGGACAGTAGACCTGGAGTCTGAGCAAAGCAAGATGGTGATCCACTGAAGAAAGAAACAAAGTGAGGAGCAGTGAGATTTGCTCCACAAGACTGAAAAACCTTCTCACACTAGCATGGATTTGTACATTTGGTCAGCCTGAAGAGGTGTTTAAGAACAGTTTTTACACATTCAAGGGAATTTTCAGCATTCATCATGTGAAAAATGGACAATTAGAGCAAGATTCAGATGCAGATTAAGATACCTGAATGTCTACACCTACTTGTCTACATATGTACAATCAATGGAGAAGCTTTGGCAATGCTTGCAGTGGAGCCTGGAGATTTATTCAGCCTAGACACCAAGTGGCTGGGCAGCTTGATAGCTGTAGGCTATTAAGCAAAACTCCCTCATCCTTAAGTGTGAGTGAATTTAGACACCCAAATAGTATCTAACCTGGAACTGGATCCTTCCCTCAAGGTACCAGTTGTGTGGTTGTACAAAAGTCCCTTTTGGAGGGAATGTGTTTGTTAATACAGCATGCATGCACTGTGCACTTACCTCCTCTTCTTGTAATCCAGCCTTTTTTAGGTCTATCTTCCGGGTTCTGCTGCTGCTCCTTGTTCTGTCTCCAGTGAATTCATCCACTTGCACAATGGGAAATAAAACAACTGAAATCCGTGTGAAGTATGAGAATATCCTAAGCCATGACATCGATGAGCTGGTAGGTGGTGGCTCTGGGGATTTCAAAGTTGTTTCTGAGTTCAAAGTTGTGTTAACATAGGAATAAAAAAAGCAGTTTAGAGACACACATTACCCTGGAGTGGTGGCTTTGTGTGAGGGGAGGAGGCAACTCAGGTTTCTTCAGAATCTGTGAGAAACTGCCAGAAGAATCCCAGTTGCACAGAAATGCCTCTGCTAATCATGGAATCACAGAATGGTTTGGGGTGGAAGGGACCTTAAAGATCATCTAGTCCTAACACCCTGCCATGGGCAGAGATATCTCCTCCTAGACCAGCTTGCTCAAGGCCCCATCCATCCTGGCTTTCACCACTTCGAGGCTTGGAGCCACTACAGCTTCTCTGAGCAACCTGCTCCAGTGCCTCATGGCAAAGACTTGAGAACAACTAATCTAAATCTGAATTCTTAGAGTTTAAAGCTATTACCACTCATCTTGTCCCCCCATGCCTTTGTAAAAAGCCCCTCTCTAGCTCTCCTATAAGCCCCTTCAAATACTGGAAAGGGTCAGTCCCATACACAGTTAGCAAATGAAGCCACAGCTCTATAGGTTTTAGTGTGCTTATTTATTTAGTCATTTATGTCTCAATCTTGGTGCTGTGTGGCTGTAGCCAAACTTCATTCTCTCGTGGTACAAGCAGAGATGTGCATTAACTTCCTAAGGTTTGTTTGTGGTTTTTTTGTTGTTGTTTTGGTTTGGAGCTTTTTTGTTCGTTTGGTTTTGTTGTTGTTTTTGTCAATTACTATTTTACTCCCTAAAATCTTGGGCTTGAAAATACTTATTGGATAAAGTTCTGGTCACCTCAGATGAACTTCTGAAAACCAGGCAACATGACACAAACCTGCAGAAGAATGTTGGGAATTGTCTGATGTGTTCATCTGCACGACTAAGGAAGGAGATCTAACACAATATTGCCATGAGTTGCCTTTTTAAAGGCCCTTCTGGTTGTGTTAACTTACCTGGGGACAGGCTGAAGATGCAAGTGGAGGAATTTTGTTGAGTTAGGTTCTGCACTTTGGCCACAACAACCCCAAGCAGCACTACAGGCTGGAGACAGAGTGGCTGGAGAGCAACCAGGAAGAAAGGGACCTGGGAGTGCTGATAGATAGTAGCTAAAGATGAGCCAGCAGTGTGCCCAGGTGGCCAAGAGAGCCAATGGCATCCTGGCCTGGATCAGGAACAGTGTGGCCAGTAGGACGAGGGAGGTTATTCTTCCCCTGTACTCAGCACTGGTCAGGCCACACCTTGAGTACTGTGTGCAGTTCTGGGCCCCTCAATTCAAGAGAGATGTTGAGGTGCTGGAAGGTGTCCAGAGAAGGGCAGCAAGGCTGGTGAGGGGCCTGGAGCACAAACCCTATGAGGAGAGGCTGAGGGAGCTGGGGGTGTTTAGCCTGGAGAGGAGGAGGCTCAGGGCAGACCTCATTGCTGTCTACAGCTACTTGAAGGGAGGCTGTAGCCAGGTGGGGTTGGTCTCTTCTGCCAGGCAACCAGCAACAGAAGGGGACAGTCTCAAGATGTGCCAGGGGAGGTCTAGGCTGGATGTTAGGAGGAAGTTTTTCACAGAGAGAGTGATTGACATTGGAATGGGCTGCCCAGGGAGGTGGTGGAGGCACCGTCCCTGGAGGTGTTCAAGCAAAGCCTGGATGAGGCACTTAGTGCCATGGTCTAGTTGACTGGCTAGGGCTGGGTGCTAGGTTGGGCTAGATGATCTTGGAGGTCTCTTCCAACCTGGTTGATTCTATGATCTGTCCAGTACAGAAAGGCTGGCAGAGCTGAGACTGTTCATCCTGGAGAAGGGAAGGCTCAGGGGAATCTTCTCTGAAAGGAAGGGACAAAGAGGACAGAGCCAGGTTCAGTAGTGCCCTGTGGCAGGACAAGAGACAATGGGCACACACTGAAACACAGGAGGTTGTGCCTGAATATCAGGAAACAGGTTTTCACTGTGAGGGTGACTGAGCACTGCCACAGGGAGATTGTGGAGTCTCTGTCATTGGAGACATTCAAAAGCAATCTGGACATGGTTCTGGGCAATCAGCTCTTTGTGGCCCTGCTTGAGGAAGGAGGTTGGACCAGAAGACCTGCAGAGGTCTCCTCCCACCTCAACCACTCTGACTGTGTGTGGTTCTGTGAAGACCTACAGAACTTGTACGTGGACTAGGTTTTGATTTGCTTCCTGAGGAGAAGCTCAGATCTGTAGACTGAGCCTGCTACACCCGAGAAGCTGGCAAGAGCAAGAGAGGAATTTGGCTCACTTGTTCAAAAGCACTTCCACATTTAAATATGTGATATTTTACAGGTAAATATGTCTGCAGAGTATCCTGATGAATGCTGCAAGGATAAAAACCATGAAAAAGTCTTTTTCTGCAACGACACTCAGGTAAAATTTAGAGAATAGAAACCCAAGTGAGTTCTTTGAGCAGTCTGGTCCTTGAAGAGCCTGTCCATGATAGAGAGCAGTATTAACTTTCTAGAGTCAAATGGAGAGATTCCTGGTTGTTCCTTTCCTTGAATATCAAATCACAGCACTTGTCAAGTAAATGGATGGGGTTTAAGTTAGAATATGAAGCAATTCAATAGCTAAGAAACTTGGTGGGTTTCTTTCCCTGCTATCAAGTTCTGGTTTGATACTTAATTCAAGATAGCACAGACAACATATTTTATTTTGCCAATGGAGGCAAACAGAGAAAAAATCCCAACATCTGTTTTCATTTTTCCAGGGAAAAAAAAAATCCTATTGGCTAAGCTTTTCCCTTCAAATGTGCAAGCTTTACCAGTAATGGTTTGGGCAGATCTCCAGTGACACAGAGCACAGTTGTCAGCTGATTTTTTTGTTACAGCTATAATTGCTCCTTAAGATCCTGACATTATTATTATTTCTGCTACAAAATCATATTGTTAATATTTTGAACAGGTGGCAGGTAGGTCAGATTGATCCTGTGTTTTGTTGGCAAAGATTGGCACTACAACAGCCTAAGAAACTGATGGTAACTTAGAATTGTTGCATTTGGAATAGGCCTTTAAGATTGCTCATTGAGTCCAACCTTTATCTCACCTTAACAAGTCTAGTGCTCATAGAGGCCTAAAGACAGCTCTGTGTTCTCTTAGGATGAGATGTGATGGCCTTAAGCAGGGGTTAAGTTGGATATTAGAAAAAAAACCTCTTCACTGCAAGTGTTTCCAGCCAGGGAGGTGGCAGAATTCTCATCCCTGGAGGTGTTTCAGAGGCAGAGATGCGGTGCTGTGGAATACAGTTTAGCACCAGACATGGTAGAGTTAGAGAATGGTTGGACTCTGTGATCTTCGAGGTCTTTCCCAATCAAAACCAATTCTGTGGGTTTATAAATCTAAAGACTTAATGGTGTACAGACCTCTGAGGGGCATTTGTTTTCCTTGCTCCTTACAGGAAATACAATCACTACAGAGGATGGCGTGTAACATGCTCAGGTTGGGTCATAAGCGAAGGCTCAGAGACTTCAGATGGAAAGCAGCACTAGTCTCCTGTGGGACTCTACAGGTTCTACAGTGCAAATGTCAAAGACAAAAAAAAGTAAGGGTGAGTGGCAGTGATGGTCTGCAATTTATTAGAAGCATGTGAATGTCTCCAAGGAGCATAAGATCTACCTCTGAAAGGTGGAGCTATCACACACATGCAATATACAGCACACATCTTGTAACAGACTTTATGCCCGAGACAATGATCTGGAAGTCTACAGGGAAGATATATATACTCTGGTTAAGTGCTGATATACCCCAGTAAATTCTGCAGTGAAAGACAAAGGTCACACCCATGCAAAGAAGACCTTTCACTTCTCTAGTGCATAAAATCATAGCTACTTCTCCTTGGGGTTCTACACTGAATTCTCTGTAATCCTTTTGATCTTTATTTTAAGCACAGTATTTCAAACTCAACAACAGTGAAATAAGAAAATATATCTGGATGTTTGATCATTTAGTTGATTTGTCTCTGAAATCTAACACAGCAATCTACAGACTACCATAGCAAAGGAAGAGTGTTCTTATGTGTAGCTCACAGTTACCTACTGAATACAACGAAAAATATTGGCCAGCATCAAAAAACCTCCCCGTAGGGACCAAAGGATGTGATTCTTTGATGGGCTTAAACATTTGGATTCAAGGCCACATTTAACACATTCTTTTTCTCCCTGAAATTGAAAAGAAAAAAAAAAGTCTAGGACCAGAGCTTCAAAGTACCTCTAAGGTTTGTATTTTGCTTAGCCACCTGTGGAGCAACCAATCTTTGCCTTACCATAATAGGTATCCCAAAGAGTGCCACCTTTTAGCTTGTACCTGGGGCTAAACTGCAGCAGTTGTTCTATCACCCACTGACCCCTCCCCAGCAGAGAAAGGGAATCAGAAAAAGGAGGGAAGAGCCACAGGTTGAAATGAAAATGGATTTAATGGAAGAGCCAAACTGATCCCAGGGCCAATACAAAGCATATAAAGTTATACTCAGCCCAGCAAAGGCCCAGCAGTCACAGGAAAACAGTCCTAAGGAGAAGGAAGATGAACGGGATCCCCAGGAGACTCTCCTCTGCTCAGCAAACTTCCCCCTTTACACTGAGTGTGATCCTGCACCTGGGACACAGCTGTAGCCAACTGGAGTCAGCTGGGCTGGCATTCTGGCCCAGCAAAACCACACCACCTGTGAAGCTCCTACCTAATCCCGTGGATGCCTGGTTTTACTGAAATACCAGTCATTCAGTACAGCTCGTGAACAGTCACTGAGCATGGACAAGAAACACCGTCCTGTTGTCTCTGAGTGAGATCCTGAACACTTGGAGACAGCACCAGCCTCTGGGAAGAGGTCTGTCTTTTCCCACCAGTCTCAAGGTAGCACACCTGCAGTCATGACTTTTGGAGCATGGCTCACCATTTGACTGGCTTTTTACAGGGGGGCTACAGAGACACTGTTTGGGAAGGCTTGTAGCAAGAGCACAACAGGCAACAGTTTGAAATTGGAGCAGGGTAGATTTAGGTTGGGCAGAAGGAGGAAGTTCTTCAAACGAGGGTGGTTAAACACTGGAATACAGTGTCCAGGGATGTGGTGGAGGCCCCATCCTTGCAGACACTGAAAGTCAAACTTGATTGGGCTCTGACCAGCCTGATCTGTCTGGGAGACAGACTGCACTGGAGGTTGGATGAGCTGATCTTTGAGGGTCCCTTCCAACCTGATGCATTCTGTGACTCTGTGGTTATTTTCCCAGTCCTTCAGACAATAGAGGCTCATTTTTCACACCCTGACAGAGGGCACACACGTTCTCTGTTGCACACACTGGTTTCAGGTCTCTGTGTTTGCTGTGTGTAAAAGCTGCCTTCTCCAAGTCCAGCAGGAGGGCTGTGCTCAGAGAACATCAGAGTGATGTTCCACCACAGAACCTTCTGTGAGTAGCCCAACTTTTTAGCTTCACTGCCATATAAGGTATTTGATTTGATCATCTTAAAGGTCTCTCCCAACTGAAATGATTCTATAACTCCACCACAATTATTTATTGAGATGGAATGATTTCATTTCAGAAGATATCTACGTGGCAAGAACAAGCACCTCTCAAGTAACATCACAAACTCTTCTCTTTCAGGTTTGCACACAGTTAAACACTCACCGTAGGGAAGATACAGAAACAGGTAAACAGCCCAAAAAGGAATGTAACCAAGAATTCTGTGAACTGAAAGAAAATCTATCCAGTCTTCAATCCTGCTGGAATAAACTTGAAAAGGTCATTTCCAGGTGATTCCAGGTGAACCCTGCTCTTCTCTTTCCAAGTGGCATTACCTTGGTATCTGCATTCGACGTGCATCCTCCAAGCAATTCTGCCCACGTAGAGCAGCGCTTTGTGCCGGGACTTTGCTGGAAAGCTACTGTGCCTTGTTCCTGGAGACAGAACAAACAGAAACGGCTGGAGGAAGCTGCTGAAGTTCAGGAGATGGAAATAAGACCAGCATCTGAAACAAAAGAACACAGCAGAAGGCTGGGTCCCACCATCGTGGTCTGGAAACTACGTGGGAGTTTTCTGATCTTTTGAGTGCCTTTATATGTAATACAAAAACAATCTACTTACGTCTACTGCAATGTGCACAACCATCTGAGAAGCTGCAGGTAGAGAAAGCACTTTGGAAAAGTAGCTGGTTCCTATCCCTACAAAATACATCAAGGACCAAAAGGAACAATTTAACAAGCAGTTGGCTTGGGGCTGTTCTGGTGATACAACAAATTGAGACAGGCTTGGAGAAACAGCAAGAAACATTAGCTTTTGGGAAAACTTGGGAAGTAGAGTGATTTTTGAGAGATGTAGCACAATTCTGCTGGCTGAAGTAGAGGTGAGACAGTGAGGCCTGTAGAAGGAGAACAAGGAGATAGGTCTAAGTTTGTTCAGCTGACTGGAAGCAGCACTAGCCTTGTGTATTTGGCTGGCTGAGAGCTAGCTGCAGGAGGAGCTAGAATTTCTCACCTTCAGATTGTGATCTGTTATACACAATTCTTTTCTATAACATGCATAATGTGTTAGACAAACATGTGAATATTTTCAGAGAATAATATATTGGCATTTAACTAATAAAGGGATCATATTTAATTTTTAATAAATAGAAGTATTTTTATAGTTGTTTGTAACTCTTTTGCAGTTTATTACTTTGATATTGTAACTCCTTTGATAATAAAGTATTTTTCTTCTATGGAGTTGGGTGGTTGAATTTTCAGGTGTCATTACAGGGAAGAGTGGATGGAGAACTGCCCAGCAGAGAAAGGCCCAGGGGTGTTGACTGACAGCCAGATGATGAGCCAGTGTGTGCCCAGGTGGCCAAAGCAGCCAACAGCATCCTGGCCTGGATCACCAATAGTGGGACTAGTAGGGACAAGGGAAGTGATCACACTTCTGTATTCACCACTGGTGAGGCCACACCTTGAGGACTGGGTTCAGTTTTGAGACCCTCACTATAAAACCGAGATGCTGGAGTGGGTCCAGCAATGAAGCTGGTGAAGAGGCTGAGGAACTGGTCTTGTGAGGAGTGACTAAGGGAACTGAAGTCATTTAGGGTGGAAAAAAAATGAGGCTGAGCAGGACCTTCTCGCTCTCTACAATTCCTTGAAGGAAGATTGAAATGTGTGTTGGTCTGTTCTCCCTGGTAACAAGTGACAGAAGAAGAGGAGATGGCCTTAAGTTGCACCATGGGAGGTTTAGGTTGGACATTAGGAAAAATCACTGAAAAAGAAGTCTCAACTAGGGAGGTAATAGTTGTGGTGCTGAAGGACATGGCTTAGCACCAGCCTTGGTAGATAAGTAATGGTTGAACTCTATGATTTTAAAGGCCTTTTCCAACCATAATGATTCTACGATTCTAAACTAATTGCTAAAGGCAGTCTTCTTCAATCAAAACAATTCTGTGATTCTCTTCTTCTGAAGAGAGTTTGGTGAAATAGAAAGAGCTCAATGAGGAACTATGCCACAAAAAAGCATCATCTGTGTTTAGGCCCCAAAAAAGAAGGAACCTAAAACCTTATTACGATTTTTGCTCACACTTGACAGGAAAAATACAATTTTCTGATTTTTTCCCTGCTTAATCTTTTCATCAACAAAACCTCATGAAGGAGAACAAATACAGCTCAAGCTTAGATGATGTATTGTAGTTTACAGTCTTCTTTACAATTAACCCCCTTCTTTATAGTTAAAACAGGAAACACAGTAATAGGCTTTCCATAAACTCTCCATACAGCTGGTAAAAAGAAAAGACACAGTTAATATGTAAGCAGACCACACCTGGTTAAGGAGATCATGTAAGAGTATTTTCAAAGCGACTGAGGAATCCAAATCTCACCTCTCAAGTCAAAAGAAATTATCCTTTGGAAAGAGTAAGTTGGTGGTTCTCTCTCAAGCAACAGCAGACACTGGCTCATCCTCACTTCATGTGTGGTATCCTGGAGACCAAAGGCATTACAACATTGCTAAGGCTGAAAGGATGTTACCCATCCCTGTCCTATTTTCTTTGAGGCAATTTCACACTTGGCTACAAAAGTGCACACACCACACCAAGTTTTATTGGCATATTGACTTTATTGTTAACAAGTGGCAAATTAGCATTAGGTGATTTACATTTCCTAGTTAAAACACAACAGACACTTTAAAATAAACATAAATGTACCAAATAAGATGCAGACAAACTCAGGAGTTCTGCCAAAAAAAACCCCACTGGATGGCCACAAACACAAATAGTCAATGTACTGTGAGGCAAGGCAAACATAATAAATGTAGTGCTGACAAAATTAATCACCTCAAACTCATGAATGAACACTTCACTTTAAAACGTGGAACAGCAATAAATAAACAGAGGAAGAGACATAGTATGGAGGATGAACACTAAGAGTTACAGCAGTCACAGAAAGTAGAGGTTGTAACAGTCATGGAGAATACTCAGCACTTCACACATCAGATCCAAATCCATTCAGGCTTCTACTGATCAGATCCAAATTCACTCAGGCTTCTACTAGAAATCCAAATTCAAATTGAGAGCAATGGCAAACCATGCAGTGCTCTTTTGGAACCGAATTCCAGTCTTCAGCTCTGGTAAGCTGAATATTCGATTTGCTGACTCAAAAGCTAATGTTCACATCAGAGAAATGCGATTTCCCTGTTGATTGTTTATAAAAACAACCAAAACTGATTAACAGAAAATCTAAACAAGCTGGTTTCTGGCAACATGAAAGGGGAATAAGTAGGGCTCTCCAGAAATGTGTATCCTGGAATGACACAACAACAACCGCCCCACCAAACTAGTTTATAAGAATAATCTCTTCTGTTGTGAACCCTGGAAAGAAAGCATCAACTAATAGGTAAATACATCTAGAAAATCTTTCACCTCACATTTCTTCCAAGAACACAACTGTGTAACTCAGACCTTACTCAATGAGTAGATGAGAACACGAACCAAAAGCCCAGCAACAAAATCATCACAAGTTGTAACCAGCTGCACTCCAAAGGCAATAAAACTATCTTCACCACTCAAACTCAACTTCACCAGAAATTAAAGCTGAACCCCATCGTACACCTCATAATTACTGATAGCTCCATCAAACTGAAAGGACTTACATTTGCAAAAAGTGCTTTTTAAAATCCACAAAGTTTATCAGCTAAAAGAAACTTGTTGTACCAAGTTTGTTCTTTGCACACATACAAAGTCTGTCTCACAGAAAGCAGCACTTCTTGAGAACTTTGTGGTACCTAGACGGTGCCATTTCATTTTGTACTCAAGACCAACAACACAGCCTACATCAGTGTGCACTGTTACATGCCTTGATTATCAGCCTTCAAACTACTGCAGCTGTACCTCTTCCCACCCATTTGGAAAGGGTGCATCACAAAGTTATTCTCTGCACACCTCATTTTAGGCACTAATTCTCAGCTGTGATGGGTGAATTGGGAGCTAGTCACTCTCAGATAGCAGAGAACTTCCACAGTGCCTGAAGAATGGGTCATCATTTAGATCTTAAAAGCTCCTATAGGGCCTGTGAACCTCACTACCTGTGGCATATATGGAAGAGCTTGAGCAGTTTAAAGAGGTTCAGTAACCAGACCACTGTGGAGAGAAACCTGGGAACCTCTTCTCCTTCCCTCCAACGGCACCCCTCAGGGTGGCCTTTTCAGGCTCCAGCAGGAGAGTGGATTTCCTCTTCCAGCCTCTTTGGTTCAAATTCATAAAGCTCTGCCTCACTGTTCCTCACTAATGATTCACAAGCTGAAATGGTGGTGGAGCAACCTTCCCATGCCCACCCTCCTGCAGTGGTGTGTAAGACTGAAGGTATAATTATCCATATAACAATACGCTTAAGCTGCTACATATTTAGAGATTCCAGTTCTGAAACTAGCTAGGGTATGAGTCTCATGCATAAATTTAAACCTGTGTAAGATACATGGTAAAAAGAGGAAGCCTTATGCTGTGTTGCATTTACTATCAAAGTTGGAATTGTCCATAATTCCACTGCACTTAGGTCAGCAATGCCCCTGCACGCCTTCCTGGCACAGGGATGTCCCTTGCACAACCATTCACACTGGCAGAACGGGAATGCAAACACTCTCATGCCAGGCCTCAAACCCAGCCTTCTCCTTGTTTCTTTATATGCAGTTTTAGCTTTGACTTTTTTCCCTTTTTAAAATCAAGTGGAACAACCTTACTAAACACATGAGGAAGATACAGTGGCAGACAGTAAAAGAAGTCTGTTATAAGGTCAGAGAAATCATGGAAACCATCACATCAGTAAAGTTCCCTTTCAATGGACAGTACTTACATTAGTCTGAAGGTTTACACTCTTTCAGTAGCCTTCAGTCCTGCTTTCTGTCAACCCTGCTTTAGTAAAACAACCTTTTACATCTGTGTAACTTCAGAGTTCTCGCAAACTGGGGCTTCTCTCCAGACACAATTACCAGTATGTGTCTTGAAACATTTTGGAACACTTCCCTTTCTGTGTATGCTTCCATGGCTTTTCATCCATGAAAACCAGGGCAAGGGCTACAGCAAGTAGCTTTGGATCTAGGTCATTAATAAACTACATTTGGGAACTTCCTGATACCTGTAATGGACCTAAAGATTCAAAATGCAGAGTCCATCTCCCTTGACTGTTGGGTTTTTTTTCTTCTAAATAAATCAAGTTGGTTTCCCATTCCATTGAGATGAAATTCCAGCAACCTGTGCTGGTAACCTGTGTAATACAGCCTAGAGCCTGTCACAGACTGGAGAAAGTCAAGTCATTTAGTAACAAAAGCAGATGCTAAAGAGAAAACATGAGGCCTCTGACAGGCCTCACTATACAGGAGTAAACCGCACAGCCAATTACAGCTCCACTGTCTGCTTGCCTTTACCATGGATTCACACACACATTATCCAACGTAACTATCAGTGTAGCTGTCGTTTGTGTTTCACTAGACCTTTTCATAAGACCAAATCAAAGTCCAGGAAATCTTTCTGAAGTTCTTCTGTCAGCTCAGGTCAATCCCCTGTCTCATCCTTGCTTCAGACCACAGAATGTCAATGAAATAACAATGTGTCGCTCAGGCAGCTTACTGAATGCTGCATTGGATGTAAAGAATTAACCACCAAGAGCTCCAAAATTATGGTAACTGTATGTGGATTGATCTGAAACTAGGAAGCCTGCCACCTGCAATTCAAAGGTGAAACAGTCACTGTGTGTCTTCTCCAGCTACAGCCATCTTGGAAAGCCTGAGAGGTTTTTCATTTCTTTACTCAACTTTCCCTTTGTAGAAAGCATTGCCAATAAAATGTAAAATGCCTTTTTTCCAGCAGAAACGATTGGAAATTCATCAAGTCAGGCCAAGGGATGGATGCCTCAGTAAGTTTACCAACTAATCAAACCTATTCTGGACTTCTGTCTTTGCTGAGGGACACCCAGCTTGCAATAATTCAGTCTGCAGTCCTCTGTGGTCCAAGTCCAGGGCAAATTTTCTAAAGCAGGCTTATCTATGCAAAGGGCAGAGGATTCCTACTTGTCCAAGTACAGAGATGAATGTGCCAAAATAAACCTAAACCACCTACAAGACAACTTGGGTGAGATTTGTCAGTTCTCTCACCACCAGCCAGCCACCCCACCATGCTCAGTAACCAGTTTACACAAATTATAGTAGAACAAGATCACATCTAAAGGATAATGGTAAAAAATAACTTCATAGAAGCACACAAGAATTCCACACTGATTCTAACACATCAATAGTTTGTGGCCTGTGACTTGGCTATGTCAAAGTCTCTTAAATTTCTCACCCTCCCAGCTTGGTCCCTGCTTTGGAGATGCTTTACTTCAATCATGCTTTCATCAAAATTGTACCTATGGGTGGTGATCACAAGTTCTGAGATCCAAACAATGACCACAATGCTATTAAGGAACACATTAATTACTATTAGTGGTGCCTGTGTGCTGACAGTAACCACTCCTGACACAGAGTGCATTTGTTGTGGGAAAGGCACAATTAAGTTCTTCCAGATTGTTCTTGCATGCATAGCTACGATGGTGCCAGTGCTCCAAAGCAAAACTTTGCAAAACAAATTCCTGCATTCAGCTACAAAGGATTTGGCTTATGAATGGTTTTAATCTCCTGTAAAAGTCATCAATATAATCCTAGCTTCCAGGGCTTGACCTTTCTTCCCAACAAATTAATGTCAAGCCTGGTACTGACCAAGAGGCTGCTGTGCAGAACCAAAGAACGCAGAGAACTGCAAGACCACCACACAAGGTATTAACACCTGAGCTGTGGAACACAGTTACTCCATGATGCACTCATATGTAAGCTGTGCTATTTGAACAGGAGGAAGAATAAAAACCAGTTGCTACTTACCTCAAGGTCTATTGCTCTAATAACACATTTATATCAAACTTCTTTTTTGTATTGGATCCATCAAGAAGGCTGTTCTCAAAATAGGAGTTCAACATTAAAGTAGGCTAGGCAGAGATTGTCTCTCTTTCAGGAAATGAGGGAAGAGGGGAAAATAAAGGAGCAGGACCTTTGGAGACCTTTGAAGCACAAACCCTTTAGATACGCTAGTCATGGTAGAGCACAGGAGGAGGAAGACAAGCATTTCTGAGCAAAAGGAACTTAATAAAATGACAGTATCATATTTTTCCTTATAAATACATTAAAAATATGAACATGTTCTTGTTGGAAAAAGAGAAGCACAAATAAAAACCTCACTTCTTTTTTTCGTACATGTGAACGGCATTCTCAGTTCTTCCCATTGGACTCTTTAAAAAGCATCCTAAGAAGCAACTGGAAAGTCCAGTTAGGATATTACTGTTCAACAGTTTAAAGAGATCCAAGACTTTTTGCACTTTTAACAGGGAATTTCTAAGGAGTTGCTTGTGTTGTTTTCACTTAGAACACAGCACCTAAATTACTGTCACGTATGAAGGAAACTCTTCCACAGGGAAACTTCTGAAGCCCAAGTTCTTCATGGATAGTTCCCTGTGGATCAGCACTGTCCTACATAAGTGACTGAATAATGCTTTAGCTAGTATAATTGACAAGAGAAGTAACAATAACCCACTTCTGCTACCTAAGTTACCTAACACATTTTTACCTTAATTTTACAGATTTCCAAGAGCTATTATAGAGTATTTCCTCGAATGGCACAGCTTTAAGTGTCTGCTCTTTTTATATACACTCTGTGTATTTGGTCATAAATAACTGTGTAACCAGAAGATTGCACTCAGAGAATTACAATGTGATGTTTCATGAAGTCTGAAGTGGAAGGAGGAGTGCTCTAGCTTTCCATGCAGCAGGACATGGCAGATCCTTCTGACTTCTTCTGTTCTTTCTGCTGTTCAGAGCCTGTTTACACAGCCATCCTGCGAATTCCACACTCACAGCAGAACTTGGCCCATTCCACCGGATACCTCGTTCCACATTCATGGCAGAACTTTGAGAACTGTACAGGTAAATTTCCTTCACTGCTTTTGGAACTTCCTCCATTGACTGAAGATGGGTGGTCTCCACTGTCATGCACAGTTTTACTATCAGACCTGAAAATCCCCAGGAAAAAGAACATTGCCTGTAACTCCGTTTACAGCTTGATGCAAAATCATTCTAATCCTTGCAGTGAGTTTTGCTATTTCAGCTGTCAACTCCATGCTCAGCCTTCCTATTTACTTACAGTAGTAGGATAATACAGTAACATACCTTGTAACTCTACCCAGCCCCCCTTCCTTTCTCCAGGTACCCACCTTCCCTGCATGACAACACAGAATGCCAACATTTTAGGAGCAAGATCAAATATTTGATTAGTTAACCTAACTGGAATGTCTGAAAACTTCCAACTTAGCTTGTTGAAACAAGAAAGGCTAAAACAATAGCACTTTTTACCCTACCCACTGATAGCGCAGAAAACAGACAATTTCTGTGCTCAGCATGCAAAGTTCATTCCATTTCACATCAACTATACACCTCCCATTTAAAAGACTATTCACCCAGGTTTTTTGACATTTCTGCCACTCTTCTGTGCACATCTGAGACAGCTGATGACAAAGGTGCTCTGTTAGCAGATAAATAAGTATGTTGAGTATCTTAAACATGTCAAATAATACTGACCATCAGTTCTCTACAAACTGCAAGGAGCAGAATTTCCCCCAACTTCTTTCATACTTATGATTTGTACTTAAAGTACTCTCCTTTAATTAAGGATCTGCTACTGACAAAGTCCACACAGTTAAAAGCTACCTTGAGTAACTGTCTGAATTGCTGGTTTTCCTTTTGTTTGTTAGAGCACCTGTGCTCATGGTTCTTGCCACACTAGGAGGGTTTGATGTCCGTGGTTTTGTTGTGCCTCTAAAACAGAATAAACATCTGATGATTTCTATGCACACAGAACTATACACAAGAACATGTTATTTACAGATGACATTAAAAAAAACATTAGTTCAACAATCTACACAGTTATTAGTTGCATGAAAAATATGCCCTATTTCCAAGAGCAGACAGAAGAGCTGTGCTGTGAACCTGTGTGGTTTGGACTAGGCATGATGACTCTTACCAAGGTCAACTAAACAGAACAGCAAGTTCCTTCTTGTTCATGTATTTCAACTTGTTAGCACATCAACACACTGGTAGATCCTGCTGCTACAGGTTGTTCAGTGTGTTCTAACATTTGCTTTCACTGAGCAGGTCCAGAGAAGGACAAAGCAGATGGGGAAGGATGGCTTCTACATGCAACAGGTAAAGAGGAACCACCAAAGAATCTGGCTGACTGGTCAGAACACCAGCCTCCACTGCTAAGTCTTCCTGTCTGTTTTCTTATCTAGCAAGGAGATTCCAAAGATGGTTTTATACTGTGCAGAGTGAAAAACACTACTGAAGTTACATCAGAATTCAAACTTATTAGCAGTTGTCATGTCGGTCCTTCAGCTGTAGATATAGGAACTGTGGATCAGGGATGATCAGACAAGGATGCAAGAACCAGAACTGACTCAACTGTTCAGACAGCTCCAAGTAATCTAAATGAAATTTTCAGAAGCATTATTGAATCTGTTTTCTGATTGGGACCCACAGTCTATTTCTTCTAAACTAACAGCATTAATTCCTTAAACCAAAGTCTCTTCAGGGTGCACTTAAAATCAATCATCGTTGAACACAATCTTAGGAGTTCTTGATACTTGAAATGCATCAACACAAAAAAATTGGCCATTAATAATCGTTTCTGTATTTCAACTGTTCAGTTCTCTACATTATCTATAATGTACCCTCTCACTAGGTACACTGAATACTCACTTGATGCTTTCACACTAGGTGCATACTACAGAAGTTTTCTAGTGACTTAAAAACATGACTTATATGGTGTCCAGTGTAAGGAATCATAGAATCAGTCAGGGTTGGAAGGGACCACAAGGATCATCTAGTTCCAACCCCCCTACCACAGGCAGGAACACCCTACCCTAGATCAGGCTGCCCACAGCCTCATCCAGCCTGGCCTTAAACACCTCCAGGCATGGGGCCTCAACCACCTTCCTGGGCAACCCATTCCAGGCTCTCACCACTCTCATGCTCAACAACTTCCTCCTCACGTCCAGTCTGAACCTCCCCATCTCCAGCTTTGCTCCATTTCCCCTAGTTCAAGGAAAACAAAACATTAAAAAGCCACACTGAAAGTGCAATATCATCTCTGTCTGTTGAGGGAGACAGAGTCCCTTGAATAGGTGAAACACTGCTCAGTAAAGGTTTATTAGGACATCTTGATTGAAATGTTTAAAGACAGCTTCCAGTAGATTTTTTTCCCCAATTAGTTTTTATCAAATCATGGAATGGTTTGGGTTGGAAGGGACTTTAAAAACCACATCATTTCAATCCTCCTGCCATGGGACAGGGTCACCACCTCCTAGACCAGGCTGTTCAAGGCACCATCCAATCTCGCTTGGAACACTTCCAGGCTTGGAGCCCCCACAGCTTCTCCGGGCAACTTGTTCCAGAGCCTCAGCACCCTCATGGAAAAGAATTTCTTCCTGATGTCTAATCTCAATCTAGCTTCCTCCAGTTTTGAATTAAAAAAACCAAACAACTAAACAACCCCAAAGTTATTTTCAGACTAGAATCTTCAATACAAATCTTGGAATTAACTGGAATATTTCTGCCACTTCTTATGAGTAGATCAGCAGAAGTTGCAGGTTACCACTGCTCCACCACTTAGTTATCGAATCAATCTGGTTGGAAAAGATCAAGCCCAACCATTCTTCAACTCTGCCAAGGCTGGTACTGAACCACATCCCCCTACACCACATGTCTGCTTCCTTGAAACACCTTCAGGGATGAGGTTCCATGGGTGGCTAGTTCCAGGGCTGGACAACCCCTTCAGTAAAGTAGTTTCTTCCAATACCTGACCTAAATCTCCCCTGATACAACTGAAGGCCATTTCCTCTTGTCATAACTTCATTCATCCCAGTTCTAGACATATCCTGGGGTTGTTTAGCCTGGAGAAGAGGAGGCTCAGGCATAACCTCATTGCTGTATACAAGTACCTGAAGGAAGGCTGCAGCCAAGTGGACGTTGGTCTCTTCTACCAGGCAACCAGCCACAGAATAAGGAGACACAGTCGCAAGCTGTGCCGGGGGAGGACTAGGCTGGATGTTAGGAGGAAGTTCTTGACAGAGAGAGTGATTGGCATTGGAATGGGCTGCTCAGGGAGGTGGTGGAGTCACCATCCCTGGAGGTATTCAAGAAAAGACTGGAGGGGCACTTAGTGCCATGGTCTAGTTGATTGGATAGAGCTGGGTGCTAGGTTGGCCTGGATGATCCTGGAGGTCTCTTCCAACCTGGTTGATTCTATGATATAATTAACATCAGGTTCCATGTACACTTGAATCTAATTTTGAAATTGCATCCTTAAGTTGCAATCTGATCTCTAGAGATGGATGTCTTCCAACAAAGTCACACATCCCTGACAGTCTCAACTTTTGCCACCACAGCTTGGTCTTTCCTCATCTGTCTGACCTCTGCCACTTCTACCTTCTTGTCCAGTTGTGTTGTTTTTAATGTGTGGCTGGGGTTTTCTGTGTTGTTTTTGCAAAGCTGTATCACTCCCTGGTCTAACATTGTATCGGGCCAGTATTCATGGAGCCTGAAACAGATAAGGCTGTGTACCAATGCACCCTGTATTCTTCAAATTTGGCCATATGTTTGAAGACATTCATTACCCATTCTCAATTTTTCAAAGGAACTAAGGATGAAGGTGTCTTTGCCTTCCTGAAGTTGGTTATTTTGTGTACTCCCTTAATTCCTGCTGCTTGCAAAATAAAAAAAAATGAAAGAAATTGGTTGAGGAAGTTTGTCTGTTTAAGCATCTACAACTTGGTTGGACTTTGCCATAGAAGAGTGACATCTCAAGCTTGCTTCCTAGACAGGGCATTTTCAGCTCTTCCTGACAGCTGTTACGGTCACCCACAATGGCTCATAGCTCTGTGCAAGATCATATATGAGCTCCCCATAACTAATGGCACACATGCCAAAGTCCAGAAACCTTTGCCCCAACTGCACCACTGCCAGGCTGCATTTGACAACAACTTGTGGCTACTCACACTTACCAACTGCTGCCAGCACCTACCACACTGAATAAGCTCCTGCAAGGAAGGCAGGTTTCATTCAGCAGCTCTGTAGCTCTCTGAATGGGAACAGCAGTTATATTATGAAGGGCACAGCAAGTGTCTATACTCTTAAAGAACTTTTCTTCAGAAGGCAATCCAAATCACTGCTTAATGGATAGGGGCTACCATAACTGTGTTCAGTAATGCACTAAGCCAAACTCTGACCATCATGGTTATTATTATAATATTAAATTATGATACAACAGTTATAGAAAACAAAAATCTGACCTAATTTTTGATGGGTCACGGGATTTAAAGCTGGAACCAAACATGCAAAGCAAACCCAAAAAAGAGTAAAATTCTATTTGTCTAGAAAGAACTCTCTTCATTCCTTTTGCTTCTTCAAACCCAGTTTCTTCTATTCTGGCTCTATCTCAAAGACACTTCAGCTTTGATTACAACACTAAAACAGCAGAAAGAGATTTAAGACACATCTCTAGTGTCACATAATCTATTATGAATTTCAGTTCATTTGCCTTTGGCATCTTCCAAATTTTATCACAGAATGGGTTGGAAGGGACCTTGAAGAATCATTTCTTTTCAATCCCCCTGGCACTGACAGGGGCACCCTCTACTAGGTCAGATTGCTCAAGGCTTCATCCACTCTGGCTTCATCTAAGGGTGAACTACAATCTAGCTCCTATTTCTTTTACAAAAGATTGGCATATCCTTTTCTCCACACTTTGATCTGAACTTGCTGGATATTTAGAAGCCTTTATATAAGTTAGACTTAATAAAAAAAACCTCTATCTCTCATGACAAAGTTTGCCTTGCTTACATTGTTGGACCACCACAGTCTTTCAGGAGGAGACATACATAATACCAGAATGATCTGGGGTGGAAAGGACCTTGAAGATCATCTAGTTCAAACCCTCCTGCCATGGGTGCAGACACCTCCTATTAGTCCAGGTTGCTCATGGCACCATCCAACCCAGCTTATGGCACTTCCAGGCTTGGAACCTCCACAGCTTCTCTGGGCAACCTGGTCCAGTGTCTCATCATCTTCATGGGGAAGAATTATTCCTAATGTCTAAAATCAGTCCAGCTTCTTACACTTGGAAGCCATTAACCCTGGAGCCCAGTCACTTCATGACTTCACAAAAATATCCCTCTCTGGTTCTCTGCAGCCCCCTTCAACTACTAAATGGATACTCAAACGTGTCCTCACAGCCTTCTCCAGGCTGAAAAGACCCAACTCCCTAAGTCTGCCCTCACAGGGAAGGTGTTCCAGCTCTCAGATCATCTTAGTTGTCTCCTCTGGACCCACTCTAATAGTTCTGTGTCCTTGCTGTGTTGGGGTCTCCAAAGCTGGACAGAGTAGTCTAGATGAGGTCTCATGACAGCCAAGTAACTAGGGATAATCACTTCTCTTATCTGACTTAGAAAATAAAATTGCTTTGTCAGAATCACCTCCCATATTTGGCTAAGAAAATAAAATTGCTATGTCATAAGACATTTGCCTGTAAGGCAGATATTTGTGCAGCTATCAGGCTAAATGCTTACTTCTGCTTTACATCAGATTTATCTCGGATTTACAAAGAGACAAGTTCATTAGTCTTAATCCCTAATTAATCAGTGATAGAACAAATCAAACACAAGAGAAGTCAGTCTTCACCTTTCCTGTCCAACCATGAAACAGACACTTAGCATAGAATCTTAAAACTATTTGGGTTGGAAAGGACTTTAAAGATCATCTAGTTCCAACCCCCTTGCCCCCTCCTACTAGACCACGTTGCTCTGCTTGGAATACCTCCAGGCTTGGAGTCAAATTACATTCTATACTTTCCTCTCAGCATTTATCCTGAAGACACAGTGAGCAGTAGATAGTTGTCAAGGTCACACCTCTACTGGAACATTTCAGTAAGACAGAAACTATGCTGATGTGCAATACTTACTTCTTCACAAGCAACAACTCATTTGGTCTTTGGATGGTACTGTCTGGTTTTGTATCAGTGTAATAGAATTTTGGCACGTCTCTTCCAGCTCGCGGTGGTGGGCCTAACTTGTCCATCTTACTACTAAAATACACAAAGGGTGTACTCATAAGGAGATTGCTAGACTGTTACTCAAGTTACCACAAAAAACTCACGCTAAACTACACGCAATTCAATGCTTTTATTCCCAAAGAACTCCCACTTACTAAAGAAATGAAGGAGTCAGACTTTAGTGATCCATCAAGTGAGCGAGTTGTCAGAGGAAAAAGAGATCATGAAGGTTTTCTTACTTTTAAAGAGGAGAGTTAGATAATGGTTGGACTCAATGATCTTAAAGGTCTTAATCAAACGACTCGATTGTATCAGTCCCACAACAGTTGCAGGCAGCGGCTCAAGAGTGCCACCTAAAGAGCAAGAAGGGGCACTGCACGCCTGTGTCTTAATCCCTTCTGGCTGGTCTAACAGCCAGCACAGTCATTTCTTGCCCTCCTGCTTATCCATCACAAACCATGGTTCTGCAGAGAACATGTACCTTGATTCTACAGAATGATGCACAGGTACCATTGTTCTACATAGATAAGCAGTGTCTGATTCATTTGTGCCCCTCCACCACACGCATCATTGATTCTTCATATTTCACACATAATGGCAATTCTACTATTAAACCTCACTACTAAATCTGGAATTGCAGACATCTAGGCAAAATTGGAAGGTTTTACTTACTTAGCATGCAGAAATCGAAATAAAGGGCTGACTGTAACTGGGGAAACTGCAGCAGGTTGTTTTTTCACACCAAAACCTGGAATCTGACCTCAGATGACATAGCATGAGCTCTGCCTGACTTAGGCACAACAGAATCCCAAATCTCATGACTATGGCTTCAGATTTTGCTAGTTCAATTGTAAATACAACAAAAGCAGCACATCTTGTCATTCTCATGAAGGTTGATAACATTTTGAAAGCACTTTTGTTTTGAAAAGTAATTCCAGCTGCAATTAGCTATCACTCAATTCTTAAGATGTTTTGATGTTTGTGCTAGTTTGAAGCAAGCTGGAATGTTTTGGTAAAAGAACTAGATAACAGGCAGTGAAATGAAAAACAATTGTGTCTACTTCTCTCACAGTCACGCTGAGAACTCTGGGAAGAAGAAGAAAACATTCTCCATTTTGTCTCTCACTCTTGCTTTGGCCTTAGACCTGGTCACATCTCATTAACCCTGCTCCGACTAACCTTGCTCCCTAACCTCTTGGCTGCACCTCTTTTCTTCCTGAGAACTGGGGTAAGGTTGAGAGGGCCGGGGGGAGGTGTTGGGGTGGTTTGAGAGCCCCTCCTGGGGACTCAGGTTTCTGGGAGGGGAGTTGTGCTTTTGTATTGTTTATCCTTTGTATATTTCTGTATATAACTGTATATAAGTGTATATATTGTAAATAGCTGCTTGTAAATTCTGCTAGCTGTAAATAAACTGCTTCATCTATATTCCCAGGGTCCGTCTGAGTTAGCTGGGGCAAATACAAAGTGTGGGAGGGGCGGGGTAAACCCCAAACCATCACAATGTTTAAAGTCTGTCACTACAGCATTAACTGTTCTCACACTCTGACTTAGGATGTTGACAGCAGTGCCCCAGTTTCTAGTTAAATTTTGGACATATTTCAATAGAATCCTACATATTTCACCACTTACACCCCAATACCGAGTTGGTTAAGGCCAAAGCTATCATAAGTGATTAATGTAAGGCATCCAACTCTTCTAACTGCTCCTACACCTCTTTGCTACAATGTAAGTCCTGACAGACTTATCTCAGAAGTGAAAGCAAAGCAGGTAAAATAAAGAATTGCTAGTTCTCAGGTATACCATTTAAGCAAACAAAGACATTCAACAGTCACCTGTAAGAAGACAGATTCATATGATCAAGAAGAAACCTTAAGTACTGGTTGGCAAATACAAGAAGAGAATATAAAATTTTGAGAGCAGAGAAGTGAGAATGATAGCAGGCAGGAACAGAATCATCACATCTCTACAGTTAAAGACTAAAAATTGTGCAGGCAATTGAGGAGATAAGCCAAGATCACAGAGAGCTACACCAACCAGAAGTCATCTATTTGTAGCTGACTGCATATGTGAACAGAGAGAACACCTCTCAATATTAACTGCTATCTGTCTAGGTCATGTCATATTTCTTTCTACAGGCTTCAGAAGTAGAAGACTACAGAATACAAAGTAACTGGTAAAATTAAATAGAACTTCCTTGTATGAAGAGAAGACCAAAATCCATGCCCCCTGGCAAACCAATGCAAGAAAAAGCCCGGACAGCTAGGATTCACCACTGCAGGGGTCAGAAACAAGCCTTTAAATTATCAGCTGACTTCTTTTTTCCTTTTTAAACTATGGCTTGCAGACCTGTTTATTTGCCACTCATCAGCAGGTGTTAATATAGCCTCTGAAAATGGAGAAAAGTAATATAAAAGTCAGGATTTTCTGACAAAGCACAGGTGGCCACAAGCAGTAGTGAAGATGACCTGTAGTTCAAAGACTAATAGGACAGTGTGAGGGGGAAAGGGAAATAATAAAATCAAATCTAATTCTGACCAACTGATGGACTCAACCTCTGATCTGTGCCTGAAAGGCTTTGTACACATGGGTACAGCAAGGAGGGTCAGAACTGCATCCTCCTGCTGCATGGTGTCAGGAGTGGGGTATGACAGAGCTGCAACTCATGTCTGTGTGTAGCTTGTAAGACTTAGGAGCAATAATCTAAATATCACTAGTTCTGTGTGATTTATAAAGCTATTCCCATAAATTCTTTCACAATGTCCTTTCTTTTCTTCCTCACAACCTCAAGCTGCTCTTTTTCTCCACTTCAGACAGCCTTCACCAATCTGATAGTGAAGGAGTAAGTCATTCCAATCACTAATGGTCTAACTGAAATAATTGTTTTCTCTCAGTGCTCTTTGGTGCTCCTCAAATTTCTGTAAAATTCCACAATTCTCAATCCCTTCCACACATTCCTCCTCTGAGCTGCTGTGCACAGACTAATACAAATGCAAAAATACCAGTAACAGCTATGACCACACCAGCCCATTCCTTGAACTCTGGTAATACAGTAGATTACTAGAATAGCAACTACTTGTTGCTGTTATGCAGTGATGGTTTCCATTGGAAATAAGAGACTGAGTGCAAACAATCCAGACAGGAAAGAGAAGAAGAAAATATCTATCCTTCTGTGCCAAGAGGGAAGATCTTGTCACAAATGGCTTGTGGTCTGGGGCTGAGGATCTTTTCTTATCCTGAAATTTGTGGAAAGATATTATGCATAATATTTTCTTCTCTTTCTAAGCCTTTTCACTTTCACTAAGGAAAAAAAAAGCTACAGCTCAAAACACTTCTATGACTTTTTAATCTATTTTACATCTGTTCCTGTCACTTGAACTCCTTTGCTGTTACTGTAATATCAGAAAATGCATCTCTGCCTACTCCAATGTTCCTTAAACATGAATTGCATTTATACATTAAAGATAAATGCAAAACACTACACTTTTGATGCTCATTGGGAGGATAACTGCAAATGAAATGGACCACAGAGACTTCCAGAACTAGCAAAATATAAACTAAACCATAAATGACAACATTAAATGGAAACTTACCCTGCTTGGGGGTTCACCATTCCCACTGAGTTTTTATGAGCTGGGGATAATGTTTGAATTTTGCTCCCACTGGATCCAGACGAAGACAGGGCTTTATTTGAAGAGGCACCTTGCAGTTGAAAACAAGTATGGAAATATAAGAGAAGGTAAGATTTTGGTGCTGGAAGGATGCAGTTCATTACATACTTTCTAGCTTTTATAACTGTAAATTCAAACCAGAAGTTTGAGAAACAGCAAGATGGGAACAAATGTCAAGATAACAGCAAGTATGTCTTCAGAAATGTACAGAAAACAGGCAACTGAGACAATGTTCAATCCTAACAAAAAACATTGGATCTCAGTTCCTTTCTTCAGAAAGAAAGAAAAAAGGAAGGAAGTCTGGAGTGTCAAAGTCTGTAGAAACAAAGCATCTTCATACCTGACAATATCTGAAATCAGATTAAGACCAGCATTTGCATGAGTATAATACATGCTGCTTGACTACAGATTTTCACCAATTCCTGATCATTCTCAGCATACAAATTAATTACAGAATTAGGCAACAGAGAAATCTGAGATGAGGGATTGGTATTTGATACATTTATGTATTTCCACACAGAATCATTTTGCAGGTTCAGTTCAGAAAAACACTAATTTAACCTGATATATAAAATAGAAGTGAACCTTATACACTCAAGAGTCTTGTGGGATAGATGTCAATCAATGCCTCTTCCAGCTTCACTTTAAATGAGCTTTTACAAACCACTAGATCAGTATCAAGGATAAAGTACATAGCTATCATATTGGTAAGTAAAAACTAAAAAAAAACCAGGTCACATAACCAATGATTGAAAACTTACATTATGACAGAGTGACACTACCTTATCCACTCATGTAACACTGAAGCCCTCCTAGGAATTTCTTTACTTGATCAACTTCAGTAAGTGGGCAATGCTGTTAAAAAACACCCAGCTTGTAAAACCCTACAATTCTTACTGCAGAGTTTGTGAACTGATTTTTAGAAAGGAAATGGAGAAATTCACAACATTCATTTCATACCTCCACTGCTTTTGCCAACACCACTTGGCTGTGGTAAGCGTGATGATGATGATGGTGGTGTTGATCCTACAGAAGGCATCTTCTTAACTGCAGCAGGTTTGTACTGTAACAAAATACAACCTAGAAATTTAAGCAATTAAATCAAACTATCTATATAATGTGATAGGTAGTTATCTAGGCACTGTGGGAAAACTGATGTTGATTAGCTACTGAGTAAACTGCTTCTGCAGTGGGGATCATCCAAGTAGTTTCCGTTCCCTTATATATACACAGGCAACAAGCAGTAGGAAAGATTCTCTAACTCAGCGGTGTTGTTTCTACATTTAACTCTACATCTTTGTGTGTTTCCTGCTTTTCTAATCTTTTTCCCAGAGCTGTCTCATGAGATCAACACACTCACCTCATTACCAGCTAATTTAAAAAAGGATACTGAAGGGCAGGATCATTTTTGTCTATCAAATCTTATTTTCACCTGTGTGCTCTGGGCCAGCCCCAACAATGATTCAGAAAAATGTGCAAGAATCACCAAGTAACTCTGTGTCTAACTCCTCACAGCTTCCAGAGAAAAGAGCATTACCACAAAATGAGAACAAGCATGCACTTCAATCCTTCACTTATTTGCATCATAAGGTAACTACTGCAGCTCTCTGAATTTCTCTAAGCCTCTAGGTAAGCAAAGCACTGCTGCCAGTTGTCCAATTCAGGGACAATTTGAATTGTATTCAGAAGACTGAAACAAGAGAAATTCCTTTAGTTTTTTAAACAAATGCTGCTGCTGCCACCTTCACCTGGCACATTTATAACTGGTTTTGTCTTTGCAGCTTCTGCCTCATGGATTTCTGCAATTCTCTTAGGAAAGCAAACGCCACCTCTGTGCTTAATATCTGATTTCAGTCCAGCCCAAATAATAGAACTACAGGACAAAGCAGCTAATCCAGTTAAGAGCAATAAACTATTTGAAAAGCTTGATCTGTAAGCTACAAGTTAGGAAATATGCTATTGCTCACCTGTGTTCGAGTAGGAAGCTTCCCTTTGGGATCAGCTGCCAGTTTCCCTTTGTTTGTAATCCGTGCTGCTTGCTCCTTACAGAAATTGATGTGTCTGTCAGCTGCATTTTCATTGAATCTCCTCTGGCAATAAGGACACTGAATGTAATCTTGAAAACAGAAAACCTTAACATTAAAAACATCTTCTAAATGATAAAGCATTTTAAAGTCTTTTAAAGATCAGCCCCAGACCTGCCCTCAGAGAAAATGAAGGCCTCTTGAATCTGAAAATGAAATCCAAATTGCTGCAGAAAAGAATATTATCTACATGTGACACAAAAGATGTTTCTTGTTTGATGGATGAGAGGAGTGGTTGAAGGTCTAAGCAAAATCAAAAACAGTCTGAGAGATGCTGTTCAGCCAAGGACCTGGTCTATGGATATGGCAGGGAGGTATCAGCTGGAAGGAAGTGGTTTATTTGAAATAAACAAAATTAAAATAAGATAAATTAATAAAAATATTTTTAAATGTTTTTAAACATTAAAAACGTTTTCAAATAAAAAAAAACCCTAAAGAATAAAATGACTTTTAAAAAAAAATCTGGTCTGTGTGTCAGTTTTGTAAGAGCCAGGAAATATTAACTGCAGTACTGGAAATGAGCTTTAAAAAATAATATCAGAGATGTAACTAAAAGAAAAAATTAAATCAGGAGATTCAGTCAAAATTAGGAGATATCTATAGGCACATGCAATCCAGGGTAACTGGTTTATTCACAATGCAAACAGGACTACTTGAAGGAAATACTACTGCTAATACTGAGAGGGGTAGAGTGGAACAGAAAACAGCAACAAAAAACCAAATACTACCACACAAAACCAAACCCCAGGAAGTCTGTGTAAACGTTTAAAATACTGAAAGATCCCTCATCTGTATGCTGGAAACACACCCCCTAAAATAAACTGTCCCTTGCAAAGTAAGGTGTTTGGACTGTGGTTTCAGACAGATACTTTACTATCTAGAGACATGGATGCTGAATTCCACACATTATGTTACTCAAAACCATGTAAACATCAACTTCAGAAGAACTGGGCACTGGCAAAGCAGGTTAAATTAGTTCTTTCCTAGCTGATTTTAGAAATGCATCAAGGAAAATGAGGAGAGATTCCAACAGCTGCTGCCTCCAAAGGAGACAGATCATACAGTGAGATTTTTATTTTAAATGCAGCAGATTTGGCTTATGTAGTTACCCCTTTAAAATAACAGATTTTGGTTAAATCAAAGAATCACAGAATGGTTTGGGCTGGAAGTTAAAGGTTCCAGCCTCTTGGCCATCCCAAGGAACATCACCTTCTAGATCAGGTTGCTCAAGGCCCCATCCAACCTGGCTTGGAACACCAGGCTTGGAGCCTCCACAACTTCTCTGAGCAAAGTGGTCCATGGAATGAGGAAATGAGGTAACAAACCACGAACTTTTAGCCTAAAACTGTGAACAAAGGATACAGAAGGAGCACATGAATCCTTCAGAGAAGTAACTGTGGGAATTGGTCTGCTTTTTCCAAACAGTTCCACTGTTGTGGACAGAGCTCTCACATGTGTGCTGGAAATACACCCCTTAAAATAAACTGCCCTTGCAAAGTAAAGTGTTTGAACTGCAGTTTCAGACAGATACTTTAGTATTTACAGATACAGATGCTGAATTCCACACATTGCACTATACTGAACCATGTAAACATCAACTTCAGAAGAGCTGGGTGCTGGCAAAGGAGGTTAAATTAGTTCATTCCTAGGCGATTTTAGAAATGCAGAGAAAACAAGGAAAGATTCCAATAGCTGCTGCTTCCAAAGCATTGAAATAACTTGCCCAGCCCACAGTTTAAAAGATGATAGCAAGCTGGCCACAACTACCTTTTGCTACACTAAAAGCAAAGTCATGGAAAGACAAAGAATCGAGTCTCTTAATACTAGAGAAGAGAAGATTGAAGAGGGATCTCATAAATGCTTAGAAATACTTAAAGGGTGGGTGTCAGGAGGATGGAACCAGTGTTTTTTCAGTGGTGCCCAGTGACAGGACAAAGGTAACAGGCACAAACTTGAACATTGGAAGTTCCACTGCAGAAATGCCATAGCGACAGCACTGCAATGGGCTGCCTGGAGAGGTAGCAACGGCTCCATCCCAGGAGACATCAAAACTCACCTGGATGTGCTCCTGTGTGACCTTTTCTAGGTGTATCTGCAAGAGGGTTGGACCCAGTCTCCAGAGGTCTTTTCCAACCCCTGCCATTCTGAGATTCTGTGGCTTTGAAAGCTATACAGGCTGCTAGCCAGCCAGACATGCATTCACATGCCAGCACCTGCACAGGTGTATTCAGACAGTCAGCCCCGGGAGCTTGTGAATACTGTATTCCAAATTCCTTTCCAATTAAGTTAAAAACAGTAAAACAAAACCTCCAAGTAAGTTGGTTTTGCTACATACCAGGGTCATATGATGGTGGAGGGGGCGGAGGGAGTTTTCCACCATCTTTAAGGTTAAGTCCTTTGGCTGCCCGTATAGTTGCTATAAACTCCTCATGCTTTCGTCTCCAGTTAGAAGGTTTCTTTGGTGGTTCTGGCTGAGAAGTCAAAAAAAAAAAGAGTGAGCTTTTTCAAGTCTGAAGCTCTTACTTCAAGCTATGTGCCCTATTTTAGTACACAAGACTGTAGTGAGATTCTTTTTTCCAAGATCCTAGTCGACGCAATTATCACAAAGGGCCAGCAGAAATGAGCCTTACTGCAACGAACCCACAGCTTGCCCAAACATTCAGACAGGGAGGAAACAGCAGCAGAGCAGGGGGACACAGTCTTGGGCTGTGCCGGGGCGGGTTCGGGCTGGATGTTGGGAGGAAGTTGTTGGCAGAGAGAGTGATTGGCATTGGAATGGGCTGCCCAGGGAGGTGGTGGAGTTGCTGTGCCTGGCGGTGTTGGAGCCGAGCCTGGCTGGGGTACTTGGTGCCATGGTCTGGTTGGTTGGCTAGGGCTGGGAGATGGGTTGGGCTGGCTGAGCTTGGAGGTCTCTTCCAGCCTGCTTGATTCTATGAAGGTAGGAAGACTACAAAGGGACCTGCACAGGCTGGATTGGAGGCCTGGGGCCAATTATATGAGGCCACATGTTGGGTCCTGCATTTAAGTCACACCAACTCGGGTGTGACCAATGCTCCAGGACTGGGGCACAGTGGCTGTCAGCAGAAAAGGAGGAAAAGGGACTGAATGTGGCACCGTGTGCCATGATTTGGTTGATTAGATAATGTTGGGTAATAGGTTGGACTTGATGATCAAAAAGGTCTTTTCCAACCTGATGGATTCTGTGAGATCAGAACATACCCGTGGCTTAAGAGGTTTCACTGTTGGAATGTCAGTTCCTTCTGCTCTCTGACGGCTGGAATCAAACGTTTTCCTTTTCTTGGCAGAAGTTTTTTGGCAAATGGGTCCATGCTTTTTCTACAGGCAAAATAAAAATGAAAGATGATAGCACTGAGTTTTGAAGACACCAGTTATGAAGATGTTATTTCCCTCTCCCTCACTATACCCATCAGCAAAGCAGACTCAGCACTGGATGAGTAAGATCTGACTGTTTTCTCTCAAACGTTTATGCCACAATTACCTTTAGAACAGAGCTTCAGGAATTCACCTATGCATATATATGCTCACAAAAACTTGAGCAGTGAAGAAAAACAAAGAGGCATCTGTATTTGCTTCTTGCAAATAAGTTGGTGGTAGGAGGGCAGCATTTGTACTGAGAGGCAAAACAAGTCAGAGGTGTCTGAAATCCATGTGAATATTTAAGGACAGACCAATTCCTCTTAAGACTGAAGAACACTGTTTTAGAGACAGCCAACAAAACATTTCACTTACTAGCTGAGACTGCACAGTGCAGAGGCAAGGAAAGATCCTCTGACTGAAGAGAAAATGCTTTTAGAAGCATCTATCTCCAGAAATTGCTAGGATGCTGAAATAAAATTAACCTCCCTTGTCTCGGTTCTAATTTTAATTTCCAGAGACTGAAATAAACTTGATAGAACCAATAAAATTTTTATAGAGTGCCCTTCCCTCTTCCCCCTTCTTTCCCAAAAGAATGGGATTAGATGGAGAGAGAGAGAGAGAGAAGTAAGCACACTCAAATAAATGAATCTCATTTCTTTTTAACTTCCAAATCGAAAGTTTAACAATAACTTAAAAAGGTATCTGAGGCAGGGAAGTTACAAAGGGCATAGGGAAGGGAAAGCAAATACAAAAGGTATAAATACATCCTGATTTTGCTGGTGATGGCCACACGGTAAAAAAAAGAGAACCAGGAACAGGATGGTGATGCTGGTAATCAGGAAGGCAGGGAGCACAGAGAGAGAGAAACAGGAGATCCCCCTGCTTTTATGGATCTTTAGAGAGGAAGGCGGAGTGGGCTAACCATCACCTGGTAGTGTTCAGACCCACCCCTGGAGAGGGGTCAAGACCACCTAGGGTCATGTTCAAAGTTACTCCCCCTGGAGGGTTAACTCTATACATCCCTCTATGGAACTTCAAAACAAGAGAACTTGAACTGGTAATTATTTGGGAAAAAGCCCCACACCAAATACCTCAAATCCAATCTCATGTCAGCTTACCAGTGCTGCGGGAAAGAAAGTCCTTCCACAAATCCTGCATGGCAACAAATCTCCAGCTTGCACAGTAACCTCACCTTTGAACAAAGAAGAAAAAAGTGAATAATCAGCAACATACTTCTGTAAGAAAATCAGTTAGAATCTGTGATAGCAGTTTCTCTCTCATTTGCTAAGCAGTAAGAACAGCTGTTACTTAACAAGTACACATTCACTGAACTGTGCAGAGACTGCAGATCAGAAAGGAAAACATGACACCTCAATGTCCTTAATGTCATTCTGGAAGCAGTCTGGCCCATGACATGTCATTGATTCTCCTGATTTTCAGTACCAGACTCTGCACCCTCAAAAGGATCTCTCTATGAACAACAGGTTCAGCGTAAGTCACAGCAACAGCCCAAACATATTCTAAATGCTATTTAGTGAGTGTCTGTCTGTCTTTGGGAGAGAATCACCTGTTACATCACACCTCATCACTTATTTTTCTCTATTAAGTCAAACTGTTTGGATTTCTCTTATAAAAAATAAACAGTTCATGCTATTTTTCCTACACATTCTATTCAGATTAATACTGCCCATTTACAAAAGTATGTCTGGTATTGATCTTCCAGCATTGGTAACAAAAACACTAAGTGGTATACTTGGAGTCACAGAAGCCTGCTGGTTGGAAAAGACCTTAAGATAAAGTCCAACCATTCTCTAATACTACTGACTCTGGTCCTAAACCATGGCCCTCAGCACCACACTTCTGCCTCTTTAAAACACCTCCAGGGATGGAGATTCAACCACTTCTCTGGGGAAAGAATTCCAGTGGTTGAGATCCCTTTCAGTGAAGAAGTTTCTTCTGATATCTGACCTAAACCTCCCCTAGCACAACTTTAGGCCATTTTCTCATACTAGATTTGCACAGATTTGTTTTCTTTCATTAGTTTAATTCTTACTCTCATTAGTCTTAATAGACATCACTGCAAGCTTACTTCTGCTACAGAGTCTGACTCTTTTTTAGCACATTATGCTGCCACAACCCTCATCTCTGCAGAAACAAGGAAGAACCATTTCATGCCCAGTAGGACAAGGGAGGTTATTCTTCCCCTGTATTCAGCACTGGTCAGGCCACACCATGAGTACTGTGTCCAGTTCTGGGCTCCTCAATTCAAGGGAGATGTTGAGGTGCTGGAACATGTCCAGTGAAGGGCAACAAAGCTGGTGAGGGGCCTGGAGCACAAACCCTGTGAGGAGAGGCTGATGGAGCTAGGGGTGTGCAGCCTGCAGAAGAGGAAGTTCAGGGGTAACCTCACTACTGTCTACAACTACCTGAAGGGAGGCTGTAGCCTGGTGGGGGTTGGTCTCTTCTGCCAGGCAACCAGCAACAGAACAAGGGGACACAGCCTCAAGTTATGCCAGGGGAAGTATAGGCTGGATGTTAGGAGGAAGATCTTCACAGAGGGAGTGATTGGCATTGGAATGGGCTGCCCAGGGAGGTGGTGGAGTCACCGTCCCTGGAGATGTTCAAGCAAAGCCTGGATGAGGCACTTAGTGCCATGGTCTAGTTGACTGGCTAGGGCTGGGTGCTAGGTTGGACTGGATGATCTTGGAGGTCTCTTCCAATCTGGCTGATTCTATGATCTGATTTAGCAAAAGAAACATTTTCCATCACTTTCTTCTATTCTATGAACTCTGGAATTGTAGCTCGTGGTTAAATGGACTGTTACAAGGAGGAGGCTTGATAGATGCTCACCTGACCCAGCACTGTTTACACACAACATACCAGTCAGTCAGTTAGCACTCAAGGTTAGTTCCAGAGATAGCTTTCCTCACAGCATTCCTGCCCTCTTCTGCTGCCGAGGTATTCACTCACACTCCTCATGAACTATTGCTACTTCTAACATCTCCTCCTTAGCATGCCAATCACTGAAACAAAACACAAAAGGAAGTTATTTTACAAAATGGAAGTTCCTTAAGGTCTGTTGAAAATGGGAATCATTCCATAATCAAAAAGCCTTTCCCAATCAAAAAGATTTTATGATTCCTCTGTGATTTTCCTTACCTTTAAGTAAAAAAAGAAACAAACCAGATACCAAAACAAGCAATGAAACCCCTCAAACCCTTAAAACATGTCTCCATAGAAACAATGCCATCAACAGAATATCTGATCATTTACAAACAAAACAAGGGAATAAAACGGTGGAAGCTGGAAGAGTTGAGTTGCTCTGTTTGTTTTCTCTATTTTTAGCATGTATCTGGGGCTAAATTCCCACAGTTTATCTATCACTTGAGGACTCCTCCCTAACAGAGAGGAGGAAATCAGGAAAAGGAGAGAAGACACACAGATTAAAACTCAAATGGGTTTAATGCAATAGCCAAATTGATCGCATAAAGTTATGCCCAGTCCAGTAAAGGCCCAGCAGTCACAGCAACCAGTAAGTATGCCCTCAGGATAAGCAAGAGCAGAGTCAAGAAGAACCTAAGCAAAAGCAGGGTCAAGAAGAACCCAAGCAAGAGGCTCTAGCAGAAAGCTCTTCCCTCCTCTCCCTAGCAAACTTCCCTCTTTATCCTGAGTGTGATGCTAATGGTCTGGGATGCACCCGAGTCAACTGGAGTCAGCTGTCCTGGCTGACTCAGCACTGCTGATAGCCCACAGCTAGCCTAGCATTCTGGCCCAGCAACACTAGAATAGCTTTTAGAACTGCTTTCACACATGATATCTAAAGTAGTCAGAGAGTGAATGAATTTTCCTGAACAGTTAACAGAAATGCTGTCTACACTTCCTTCTATGCAGCCCAGGAGCACACACACACTGCTGGCTCATGGTGAGCTTCTCATCAACCAGCACCCCAAGAAGTCACTCACCTCAGCATTGCTCTCCATCCATTCACTGCCCAACCTAGATTTGTGCTTGGAATTGCTTTGGGCCAGGTGCAGGACCTTGACCTTGGATTTGCTGAACTTAATGAGGCTGGCACTGGCCCAACTCTACAGCTTTGCCAGGTGCCTCTGAATGGATCCCTTCCTTCCAGTGTCCTACCTGTTCCACACAGCTTGGTGTTGACAGCAAACTTGAAGGAGCCCAAACCCACTGCCCATGTTTCCAGTAAAGACGTTAAACATCTCCAATCTCATTACCAAACTGTGAGGAGCATCCCTCACTACTGGTCTGAACTTAGACTTCAAGATATTGGGCATCACTCTTTGAGTGCAATCATCAAGCCAATGAATGTACAAAAATAGGGACAAACTTATACCACTGGCAGTGCAAGGTTTGCAGATTCTTCTTATTTAGCAAAAAGTAATTCTCAAATGCAAATGGAAGCCAAACAAATACACCACACTGCTTAATAACAGGCAGGACTTGCCCTTCTTTGGTGGAGTCTGCTTGTCTGTGTGACCTGCAGGAACAGGAAAGTGAACTGTCTGCCCGTGTTCAGCACTGGTGAGGTCACACTTTCAATCCTGGGGCCTTCACTACAAAAAAAAAAACACCAAGGTGCTTGAGCAGGTCCAGGGAGGAGCAATGAAGCTGGTGAAGGGTCTAGAGAACAGGTCTGGTGAGGAGCAACTGAGGAAACTGGGGTTGTTTACTCCAGAGAAAAGGAGGCTGAGGAGAAACCTGCTTGCTGTCTCCAGCTGCCTGAAAGGAGGCTGGAACTGGGTGGTTGTTAGTCTCTTCTCTCTCCTTACAAGTGATAAGACAGGTTGCACCAGTAGAGGCTTAGATTGGGTACTAGAAGAGAATTTCTTGCTGAAAAGAATCTCAAACACTGGAACAGGTACTTGAATCCTCCTCCCTGGAGGTGTTGGAAAGAGGCAGAGATGTGGTGCTGAGGGACATGGTTCAGCACCAGCCTTGGCTGGACTTGATGATCTTAATGGTCTTTTCCAACCAAAATGGTTCTATGATTCTGTAACTGAAAACATGCACGATTTACCCCACCAAGCAAATTCCTTCTTGCCTGTGCTATTCAGCAACCTGCAGAAAGAGTCAAAAGAAAAGCAAATCATAGTAAGCTCTGTCTCTTACCATTCAATCATTCCTCTACTGTGCAATTCTTGTGCAATTAGGTTCTTCATAACTGTCTGACAAATGCTGAACCAATCTACTTCCATCTATCTACCCTAATTTTAGAGGAAAACCTCATGAATTCTCTTCTACTTCTGCATTGACAATGTAGACTAATCTGGTATAAACCTGTCATTTCTGCTTCCAAAAGATCACACAAAGCAGCATCACTTCCATCCCCTCAAGCTGAAAACCTGAGTAAGACTTTCCCAGCACCCCTGCACATTTTTCATATCAGTTTTTCAGCCTGACAATGCAAGTGCATTGCAGTTGTCATAATTACTGGTTTTGCATTGAGCCTGAGTCTGACAGTGGTTGAGTTTGGTGTCGTTTCCTCAAAAATAAGGAGAGTTCCATCACCTCAAAGTGACAGCCTGGAGGAGGATTCTGTGAAGGAGGTGGTTTTGTGCCTGAAAAACATGTATGCAGTCAAGAACGGTGGTAATATCAGCATACACAAAGCTCGCACCATAGTGTGCTCCCCTTTTCTCTGCCTGTCCTTTCCCTCCCTCCTGGTTTGAAGTGTACAAATGTGAAAACACACCAGGGCCACACTAACCACACTTTAAAATAACCAGCTCTCTTGGACTCTTCTCTAGGACCATACTTCATGGGATTCTTCCAAGCAAATCCCTAAACAAGTCAAAGTCTGCTCCCCTGCAGTCCAGGTCTGAGATCTTCCTAGGTGCTCAATTCTCAGGATCCTGAATCAAATCATCCCACAGATACTGTGGGTAAGGCTGCCCCTGACCTTCATATCTCCCATGTCTGTAGGTAGGAAGCCCAGCATGAGTACCTGCTGGCCCATAACAGTACTGGGACCAGTGCTGTTCCATTATCTTCATAAATGACAGAGCAGTATTGAGGCATCCTCAGCAAATCTGCCAATGACAGAAAGCTGACTGGCGCAGCTTACAGGCCTGTGGGACCGGATGCCATCCAGAGGGACTTGAACCAGCTTGTCAAGTGGGCACATATGAACCTCATGAGATTCCACAAAGCCAAATACCAGGTTCCATATCTGGGTTGGGGCAATCCCTTGTATCAATACATGCTGAGCAGTGAAGCAATAGAGAGTAGCCCTGCAGAGAGGACTTGGTGGTGTTGGTGGATGAAAAGCCAGACATGAACTGGCATTGTGTGCTTGCAGACCAGAAGCCAACAGTGTCCTGGGCTGCACCCTCAGCAGCGTGGGCAGCAAGTCAAAGGAAGGGATTCTGTCTCTGCTCTGACCTAGTGAGATTTTGCCCAGAGTACTATATCCAGCTCTAGAGCCCTCAGCATAAGAACCTTTTGAATTGCTTTTGAAGCAATTCCAGGAGGCCACAAAAATGACAAGAGGGATAGAGCATCTCTACTCTAATGACAGGCTCAGAGAGTTGGGGATTTTCAGCCCAGAGAAGGCTGTCGAGGGACAATTGCTGTTAGTAGGCTGGGACAGACTTTTTAGCAGGGTCTGTTGCAACAAGAAAACAGGCAATGGTTTCAAACTGGATACAAGAAGAAATTTTCTACCATGAGGGTGGTAAGACACTGGCCCTGGTTGCCCAGAGATATGGTAGAAGCTCCATCCTTTGATACACTCCAGGTCACGTTGGATGGGTTCTAAGCAACATCATCTAGTTAAAGATGTCCCTGCTCACTGTGGGAGGCAGGTTGGACTAGATGGCCTTTAAAAGTTTCTTCCAACCTAAACTGTTCTATGATTCTACCTCCCCTTGTCAGCTCCTTAGTCACCTAGATCAGAAATCTATCATCAGCACACACCAGAAGATTCCTGAATTGTTTGTGCCTCGCTGATCTGTCCCTACAGCAGGTTTCTGGTGGTTAAAGTGTCTCATGAGGACAGGGATCTCTAAATGCAAGACTCCTTTCAGTCATCTGAAGGAGGCCTCTTCCTGATCAGGTGGCTTGTAGCAGACACTCAGAAAACTTCTCACACTAGTCTGCCTGCAAACTCTCATCCATAAGCATCCAGGTGGCTCCATAGCAAAGCTCCATGTGTTCTCCCTGCTCTCTCACATAGAAGGCAACTTTCCCCCTTGCCATCCAGCTTGTTCTTCCTGAAGAGCCTGTATTTATCCACCACAACACTGCAGTCCTGCGAGCTGTCCTGCCACCTACACAAGATGTCAGCCCTGCAACTGCATGCAGACCTCCAGTTCCTCCCACCCTGCCGGTGTTAACGCACAGCCATGTCAGAGGCACTCAGCCGTGACGATCATCGAGAAAAATCTATCAGAGCTTCTCTTGTAATGCATTTGGAAGCACAACAGAAAAAAAGGCAAATTAGCAGCACTATTTGATCAACCTGACTTCAGATACATTATCTGGTCTTCTATTAATGAGCTTTAAGATCAATTAAAGCCACTAGAAAGCACATGACCTGTCAAATCTACATTAAGTGTTACACAACTGGCACCATAAACACACTATTTTCCTATAGGAGGCTACAATCCCCATGATGAATGTAAGCAGGCAGTCTGCCCATGACCAACCTTCAATCAACACTGCTTTGCATCAGTGACCCCCAAAACCATTCTGGATTTACCTAGCCTACCACCCAAATAGAAGTGGAACAGAGCAACTGCAGTCTAACCCTGCTTGCTTAGCAGAATACTGCTTGGCAAACAGTAACATGACAAACTTGATTGATTTCTAGTTTGCTTCCTTCCATGGAAGGGAGCAAAGCAAGCCCATTCCTAGTGGAACTCCATTTGACTGAACTGCAACAACTGCTTTTGAGAATAACCACACCGTGTGTGCGTGCAGTTAAAATACATTCACCTTCCCCACTATAATCAACCAATTAAATTCAATTGCCTGGCCAACTTTATTTCTGCAATTCAAGTTAAAAATGTGGTAATTCTAGAAAAACTGTAGGAAAAATCTGTCATATCTATGGTTAAATGTTGAAGAAATTAATCTGCAACAACTCCTGCCTACACAGGGATTTTCCTTTAAAGGTGGAACATTCTTGATAGTGCACTTCCCCTATCCCATCAGCTTACACTTAGCTTGCAGTATGTCTCCTTTAAAAGAAACATCTCCATTTCTGCCCCAAAACATAAATACTAAATAAAACAAACAAACCAACCAGCCAAAAACATACTGGCCTTAGAAAAATAAATAGATTGACCACAATTACAGCATCAAAATTAGATCACCTAATGAAACAGTAACTGAATGCAAAGTCCTATTTACTGTTGTTTTAATGGCTATCAGGAACAACTTAAATACATATATACAATAATACTACTTTTGCATTTCCACTTTTAACAGCTTCCAATTTGATGACTTATGAAGAGCATTGTAAGATTACATTGTCCTTCCATTGCATAGACAAGATATCTTAGGGGGAAAAATTACATATATATACATACACACACACATATATATATGAAATAAAAGCTGAAGTGTTCCAAAAAGGCAGGAACCTTTGTCAAATGGAGCTTAAGAAAATGGCTGCCAAAAGAAGGAAGCATCTAGTGAGAGGCAAGACAAGAGAGAAGAGAGAGAAGAGAAAGGAAGTCTGGCAGTAATATTCAGTTTTCTTTTCAAACCAAGGTTTTCTATACTGTAAGGGAAGGGTGGGGAAGACAATGACGATTGGGCTCTAGGTTATTGAGGAACTGTGTCAAAGAAAGCAGGAGCACTTGCTCTCAACAGTCATGTTAAGCATATAAAACCCCAAACAGGAATGCTTGGACTGTTTTGGGTTAGACTGGGGTGTCTCAGACATTGAGTGCCAGTGAAGGGCCGAGGGACAAATGCTATTAGAACACAGATCTCAGCTCTAAGCAGAGGATGCTAGGCAGCAAGACTTAAGAAACCTCAAGGACACACCCAGCCTGCTCAAAGCCGAAATGCTTAATCATAGGAGTCCCTGCTCGGCATCTGCAAGCAAAAGGTCTGGCTTAGAGGCTGCAGGCTGTTTTCCTGAGCAGTCACCCATCCCTTTCCAACCACAACCAGCCTCTCCCGGCTGCTAGAGAGCAGCAGGCTGAAGAAGAACGGCTGGGACTGGGTAAGCCCTGCCATTACCTACCACAGAGAGCTGGACTTCTGCCCTCGGACACAGGGCAGATCTGCTGAGATGGGCTGCGAACAAGTGTGGGAAGCAGCATTTAGTCGGCTCAAGCAGCTGTTGCCGGCATCCACCCAGAAAAAACAACAGCCTGGAGAGAAGCCGATCAAACGCCACCATTGGATTGCTCCGGCTTAAAGGAAGTCAGGAATGCAGTGCTTGGATCCCCTCCTCCATCTCCTCTTCAAGCAAAACAGAGAGCAACAAACATGCCAGCAAGCCGCCCGTCAGTGAAAGAAACAAGGGCATGTTAAGCCACCACATACAGTCCTGAGATTCAGCTCATGGACTACTCAGGCATCCGAGCTTTAAACGCTGCATTTTCAGGCACATTCAGTCTACTGCTCGAAGTTTTTTCACCAGTAAACCCCATGAAAATTGAAAACCTGACAAACAAGGCTGCACAGTAGCAAATGTTGAGTTAGATTTGTCCCCTGTAACGACCAATTCCTGCCACAGAACTTTAACATTAGAAACTCGGTTTTCGGTGCCAATCTAGTACAGAACAGTACTGATGCAAAGAGCAAAGCAATAGACCTCAAAAAAAGCCACAAAAGTAAGTCTTAGAAGAAACTCTGGAACAGAAACGTGCTTTGTCATTTCATTGAACACTTGCATGTAGTGAGAAAATGCAACTGCATGGATACGTTATTTAGCTGGTTTTGATGACACTAATGCAGCTCCATGAGCCAACTAACAGATAATGGACTCTGTGCATTGCAGAGGGAATCATTAGAGACTGCTGAGTTCTCTTAGCAGAAATAAGAGCAGAGCTTCCATTTATAATGCTGAGCTTCAGATAAACAAAACACGAGCTACAGAGGGGGAAGAGTCCATGCCAAGCATCCTCAGCTTGAAGGGTCTTCCACTGCCATAGGGATACATCAGCTGACTGCTGCCAGTGACAAAGTCCTGCCCTCCACTGTGACCGTGTCCCTCACACGCACAACTGCCAGGAGCTGCTGGAAATTGATTTTGCTAAGCATGAACACAAAGAGCGAGCAGCCCCAGAGAGATTTCAGAGGCAGCCCATGTCAGATATGTATAACTGTGCTTCTAAACACAATCTGAAACGGAACAAGCAACATTCTCCTGAGCTGGAGGTGGAGCAACGACTGGAAGAATCTGTAATACACAGTTTATTCATCACAAATAATTTCACGTATCATTAGTAGTTTATAATTTATTATTTCATCCTCCCTGCACTCAGCACTGGTGAGACCACAGCTTCAATACTGCATTCAGTTTGGGGGCACTCGCTACAAAGGCATGGAGGTGCAGGAGTGGGTCCAGAGAAGGGCAATAAAGCTGCTGAAGGACCTGGAAAACAGGTTTGGTGAGGAGCAGATGAGGGAATTGGAGTTGTTTAGCCTGGAGAAAATGAGGCTGAGCAAAGACCTTCCTCTCTACAACTACCTGAAGGCAGGTTGTAGTGAGCTGGGTGTTTGCCCCTTCTCCTTCCTAACAAGTGACAGGACAAGAGGAAATGGCCTCAAGTTTCACCAGGGGTTTCAGCTGGATATTAGAAGAAACTGTCACTGAAAACGTTCTTAACCACTGAAACAGGGAGGCGCTTAAATCCACATCCCTGGAGGTGTTTAGAAGACGTTGAGATGTGATGCTGAGGAACATGGTTTAGCACCTGACTTGGCAGAGTTAGGTAATGGGTGGACTCGAGGATCTGAAGGATCTTTTCCAACCCAAGTGCCGCTATGGCTGTTGTTACTGGGTTTGCCTGTATTTTTTCCTATCTTGTGGTTGCCTTTCTACAGAGATTTCACCTGAGCCTAACTAAACATGCACCAAAAGAGGCAGCTGAAACCAAAAGTCTGCAAATAAAAGTAAAACCACTTGCTTCAAGTATTTTGAAGGAAAAAAAATAAGTAGTACTATATATATACTTGCAGGAATTTGCTTCAAGAAAAAAACAGATGACCCATGAAACAAAAATGCTTCAGTTCCAAGAACTTGATTAGCATTCAAGGATGATAGATACCAGTGTGAGATATGAGTGCTCACAATACAAGGACATTAAAAATGTTAGATATGGCTTACTTATCTGTGCTGTTCTCCAACTTAAATGTTCAACATCATATAATCACTTAGGCTGGATAAAAAGATCATCAGGTCTAACCACTAATCCAACACTACACCAAGTACACTGCTAATCCAGGTCCTGTAGCACCAAGTCTACACATCTTCAAAATACTTCCATGGATGACAAATCAACCACCTCCCTGGGCAAAGGAACACTTCACAGCATGGAAACATACTTTCAAAAGCTACACCTTATCAAAGTACTTTCCAGAAAAGGCTCACAGAGGAAACAGATTTCACCCATGATTTAGCAGCTCTTCCACCCACCACCCCCCAATATCTACAAAAATACAACTGAAGTGTAAACCATTTCCAGCAAAGCCAGAGGCTGGACAAATTCTGCTGCAAAAATGACACTTTTTTTATGCTTCTGCTTCTATCTGTAGACCTGTTCTCTGTTCTGGAGGTGCTGTGTCATACAACACAGCTGGTGGAGCTGGCCTTGCTGTCTGCTCACAGCCAAATCAATTGATGGGCAGGCTGCAGATGACATGCAGTCCCCACTGCAGTCACACACAAAACTGAGTTCACTCAAAATTAAAGCAGGTTTCCCCTTCTGCACAAGCAATACAACTGTCACAGGACTGTCACCTGAGTACCTGATACAGCGCTATTTGGATAAGCCACTGGACATCACCATCCAAATTTAAAAGGAATTAAGAGTCAGTAAATCATATAGAGTCAATCAAATAGAAGAGAATCCCCTGGGATTTTAATGCCAAATCATGCTGTTGAGTCATACAGCCCTGATGAAGTCGCTAGGCACAAAAGCAGACTCCAATGGCTCTAAAATCGATCAAAGACCGAAAACAGGTATCATTTAGAATCACTTTGCTTCTCCAACTGTACTAGAAAGTGTGAAGAACAAAGGCTACGCTGTGCACGTCCCTGTTGAAGCACTCAGCTGCCTGTACTGAAGCAGATCACAGAAGACCTAATGACTGCTTTCTGATGTTACTCAGCACAAGGCTGCGTTTCTTTCAAGTAACACGGCGAAAGTAGCTTGCGAAACACGGTAATGACAGGCCTACCGAAGTGCTCACATAGCAAGCTGTAACTTCAGCAATCCCAAACTGATACCAATGCTCTCATCTATGCCTCTGGAGGGCGACGACGTCTTCATTAACACAAGCGCCACAGGGTGAAGTTGCTAAGACTCTGCCAGCACACACCTAGTCTTAACAGCACCCACCACTTCCCGAGCGCTTTAAGCGTATGCTAACACACGGCTTAGCCATCTGTCTGCGAAGAAAACCCAGAATGCTTGGCAAAGAGGCCGGCCCCCACCCCAGACACCAAGAGGCTGACCTCGCTCCGAGCTCGCCGCGGCAGGAAGGGGCCGGCGGGGAACGGCCACAGCCCGCAGCGAGAGCTCAGCAGCGCCCGAGACAAAGCGCAGCGCGGCCAGCCCGCCCTCGCCGGCCCGCTGCCTCCCGTCGCTCTTCGTCACCCCAAAAGCAAGCTGCGGCACTCCCCGCACCCTCAGCCTCCGTTTCTCCCCCAGCGCCCCTGGCCGCGGAGCGAGCTGAGGCCGCCGCCGCCCCACCTCAGGAGGCTCCAAGAGCGAGGAGAGGCGGCGGCCGGGCCGCAGCTGCCGCTACCGCCGCCCACCAAGCACGCCCTGCCACAGCACAACGGCCGTCCTCGGCGAGAGGAAGGGAGCCGCTGCCCCTCACCTTCCAGAGCCTCCATGGCGCACCCCTACCGCCGCCACCGGCCCCGGCGCTGCCGCCGCTGCTGCTGTGGCAACGCCGCCACCTCCCGGCCCGCTAACAAGCGCCGCTCCCATTGGCCGGGCGCCGGGCGGGCCGGCCCACCCCGCGGGCGCAGCCCCCGGCGCAGCTCCGCTGCCTCCCAGTCTGCCTTGCAGCCTGCCCTGCCCCTGCGGAGCGGCCTCTGGTCGGCAGCCGCTGTGCTTCTGCCGTCTCGTCTGGCAGGCAGTCCTCAGCATCGCCTGCAGCAGCCTGGGGCCGTTTCCTCGCGTCCTGTCCCGTGTTACCTGGAAGAGGTGACCAACACCCATCTCGCTTCAGCCTCCTTTCAGGGAGTTGTCGAGAGCGAGGTGGCCTCGCCTCAACCTCCTTTGGTCCAGACTAAACCCCAGTTCTTTAGGTGCTCTTTAGCAGACCTGCTCTCCAGACCCTTCACCAGCTTCGGTTACGTTTTGCTCCAGCACCGCAGTGTCCTTCTCGCATTGAGGTGCCCTAACCGAACCACAGCTCCAGAGCTTTCTCTGCTGGGCAGTTTCCAGACACGCTGCCCAGAGCTCGGAGCTTTGCATGCGGTTACTGTGACCCAACTGCAGGGCCCAGCCCTCGATCTGGTTGAACCTGGTACAGTTTGCCTTGGCCCATCGATACAACCTGCCCTGGTTGAACCTGGTACAGTTTGCCTTGGCCCATTGATACAACCTGCCCTGGTTGAACCTGGTACAGTTTGCCTTGGCCCATTGATACAACCTGCCCTGGTTGAACCTGGTACAGTTTGCCTTGGCCCATTGATACAACTTGCCCTGGTTGAACCTGGTACAGTTTGCCTTGGCCCATTGATACAACTTGCCCTGGTTGAACCTGGTACAGTTTGCCTTGGCCCATTGATACAACCTGCCCTGGTTGAATCTGGTACAGTTTGCCTTGGCCCATCGATACAACTTGCCCTGGTTGAACCTGGTACAGTTTGCCTTGGCCCATCGATACAACCTGCCCTGGTTGAACCTGGTACAGTTTGCCTTGGCCCATTGATACAACTTGCCCTGGTCCGTTGATACAACCTGCCCTGGTTGAATCTGGTACAGTTTGCCTTGGCCTATCAATACAACCTGCCCTGGTTGAACCTGGTACAGTTTGCCTTGGCCCATTGATACAACTTGCCCTGGTTGAATCTGGTACAGTTGGCCTTGGCCCATTGATACAACCTGCCCTGGTCCCTCTGCTGAGCCTTCTCACCCTCAAGACTGATTTCAAATCCTATGCTGCATTCACTAACTCCTTTGCACTGTATCTGTGCCAACAGTCATTTTTCTGTCTTCACTGTTTTCCTTACTGCTTCCCTCTTACGTGAATATATAGGCAAGTAGAAGTTGACTTTCTTATCCTAAAAGGAACAAAACCAAGTATCTCTAAATTTTCCACTCTGTAGTCATCACTTGCACCTATTCTGTGTCAGTTCGTACATGATCAGTGCCTTAAACTGTCCTTGAGAGGTGATGTTACAGCATTGCTTGGATTTCTTTGCTGGGCATATTTCTGCTACTGCATTAGGTTACATGTGGTAAGTTTGTAGGCACCATGTATATATTTAGCTCTTTTCCATATCAGTTGTCCTCCAGTGGCAGCAATGATGATAGGAATTTTTGCCTCCGAAGAGTAACACAGTTGGAACATCTGTTCAGAATCTTCAGCATCTTTGAGAAGGGCCAAGTAAAGATGACCCTAAAAGCAGAAGCCACATCTTCCTTGCTCACACTTGTTTTGAAGGGTTGAAATACAAAATGAGTGCAGAACAACTACCTGTGACCAAATTCCAGAAGGGATTCCAAAGAGAACAAGTAGTCTGCAATAAACTCTGATCTTAAGTGGGAGCATAGACAAGTCACCTTAGTCAGACAGCTTTCAAAAGACCTCAGGTCTCTTTTGCTGGCCACTAAAGAGAAGGAGTTTTGGCTTTAGTTGGCAAAAAGGAGGAATCTGCCCACACACACATCATGAGGTTGCTAAATTACAAGGACCACTTTTCTCTACTGCTCATCAGCATAGGTAAGTTATAGCTGAGTCTGGATCTTTGGTTATGCGAGTCAGCATCTTCAGAAGAGAGCAAGATTCTGCCCTTCTAAGCAAAGGTCTGAAAGGGTCCTGACTTTCAAAACACAGGGAAGCAGTGATACCAAATCTTTCTGCTAAGGCCTTTTGCAGGGGAGCTGGACAACTGTATTCACAGGTTCCAGGTACATTGCTCAGCCTGAAGAAGAGAAAGCTCTTGAGACCTTAGAGCAGCCTTCCAGTAGCTGAAGGGGGCTACTGGGGAGGAACTTCTTACAAAGGCACAGAGTGGCAGGATGAGGGGAAGCCAATATATCAAAATATTTTATTCTGAGGCAAAATTTAAGTTTGGCCAAAAAATTCTACTCTTACTATTAATTCCTATGACCTTTCCCTCTACATAGCAAAGAAAACCACTACAGAATCACAGTACAAATGTAGATTTAACTGCAATTTTAATTTCCTCAGCCAGAAGGAAAACCTCCTGAAAAGGGTGAGACCACCTCACCCCATCCACAGGACCACAAGGATAATTTTAATTGCTATACAGGGCATTTGGAGATTCCTAGAGAGCAGAATATTTCACCAGCTGTGTGATCAATTCGTACAATGCAGAGATGCATTCACTTCTTAAAGGCCTACCCAGCAAAATTCAGTTTTTAAGTGAGCACATAGGGAAGAGAAACACCTGATGGGCTTCATGAAACTCTCCTATAACGTGGCTCTGCAAAAATCATCTTTATAGCATTGCTTTGTTTCTCAGTAATCTCTCAGCTTCAGCTGTGCTGTGCCTTAGAAAAGAAGATGGTGTCCTAAAGCAACAAGCTGAAGAGTGGGAAGGGTGTTGGAAACGGAACACAAACAGTGGAGAGGATTTCCTGAAAGTCAGTCTGTTTGATTTGCATGCTCTAGACTCTGATTTCCCCCATTTTTTTGATCTTTAAGAGCTAGCTTGCTGATAGGACTGTGAAAAGTAACTCCCTAACACGAGAGGACTGCCACACAGGCTGTGCATGCCTATATACTGAAACTCTGACTCTGGCTGCCATCAGGATGCAGAAGCAGATTTAGAGAGAAGCTGTATGCATTATGCAATTCAAGAGCTCAGCATCAAAGTGTAGAGTCATAAGATGCCAGAATCTCATTATTAATGCAAAACTCTGGAATTACTGAGTTTTTGGCACCCTGCACCTTGCCAAGTCAGTAAGTGTCCTTCAGATGGAAAAGTGCAGCTGGGGCAGTGAGGTGCTGGGATGAAAGCAAAGCTGCTTTGAAAGGAAAAAAAAAATACAAGCAGATATGTAAACTGTAAGTAATATATAAGCAAGAAACACATCATTTGTGTTCCTTCAGTCTTTAAACTTCAGCTTTGCAAATACTACAAGCATACCTCAGTATGATGGTTTGGGTGTTCCCTGCCCCCCCATACTTTGAAAGTCACCCAGACTAGGCTCAGCCAGCTCTGGAAATATGAATGAAGCTTCTATTTACAGCTAACACAATATACAAGCAGGTATTTAGAGTATATACAGAAATATATAAGGTGAAAAGGTAATACAGAAACACAGCAGCCCTCCCAGAAACCTGAGTCCCCAGGAGGGGCTCCCAACTGCCCCCTCACCTTCCCCCTACCCCTCTCAATCTTACCCCAGTCCCAAGGAAGAATGAAGGTTTGGCCAGGGGGGGTTAGGAAGCAAAGTGGGTTACCCCAAAATGGAGGGTGAGGTTAGAGAGCAAGATGCAGCTCAGCCAGCAGCCTGAGTGAGAGATTGCCTTATCCATGTTTTACTTTGCTTTTATACCTCTCAGCAAGCCTATGAGTGCAGCAGACATCACCATTGTTTTCCTTTCACAGCCTGTAATCTAGTTCTTCTCACCAAAACTTTCTAGCCTGCTTCAAGCTAGCACACTCAGCTTACAGAGGAAAACTGTTATCCTAGTTAGAGACTAACACCACATCCTGAACAAGAAGGATTTGTTCTCACTCTCTTCTGGAGCCTTGGTTTCTCCCCTCTGCTCTGAGATGTATGGGATGCTTTGAGGAGTGGAAAAAGGGTTTCTTGAATCCTGGATGTTAACTCTGGCTATAAGAGCAAAAGGCACTCTTGTAGTAATTCAACTGAGGGATTGTTTTAGCAGGAGAGCAGTCATTTTTGCCTGCAGTCCTCAATTAGTGCTAATTGTAAGGAAAAGCGTATTAGGAATATTTAAATTTTCAAGTCCCCCCTACACAAGCATATCTGAATTCCCAGAAGGTGGAGTGCAAAGTGTATTAATTAAAAAGCCACTCTGGGAAATCTTTCTTTGTTCAGTGTTCATTATCATGGAAGACAGCAAACAGGTTTTTATTTTTCATGAAGGGTTTAGTCATTGTGACAGGGACTCAAATGGTAAGGAGCAGCACTTGAGATGCTAATGGAATTCTGATCATTTTACAGGACTCAGTCCTTTTATGACACTTCTGCCCCAAATGAAGGATTTGCACAGCTCTGCAAAGATCCAGGGCAATGTGTTGTCATAGAATCAACCAGGTTGGAAGAGACCCCCAAGATCAGCCAGTCCAACCTAGCACCCAGCCCTGTCCAGTCAACCAGACCATGGCACTAAGTGCCTCATGCAGGCTTTGCTTCAACACCTCCAGGGATGGTGATTCTGCCACCTCCCTGGTCAGCCCATCCCAATGCCAATCACTCTCTCTGCCAACAACTTCTTCCTGACATTCAGCCTATACTTCCCCTGGCACAACTTGAGACTGTGTCCCCTTGTTCTGTTGCTGGTTGTCTTTGAGAAGCGACCAACCCCACCTGCCTACAGCCTCCCTTCAGGTAGTTATAGCCAGCAATGAGGTCTGCCCTGAGCCTCCTCTTCTGCAGGCTGCACACCCCCAGCTCCCTCAACCTCTCCTCATAGGGTTTGTGTTCCAGGCCCCTCACCAGCTTTGTCACCCTTCTCTGGGCACATTCCAGCACCTCAACTCAGGATTCCCAAGCTGCTTTCTAAAGTGGTTAATGATTTGGAGACCCTCAGTCTATTTTTTTCCTGCATGATATACACAGCAAAACAGAGTTATTCCACAGCCCCTGTTGGCAAGACTCATAGACCATTTCCCCCAGCAGCTGTCCTTACCTTGGGCGACTGTTGGCCACATGAATATTTCTAAATTCCAGAAACCTGTTCCTATTTCATTTCCTTAACTGTCTCCTGTGATCAATACATGCCTTTCAGATGATCAAAATTTGCATGCCTCCATCACATGAGGAGCTGCATGACAAACAGCTCATACATGGGAGATAGCTTGAATTTGCTGTGTGACCTGTCTTGCTTTTCTGGTCTGGAAAAAACACATCTATGGAAAGATAGCTTTGTGTATCAATAGTATCATAGCATAGATTGGGTGGGACAGTGCCTTAAAGATCATCTAGTTCCAACCCCCTGCCATGGGCATTGCCACCTGCTCCTAGGCCAGGTTTCTCAAAGTGCCATCCAGTCTGGCTTAGAACACTTCCAGGCTTGGAGCACTGTTGCAGCACACCTGTTTTTAATTCAGGTGTTGCAGAGCCCTGATTAGCTTACTGCAGGAAACATGGTCAAGGCCCTCACAGATCAGTGTGATCAAAGACAATTCAATGTGAATTATGCCAGAGACCTTTATTGATCATTCAGCTCTCACTAAATCACAGTATCACGAAGATTAGAAGAGACCTCATAGATCATCAAGTCCAACCCTTTACCACAGAGCTCAAGGCTAGACCATGGCACCAAGTGCCATGTCCAATCCTGCCTTGAACAGCTCCAGGGCCACAAGGCACATGCCTACACATTAGCATAATTAGTCAAGGACAACCCACTCCATCAGTAGTGGGTTTTCCTGGCTTGACTTTCACTGGATCAGTCAGTTTGTGGTGTTTCCTATGCTCTCTCCACATTTTGAAGGTGTTCTTCTAAAGCTTTGCTGACAAGAACTTCTCTTGCCACTTCGGTTTCTGTCTGGCTGTAGCTTCCCTCTGGCTATTAGTTCCCTCACTGATTTCTGTGTTGGAAGCAGAACCAGATGAGGCCAGCTCCTCGTTTGCATCTCTGATCTAGCTTGGATGACTATGTCTGTGTTACTTCTGGCATGCAATTTATACACCACAAACACAATTTGAGAGAGTAGAGTCAGCCAGGACTTGACTACTTGTGCCTATTTTCCCTGCAAATTAACTTCATCTTAGGCTGCAGCCACTTCTCAGTGGTGCCCAGAGAGAGGACAAGGGGCAACAGGCACAAATCAGAATGCAGGAAGTTCTACCTAAACATAAGGCAGAGCTTATTTCATGTGAGCATGGTGGAGCACTGGACTAAACTTCCCAGAGAGGCTATGGAATCTTTTTCTGCACAGATTCCAAACCTGCCTGGATGTTACAAACCTGGGCAACCTGCTCTGAGTGACCATGCTTTAGCAAAGGGCATCAGTGTAGATGGTCTCCAGAGGGTCCTTCCAGCCCCTATTATGCTGTATTGCAGGTGGGCAGCTGCTGAGCCAGGCTTTGGGAGGCAGGGCCATCTGCTCTTCACATAAAGCATAGGCAGCAGAACACAAAGCTTTTCTTGGAGCACTGGGGCTGTGTCACTGCACAGCAAGCCCCAGTTGTGTCTTACAGGTCAGCACCCTGCCAAATTTAGCCTTTAGCCTGTATTTAACCAGACACACCCTTCTCTACTGCCCACTCCTGTGCTATTAAGTTACCTCAAGGACTGGTGCATCTGCCCTTATGGCAAAGGAGGCAAATGGTCTCCTGGGCTGCACTAAACAAAGCATTGCCAGCAGTTCAAGGAGAGGGATCCAGCTGGTCTAGTCAGTACCAGTGAGGCCATGCCTGGGGTGCCGGTTCTCTTTCTGGACATCTCACTACAAGACAGACATGGACATACTGGTTCTTTGAGTGAAAGCCTATGAAGATGAAGGAACTGGAGCATACTGAGGTGTTTGACTGTGTCCAGAGAAGGGCACCAAAGCTGGTGAGGTGACTGGAGCACAGCTCTGTGAGGAGCAGCTGAGGGAGCTGGGATTATTCAGCCTGGAGAAGAAGAGGCTCAGGGGAGAATTAATACTGTCTATATCTACCTGAAATGAGGTTGTAGGCAGGTAGGAGTTGGTCTCTTCTCCCAGGCACCCAGTGACAGAACAAGAGGACACAGCCTCAAGCTGTGCCAGGGCAGGTTTAGGCTGGATGCTAGGAAGAAATTCCTCACACAGAGGATGATTGGCATCGGAATGGGCTGCCCAGGGAGATGCAGTCACCATCCCTGGAGGTGTTCAAGAGGAGGATGGATGAGGCACTCTGTGTCATAGTTTAGTTGATTAGAAGGGTTGGACTTGAACTCAAAGGTCCTTTCCAACCTGGTTAATTTAGGTAGGGGAAAATGCCTAAAAAATGAAGGCTCATGGAAATGGTATCTGGCATGCATGCATCAGACAGAACACATCTGATTAAGCAATGTGTGAACATGGCACTTTGGGACATGGTTTAATGGCTGTGCTGGTGTTGGGTTGAAGGTTAGGATTGATGATCATGGAGAGCTTTTCCAACCCAAACAATTCTATGACACTACAATACTACTCATCCCTGAGCTTCCAGTTCTGCCAAGTACTTCAGCTCATCGTCAGTGAGCAGAACAAAGCAGCTAAACCTAGAGGAGCTCAGCCTAAGCAAGGAGGCCCAGCCAACACCCATAGACAACATTAGAACAACCATCAATCTTCTATCCTGCATAACCAGAGGAGCCACCAGACCTTTAGAGCCCACTCCCACCCACCCAGTGCACACCATGGAAACTCACCAGTGATGAGGAGGATCCCTCTGCCCAGTTGGGCACAGCTTCAGACTGCTGCCTTTCCTGGGGCCCATTATAAAGGGGAGTGGGCAGGGAGAGCAAAGTGGTCACACCTGGGGTGGGAGGTGACTCCAACAGCACCCAGGTGCTCTTGGTTTGGGCAGGGGGGAAAGGGGAAAAGGCAATGTGGGGTGGGAAAGGGGCAGATAGTGTGGAAGAGGGGAGGTGGTGCTGAAAGGATGGAGATAGAGAGGAAAGGAGGAAGATGGGAGGGAGGAGGAGATGGAGAGGAAAGGAAAGAGATGGGGGAGAAGTGGGAGAAATAAATAAATAAATAAATAAATAAATAAATAAATAAATAAATAAATAATGGACTGTAAAAAAGGAGGTGATCCTGCTCTGGCAGGGGGTTTGGACTGGATGATCTTTTGAAGTCCCTTCCAGCCCCTAACATTCTGTGATTCTGTGATCTCTCCTTTGAGGAAAGGCTGAGAGCTGGGACTGCCCAACCTGAAGAAGCGAGGGCATAGGGAATCTTACAAATGTAAGATCCCTCTATACTTATGAGAGGAGGGGGCAAAGAGGATAGAGCTAGGCTCTTCTCAGTGGTGCCCCGTGAGAGACCTAGAAGCAATGGGGACAAGCAAACACAGAAGCTTCCCTCTGAACATCAGAAAACCTTTCTCTACTGTGAGGATGGCTGTGCAATGGCACAGGTTGCCCGGAGAGGTTGTGGAGTCTCAGTTCTTGGAGATGCTCAAAGGCCACATGGACATGCTGCTGGGCAACCAGCTCTAGGTGGCCCTTCTTGAGCAGGGGAGCTGGACCCCAGAGGTCCCTTCTGACCTCAGCCATTTGGTGTCTGTAGTTTGGAAGGTTAATGGCTGTACTTGATGACTTTAAAGGTCTTTTCCAGCCAAGCCAGTTCTGTGATTCTAATTGATTCCAAACGTCCGAGTCCAGCACGGTTGTGGCAGAGCCTGAGCATCTCCTGGCACTCATATTTGTGTCTTAGAACTACAGTGTATCATGGATCATAGAATCATAGAATCATAGAATCAAGCAGGTTGGAAGAGACCTCCAAGATCATCCAGTCCAACCTATCACCCAGCCCTATCCAGTCAACTAGACCATGGTACCATGTGCCTCATCCAGGCTTTTCTTGAACACCTCAATGGACGGTGCCTCCACCACCTCCCTGGGCAGCCCATTCCAGTGGGAAATCACTCTCTCTGTGAAGAAGAGTAGATTCCTTTTAGATCTTTCTGTTTCTCTGCATTCAGGCCCCAAGGCCTCGGATTCGAACTAGCAACTTAGCTCTTCCTAGTTCTGTGCTTCCCTGTAATTCCTCCTCTGAAATCTCAACTGCCATTTCCACCAGCTGATGTCTTTAATCATCCATTATCTTAATCAGTCATCTTTTGTGTGTTTCATTCTGCAGTTGTGTATATGCCAGTTGACTTAATCTGCCCAAGACAGAAACATCCAGTAATTGCTAACAAAATGATTATTGTTTTTTGCCAGGAACAGAAACAAACCAGGAGCAAATGCTGCCACTGACACTCTTTGAGATAATTGATGCTTTTCTTGCCAATGATGTACAATTACTGTGTAGCTGTTTTTGCTGTAGCAGATTTCTCAGTTCTAGCAGGAAGACTCAGATCCCTGTTCCCTGTGAATGGAGAGAGAGATCAGTGCCAGGTCTCTACTCGAGACAGTGATTTCCAGGAGCTTTGCATTCCTCCAGTTTGCACTCTGAGTTTGGATACTCATACTTGCTATCCAGGCATCCTATCTACGCCCTGCCAGACAAATCCTTCTGCTTTTCTTTAAGGGAATGTATTTCTTTCCAGGTCCCAAGGCTTGTGTTTGCAGCTCTGAAACTCCAGCCCTTCCCAGTTCCATGAAATGACATTTCAACAGAAAGCATTGTTTAGTTAGGAAACACCCACATTACTCTATGGATCCTATGGTCCACAGAAGACTACAAAGATGATCAGAGTCTGGAGCACCTCTGCTGTGAAGACAGACTGAGAGTTGGGCTTGTTCAGCCCAGAGAAGACCCATCAGCCTTTTAGTTTGTGAAGGGGGCTACAAGGGGGGCTGGAGAGAGATTTCTGACAAAGGCATGGAGTGACAAGGTGAAGGGTAATAGCTTCAAACTGTAAGAAGTTGAACTAAGGTTAAACACTAGGAAGAAAGTTTTCCCTATGAGGGTGGTGATGCACAGGAACAGGTTGTCCAGAGCTGTTGTAGATGTCTCAAGTGTATAAATGTTCCAGGCCAGATTGAATGGGGCCTTGAGCAACCTGGTCTAATGGGAGGTGTCTGTGCCCATGGCAGGGGGTTGGAACTAGGTGATCTATAAAGTCTAACCCAACCCATTCTATGATTAAAGAAACACTATGGAATCATCAACGAGGATGAACTTTATGCTGCTGTGGTACAGATGACCAGTGTGGGTTTATGTGTAATAGTAGTGATCCTCAGCTTCCCTCATGGCTCAGCCTCCAAGCTGATTGGCAAGTAAACATGATGGGAGTAAAAATGATCAAAGATTTATTTGAAGGCTTGGGGGTTTATTGCTGTCTCAGATTTGTTGTTTGGTCTTCAAGAAAAGCCTGGATGAGGCACTTAGTGCCATGGTCTAGTTGATTGGATAGGGCTGGGTGCTATGTTGGCCTGGATGATCTTGGAGGTCTCTTCCAACCTGGTTAATTCTATTCTATGATTCTATGACTTACCAAATAGGCTTTACATTAAAACATACTGAGGTTCTTCACTTCCTGATAGTAAAGATCATCAGGAAGACACACTGGTGAGGTTGGTGAATGCAGACTGGGATTCTGTGGGCTGGCTGTCTTCTTAGCACTCCAGAGTTTGTATGAAGAGCAAAGAATAAGGCATTTCTGATTCCAGTTCTGCTGCTGGAATCAGTGGCAAAGCCTACTTTAATGGCCTGCTTTTAATTCCAGCAGCTATGGGGATCCTATTTGTGGGGATGCAGATGCTGGAGAAGCTCTGGGAAACAGTGTGTGTTTTAGAAGAAGAAAAGCCAAGCCTAGCATCTGCAATCCTTTGCTATCCTGACTCTCAGATAACTGGCACAACACCTTAACCGTGGCTGCTTGGATCTTTGTTTCTATCACCATCCTTTCTTTTCAATTTCTTCCCAGTGCCAGCAGGAGGTGTCCATGTGCTATTTACTGGTTACTTTCTCGAGTGTTTGCCTCTTTTTTTTTTCCTGGCTTTTTTTTTGCTTCCCACGTAGGGGTGGGGGAAGGTTCCCTAAGACCACGGTGGTAGCAGTTTCTAGATCCTGATTATTATTTTGTAGCATTGGAGTGAGCACTTCCAACCGAGTGTGGATGTCGTGTTTGTGTCTAGAGTTAATTCTTTTCCCAGATGAGAAGAGCTCCAGACAAAAAAGACCTGCTAAGTCATCTGTCTTCTTCCCTTCCAGCATGCCCTCTTCTCTGAAGTATACTCTATAATGTATTGAGGATATCAGTCTGTTGCTAGGGAAATGATGACTTATAATCAGATGTTACACACCCTACATTTTGCCTGCATTGCAGGATCAAAGATGGTGCTGTGGAAACTAAGATCTCTTGCTGAGTCACTGATTTGTGCCCTCTTGGCACTTGTGTATCCAGAGATGAGTGTATGCCACAGAAAGCCAAGTATCACACAGCATTTTTTTGTGCTGTGTCCTCCCATTTGGTCTGTGATATCTGAATATGTAGCACAGTTTCAGTGTCAGTGTAGGTGTAACATCTGTATAGATCCACAGTGACCCACAGGACCTCACGCATGACTACTAGACACCCTGTTACATGTCACTGCCTAAACCAGGGCCCTCCTTATTACTACACAGGTATGCAGAAGCACACATTAGCATGAACAGCAAATCTGACTGAATTTGAAACATCAGATAGAAGAAATAGTTGATCAAATCTGATCAGCCCTGACCTGTGATTCCATGAGATCTCTTGAAAATCTTATACCAACCAAATTAAGGTGCAGTCTGTTGCAGCTCTACCTGCAGAGAGCTGCATGGGCAACATGCAGTAGCGGTGCTTTTCCAGTGCCTGTGCATTCAGAGTGAGTGTTTCTGCCTTCACATGCATCTTGCAGTTAATGTGTGTTATGGTAAGGTGCATGTGGTCTGTATTGAGGAGAAATTGCTTAGCTGAGGAAAGTTTTCACACTGCAGCAGTTCCAGCTGAACCACTTCAGCAGCTGCTCATCTCCTTCTGGACACCAGATAACATGCTTCATTTGCAGGAACTATGACTCCTCAGGTCTTGTCACTCATAGAGGGATACACTTTGAAGTTGTGGGAAGAAACCATGGCAAGGGAAACAGCAGGGATGAGCAGCAGGTACACTCACCTTTTTAAATGTCTTTGGGTGACTTCTGAGATGAAGGTCATGGTGATGTTCTGGCTTTAACTGGCCATTTGAGGAAATCATGGTGTGTGTTTGTTTGCTGCTGTCTTTTCATCAAAGCTTTCTGAAGCACACGGACAACACAAACAGAAATAAAGAGGAGAAAGAAATGCCAGTATCTCTGTCTTAATTCTAGTTCTGCATTCTTTCTGTTTCAGGTGGATGGAGCAGCCAAACCCTGCAAGCAGGCAGCTTGCAAACAGCCATCAATTTTATTACAGGCAGCAAGAACATGAGCACAGAGGTTGTCTTTTGAGGTGATGTCAGGGTGAAGGAAGCACTCAAAACATACAACTAAAAAGAGGCAGTAAAACAACCCCCCCCCCACAGTATTCCCACCAAACCAAATCATTAAGGAGCGTTCTATTAAGCTGGCAGTTCTTATGGCAGAGCTTATGGAGAGGTCTTAGTTGTTAAACAAACATTTTAATGTTTTACCTGGCGTAAGAAAGACAAGGCTGGATCAGAAGCCAGAGTGGCAAGCTTACTTCAAAACACAGGGAACAGAAGCCAGAGTGGCAAGCTTACTTCAAAACACAGGGAACAGAAGCCAGAGTGGCAAGCTTACTTCCAAACACAGTTAGAAAAGGGAAAAACAACCCAGGTGCATTTCAAAAACCAGCAAAGGTCTCCACAATTGTTTTGTAAATCAAAACAAAACCAGAGGAGGAATTGAAGAAACAGGTACCAAATAGAGAGGAAAGGATGAAATTCATTTTATTTCACAACACAGAAGAGTTAAGAAGGAAAGTGTAGCCAAATAAGAACACTGAAGGAAAATAAGTGAAGTCAACTCTTTAATGCACTATTATTATTACTTATTCCACTATTGCCCTTGTCTGCAACATTATATTGATGATGTCTCATGGACTGTCAATAAAATAACACTATAAAAAACCCCCTGGAATCTCATTTCCTTCTGGTGTTTGTGCTAGGTTGACAGTAGCTAGACCATGATAAAAGGGCAACCAATTCAGCTTGAAGAACTTGGATGCAAGAGCAAAATGGGGGAAATGATTAAAAAAGAATAACAAGAAATCAATAATCATTATGTGTTAACTCTGAAAGGAACACCAAGTGACACAAAGGGATAAATAATTAGTTGAAGGGTAAGAAGGTTTTCAAAGCAAATGAACTACTTGTGTTACCAAGAAGACAGGGCATTCGACAGCTAATAAGACAGCAAGGCATTCAGCTTCCAAACCAGAAAAGGTGAGAGTTAATATTACACTAATGAGCCACAAGCACACTGCTGGCTTGGTCTGTTTCTTTTAACACTAATAAACGAGCTCATAATACTGATTCGAAGTGTTGTGGGTTGTTGGTTTTGTTGGTTTGGGTTTGGTTTGTTTTTTTTTTCTCCACACATCTCACAAAAGAATTTCAGGTGACAAGTACTATGATACATCATGGTAGAAACAAACAGCTGTGGCCACAAAGGTGATTTGGTAACTGATGATTAGTATATTCAGGAAGCAATCACACTATTCATATTAGTAAAAGTTTACAAACATTAAAAAGTGCAGAACACCTGAAACCAACAACAACACAAAAATAGATATAATATATATATATATACTATATATAAAGTGACATCACCTCCTGTTAATAAAAGAAAACAAATCTGACTCAGTGATTGGTGTTGATGTGATTGCCATGGTTTACTCGTCAGTCCCTCTCATCACTCACCGTAGTCACACCGAGGGGTGGCTGTGCTGTTCTGCAGCATTCAGCCTCAGAGAATCAGAGAATCGCAGAATTATTTTGGTTGGAGAAGACCTTTAAGATCATTAAAGTCCAACTATTATCTAACTACCAAGTCTAGTGCTAAGCCACGTCCCTTAGCACCACATCTGGCCTTATCTGTTGGGACAGCATCAGGGGAAGAAAATCAATCAGCACAGCTACTGCAGAATAGGTTTTTAAGTCGTAGGTACTTTAGGTGATCCCCTGGATGGACAAACTATCCTGGTATGTCAGTGGAGGTCCAGTTTGAAGTGTCATGTTGGAACAGCTGAGAAGCAAGAAGTCCAGTCTTTTGGGTGCTAGATACCAAGTCGCCCCCTTCCCTTTCCCCCTCTGAGCCAAAAGGCTGCTGTAGCAGCTTTGAGCACTCAGACGTATCTGATGCATCAGTAACAGGCTACTAGCTGTGCAAACTCAACAGCCTGATCCACTGAGGCAAAGGCAAGGAACAGAAAGCATAGTCCCCCTGGCAGATCCACGGGTTGGACTACCCTGCAAACAAAAAGACTTCTACCAGAACATGTAATTGGCAATGATCTGTGCCAGTTACTTTCCTCATGTGTAAACAAGGCCCACCTTGAACAACGTGAACCAGGAAAACCTCTAGCACCACGGAATCAGCTTGAATTGTAACCTAAACAAGGCTATAAATGTATTCTTGAAACTACCATAGCAATAAAATACCTGGAGTAACGTCTCTAAAAAATACTTCAGAGAAAGATTAAGAAATTGGGAGTAAAATTAGAAAAAAAAGGGGGAATAAGAACGCAAAAGATTCAATCTGAGTCTCTGATATGCAACTAACTACAGGCAAGTGGCAAAAACGTACCAAGGACACGAAACACGCTCAAGTATTCACATTAACAACTCGCTTTGGAGGCTCATCTAGTACCAAATGCTGCCAAGTGGTTTAGGTTAAGCAGAGTGGAATCGAGCAGTTGGCTTTGTAAATCTCTCATGTGCACATCACCACATTATGCAAAAGAAACAAAACCAAACCCCAGCCCTTTCAAAACGCGTGGTAGAAAAATTCACAGTAACAGAAATGTCCTTCGTCAGCAGTCGAGAAGGGGCAGTGTGGAGCATCTAAGTCGCACGGTACAAAACCCATTGTAAAGAACAGGGCTGTAAAACAGAGAGAGAGAGTTCTAAAAATGGTGCTTTCTTTACAGTCCTTTAATGGGTGAACACTCTGGCCAGAGAATTTTAAGCTCTGAGGATCACACAAGCCTTCGCTTAAGATACACAATTAGATCCTCTGACGTTACAAAGGCCATTTGCTACAAGATTTACCTGCTCTACTTCTTAAAAGTGTTCCCATCAAGTAGTCATTACGAAGGGATCCATCTGATGACACTATCCCAAGAAACCAGTAACACATTCAACCATTGCTAATGACAGAGGTAGAGAAAATTCTGTCTTCTGCCACAGCTTGTACCCCCATTTTTAGTGTTGTGTTGAGTGGGTTCCAGCAATGAAGACACATGCACTTTCTTTTCCACCAGCTTGCTCATGGAAACAAATTTATTCCAGCATGCTCTTGTAGTCTGAAAACATCCAGCAGCTGCTCCAGTCAGTCAAAGTTGGATGTCAGCTTTCTTGCTTTGCTGCCTCCCCTTGGGCCTCCCCTGTTTGCTCACTTGGATTTCTCTGGGCATCTCCTTCTCCTTCTACAACAAAGAAAAGGACAAGTGATCCACCTTAAAGCAAAGACCTTTCTCCCACAACCCCAGCTGTTCCAGTACCAGTCTCAAAAACAAAGCAAAACGAAATTGAAACTGAAACAGTGCATTAAATACAAAACCTTTTACTACTAAGGCAGTCGTATTTGCATCTCAAGAGACACCTTCAGAACTGCACCTCTGGCTGCAGTCCCCACTATCACTTTCATTTCAGGCTGAAAGCAGCTAAAGAGTTAAGAATTTCATCAAAATGAAATTTTCACTATGAAATTCATTCACAGGACTTGATTCACTGTGATATTGTGACAATAAGAGAAAAAACCCTCATTATACCAAGGAAGAGTGACTGTGGTTTGAAACTGAAGCAGGGGAGAGCAGACTGGACATAAGAAGAAAGTTCTTCACAATGAGAGTGGTAAAATACTGAAACAGGTTGCCCAGGGATGTGGTTAAAGTCCCATGCCTGGAGACATTCAAGATCAGACTTGATGTGTCCCTGGGCACCCTGATCTAGCTGGAGGTGTCCCTGTTTACTGCAGGGAGGCGGGACATGATGACCTCCGAGAGTCCCTTCCAACTCAGTGCAATCTGTGAGAGGCAATGTCAATAAAAGCAGCAGGTTGTTAAAGCTGTTTGTTGTGTTGTCCCTTCTCAGTACCATGCCCGGCGGGCACTCATTCCAGCTGTCACACTGCAAACCACAGAACCACCTGAGGAACAGAAAGCACAGTGAGCAGGCACCTCGAAGCCTGGCTAAAGATAGCTGAGGAGTGCCTTGACAATGGTCTGTTATTACCTATGTGCAAAGTATTGTACTTCACCTCATAACTACAGGCTTAACAGGTTGAGGCAGCTGGAAGCTAAGAGCATATAAGACACAAGTTCCTGAATATTGGGCCAATAATGAATAATGTTAGGTGAGGAGTAATGTTAATACACCATTGTCTCTTGTGTCTTGCAAAGATGCTAAGTAACTTGTATTGAACTGGCTTGACACAGTAGTTAAAAGAAGAAAAATCCATGAATTAAACTGCAAAGAGGTCAAAGCAGAGGCAGTAGAGGCAGTAGAATCATGGAATCATTCTGGTTGGAAAAGACCTTTAAGATCTCAGAATCCAACACTATAACTCTAGCAAGTCTGGTGCTAAACCATGGCAGTCAACACTCCCAGGTCTTTCTCTGCTGGGAAGCCTTCCAGACACTCTTCCACAAGCAGGAGAATGTGGCCCTACTGTGAACCCACTCTTAACAGTTCCATATCCTTCTTGTGTTGGGAGCTCCAGAGCTGGACAGGCAGCTCCAGGCACGGTCTCACCAAAGCAGAGGGGCAGAATCCTCTTTCTCCATCTACTGCCTACAATTCTTTTGATACAGCCCAGGACATGGTTGGCTTTCTGGGCTGCAAGCACACATTGATGGCTCATGTTGAGCTTCTCATCAACCAGGATCCCCAAGTCCTTCTCCTCAGCACTGTTGGATAGAAACCCACTCTCTGCCCAGCCTGTATTTGTGTTTGGGATTACCCCAATTCAGGGGCAGGACCTTGCCCTTGGTGTGAATGTAAAGTTTCTTGGAATGGCATTGATTATTTTCAGAGAGAGCTGAGCAGGTGAGCTATACACTCTTTGCCCTGTAATGCTTTCTTTTGCCTTCTGTCTCAAGATTTGTTGCAGTTTTCTACTTATCAAATATACATGGTGTGGCTTTTACTAAAGTTAGATAAAGTGCACTGCTACAGAGTTAAGTCTAGAGACCGAGGGGAGACCCTTCTGTCTCTCTATAGCTCCCTGAAATGAGGTTGGAGCCAGGTGGGTGATGGTCTTTTCTCCCTAGTAACAAGTGAAAGGAAATGGCCTCAAGTTGGTTGGTTTAGGTTGGATGTGAGAAGCAACTTCTTCACTGAAAAGGTTCTCAAGCACTGGAGCAAGCTCCCCATGGAGATAGTTGAAACTCCATTCCTAGGGACACAGATGTGGTGAGGGACATGGTTTAACACCAGACTTGGTCAAGTTAGGTAGTACTTTGACTTGATGAGCTTAAAGGTCTTTTCCTACCAAAATGATTCTATGATTCTGGTCTATGATTCTACGTGCAACCTGCATTTTGAAGTTCTCTAAGTCCATTGCATAGATGTTAACAGGTTGTTAGCTTACCACAAAGAAGACTGGAAGAGCTATTTTGAAGGGAGAGTATTGCACAGGAATTTCAGGTATTGCACACAATTATTTAGTAAGCTCCTCATTATCTGTTGTTGGCTTATCAATGAGGAGATAACCAGCAATCACTGCAGGGGTCAAATAGCACATGATGGAAATGATGTGGCTGGAAAGCAGCCAGGAGGAAAGGGACCTGGGGGTACTGATAGATAGTAGCTGAAGATGAGGCAGCAGTGTGCCCAGGTGGCCAAGAGAGCCAATGGCATCCTGGCCTGCATCAGGAACAGTGTGGCCAGTAGGACAAGGGAGGTTATTCTTCCCCTGTACTCAGCACTGGTCAGGCCACACCTTGAGTACTGTGTCTAGTTCTGGGCTCCTCAATTCAAGAGAGATGTTGAGATGCTGGAATGTGTCCAGAGAAGGGCAACAAAGCTGGTGAAAGGCCTGGAACACAAACCCTATGAGGAGAGGCTGAGGGAGCTGGGGGTGTTTAGCCTGGAAAGGAGGAGGCTCAGGGGTGACCACATTGCTGTCTACAACTACCTGAAGGGAGGCTGTAGCCAGGTGGGGTTGTTCTCTTCTGCCAGGCAACCAGCAGTAGAACAAGGGGACACAGTCTCAAGTTGTGCCGGGGGAGGTCTAGGCTGGATGTTAGGAGGAAGTTGTTGGCAGAGAGAGTGATTGGCATTGGAATGGGCTGCCCAGGGAGGTGGTGGAGTTGCTGTCCCTGGAGGTGTTCAAGAAAAGCCTGTCTGAGGCACTTAGTGCCATGGTCTAGTTTACTGGATAGGGCTGGGTACCAGGTTGGACTGGATGATCTTGGAGGTCTCTTCCAAACTGGTTGATTCTATGACTCTGATGCTTTCAAAGCTGTTCTTGTTCTTTACAAGAAATGCACCTTCAGGCTTTTCCAAGTGAAGGTAGTCAGTGTGCTTGGGCATATTCATTTAAGTTAGTTTTATAATAACCTCTTTTTTCCCCCCCTTTGGCATTAGCCCTCTCTGCCATTACTTTCTGCAGTTGAAAGCAAATGTTCTTGCACTTTGCTGCATGTAGCTGTAGTAAGAATCAAATCACAGGATCACAGAACTGTCAAGGTTGAAAGGGACCTCAAAGAGCATCCAGTTCTAACCTTCCTGCCACGGGCAGGGACACCTCATACTAAATCAATTTAGATCAGAAAGAAATGAAACTCGGTGTCTACTGTGACATACACCTTGAAAGAACTAAGACATAACCCCCAAAACATGTTTTTGATTTAGTCTTGCCAGGTGTGATGCATACCTGCAACCCCTAAGCACTACTATATTTTTGTCTTGGTATTGCTGGGCTGGAATGCCAGGCCAAGACAGCTGACTCCAGCTGGCTACAAGTGTGTCCCACACCATGAGCATCACACTCAGGGTAAAGGAGGAAGTTTGCTGAAGAGAAGGAAACCTTCTGCTAGTTTCCTGCTTTAGCTTCTCCCAACCCTGCTCCTTTTCCTGCTCCTGAGGGCCACCTTCCTGTTAGTTCTGACTGCTGGATCTTTGCTGGGCTGAGTGTAACTTTATACACTTTGTACTGATGCTGGGACCTGTTTGGCTATTGCATTAAATCAGTTTTCTTTTCAACCTGTGGGTCTTCCCTCCTTTTCCTGATTCCTCTTCTCTGCTGGGGAGAGGTCAGTGGGTGATAGAGCAACTGCTGGAGTTTAGCCCCAGATATCAGCTAAATGGAAACAATTCTGAACTGGAATTTGGGATGCAAAGTGCTTTTTAGCCTCTCTTTAGTTTGAGATAACACACTAATACTCAGAGGAATGACAGTACAATGCATATTCAAGTATTTCTGGTTTGGAGGCTTTTATCCATCACCTAGGTGTACTAATAATACAAAATCTAAGTATATTGTCCTTGCATCTAGTCCCAAATGCATAGCCTCCTGAAGGAGTGTGCAGCATAGCTACTACCTAAGGAAATTTTATAAGCAACTCTCTACAATTTTCTGCAAAGATTAAGGCACCCAAATTGCAAAAGAAGGTCCCAAGAAACACTGAATAGACTCCTGAATCGTGTATTGAAAATTATGCTAACAGTTATTGAAACCACTCTCATCACTACAGAGCTGACTACACATAAAAAGCACATCCCAACACACATCACAGGCATAAAGCCAAATTCTTCCTAGAGCTGGCAGAAGATGACAGCTCTGCCTTGCAATCATTCCAACAGCTTGACTTAAACATTGGGATTGTTTAACTTTTCCTAAATGGACAAGACCAAAATCAGCTTTGAACCTTGCCATTGGAATGGGCTGCCCAGGGAGGTGGTGGAGTCACTATCCCTGGAGGTGTTCCAGAAAAGCCTGGATGAGGCACTTAGTGCCATGGTCCAGATGACTGGACAGGGCTGGGTGCTAGGTTGGACTGGATGATCTTGGAGGTCTCTTCCAACCTGGTTGATTCTGTGATTCTATGGGGCTGAAGAGAATGTAAGTGAGAAGGAAGGTTGGTATGCATTTCAAATGCCACCTACTTGGTATTTTTCCAACATCTTACATGTCTCATCACATTACAATAAATAGACACACCTACACGCATACTAATACAGGTTTTCTTTGCCTTTTCAGCAGGAAGAAATTTAAAAGCTCTGCCCAGCTGCAATCACAGAACGGTGGGGGTCAGGAGAGAGACATCTAGAGATCATCTAGTCCAACCTCCCCCCTGCTAAAGCAGGGTCACCTAGATCAGGTTGCACAGGAATGCGTCCAGGCAGGTTTGGAAAGTCTCCAGAGAAGGAGACTCCACAACCTCTCTGTGCAGCCTGCCCCAGGGCTCTAGCACTCTCACAGAAATGTTTTTCCTTGTGTTTAAGTGAAACCTCCTGCTTTCAAGATTGTGCTCACTGCCTCTTGTCCTGTTACTGGTCACCACTGAAGACAGTCTGACCCTATCCCCTTGTTCCCTGCCCTTTAGCTATTGCTGAGCATTGATCAGATGCTCTCTCACTCTGTTCTTCTCCAGGCTAAACAGCCCCAGGTCTTTCTGCCTCTCCTCATCAGGGAAAAGCCCCAGTCTCTTCAGGGTCTTTGTGGCCCTCCATTGGACTCTCCAGGAGCTCCCAGTCTCTCTCTAGAAGATACAGATCTCCAACTGATAGGTGCAGAAGGAATGGCTTAGAATGTACATTAGCCCAAAAGCCAAGAAAAAGAATTTTTGCCTTCAAGCAGCACTGCAAACACCCAAATGTCAGACTGCCCACATCTGATTGCCCAGTGATGAGGCTGTGTTTCAGAACTCTTGCTGCTGTCTCAGCAAAACACACACACAAAGAGGGCAGCTATTTATTGACAGTTTATTCTTGGTTGTGTTTGTTTTCCCCTGCTGATGCTAAAACAAGTGTAAAACCTCTCCTAAGTTTGAAAAGAGCTTTCAAAAACCTGTAAGGTCCATTCATGAACTCTCACCCATGTAACATGAAAATAATTGCCCAGCCCTATTACCAGCTCTATTTCAAGTAAGCCCTTCAACATACACTGTCCTCTCAAGTGAAGGTGCACAATCAGAGAATCACAGAATTTAGACTGGAAAAGCCCTTCAAGCTCATCGAGTCCAAACATTAGTTTCACACTGACAAGTCCCTGACCAAACCAGATCCCTCAGCACAACATCTCATCACTGTGAATCGCTATGGTTGGAAAGGACCACCAGGATCAGCCAGTCCAACCTTCATCCCAGCATCCTTCATCACCAGACCATAGTCTCAAGCACCACATCCACTCTGCTTTTAAACACCTCCAGGGATGCGACTCCACCACCTCCCTGGGCAGCCTGTTCCAGTGCCTGACCACCCGCTCAGGAAAGAACTTCCTCCCAACATCCAACCTAAACCTCCCCTGACACAACTTGAGGCCATTTCCTCTTGTCCTGTCATTAGTAATTTAGGAGAAGAGACCAGCTCCAGCCTCACTACAGCCTCCTTTTAGGTAGTTGTAGAGGGCAATAAGGTCCCATCTCAGCCTCCTCGTCTCCAGACTAAACACCCCCAGCTCCCTCAGCCGCTCCTCATAGGTCATGTTTGCCACACCTCTCCCCAGCCTTGTCACCCTTCTCTGTACCCACTCCAGCACTTCAGTGTCCCTCCTACACTGTGGTGACCAAAACTGGACACAGTACTCGAGGTGTGGTCTCATGAGTGCTGAGTACAGGGGCACGATCGCCTCCCTACTCCTGCTGGTCACACTATTGCTGATAGAAGTCAGGATGCTGTTTGCCTTCTCGGCCACTTGAGCACACTGCTGGCCACCAACACCCCCAGGTCCCTTTCTGTCAGGCAAATCTCCATCCACTCCTCCCCCAGCCTGTAGGTATCAGCTACAATCAGCTAAAGATTTTGGTAAGATTAGAGGTAAAGTGAGATGTGGAACTGTGTTAATCACCTTAAAAGACAAAGTATTAGCAGAGAGAGGGGACAATGTACCCAGAAACAAAGATCCAGGTAAGACAAACAACAATGCACTGCTATTGTTCTGTCCTCCTGCAGCTGAAAACAAAATTGAGCTCCACAATGATCTTTCTAAACAGACACATAGAATCATAGAATCAACCAGGCTGGAAGAGACCTCCAAGATCATCCAGTCCGACCTAGCACCCAGCCCTAGCCAGTCAACTAGACCATGGCACTAAGTGCCTCAGACAGGCTTTGCTTGAACACCTCAAGGGATGGTGACTCCACCACCTCCCTGGGCAGCCCATTCCAATGCCAATCACTCTCTCTGCCAACAACTTCCTCCTAACATCCAGCCTATACTTCCCCTGGCACAACTTGAGACTGTCCCTCCTTGTTCTGTTGCTGGTTGCCTGGCAGAAGAGACCAACCCCCACCTGGCTACAGCCTCCCTTCAGGTAGCTGTAGCCAGCAATGAGGTCTGCCCTGAGCCTCCTCCTTTCCAGGCTGCACACCCCCAGCTCCCTCAGCCTCTCCTCACAGGGTTTGTGCTCCAGGCCCCTCACCAGCTTTGTTGCCCTTCTCTGGACATGTTCCAGCACCTCAACATCTCTCTTGAATTGAGGAGCCCAGAACTGGACACAGTACTCATGGTGTGGCCTGACCAGTGTTGATGGCTTCTCCTGCAGGCTTCAAACCAGCCAGCTTCTTTAAAGGATACTATGAAAAGCTGGGTCTTAATAAAGACTTCCTCCCTTCCTTCCTTATACCTAATTTTCTAGAAGTTTAAGCTGCTATGGACCCAGCCACAAGGCACTTCATGCAGAATGACTTTTCATTTTTCATTCATATGTTCCATTTCCAAATAACCACCCTTCCTAGTTATGACATCTGGGCTTCTTATTGCAGACAACCCCTGCTGACCAGAAAAAAACCCTCTTTTTCTTGCTCAGGCACAAGGCAACGATGCCTGTGAGTAAACCATGTTTTGTGCACTACTTTTCCTTTTAGTTTTAAATAAATGCAATAAAAGGTCAAAAATGTCACTCACCTGCTTTGTTTATATCAAGTTCTGATAACTTTAAGGCCAGTTCACTGGAATTCCCACCCGGAGAGGACACAAGTATGTCATGTAAAGCATTTCTTCTACCCGTTCTTCCTGAGGCAATGAAGTCTGCATATGTAGATTCCACATCAGTCATTGCTAACAAATATCCACATAGCAGTACCTGGATGGGAGGAAAAACAAAGAGTGTTGCTCAGACCACCAGAAAAACAGGAATAGGCATTGAATTAGAGGGTTCTCATTGTGGAGTAGATTGGGTAATCAGTAGGCAACAAAAGCAGACAAGCAACAAGACACTGAAGTGCTGGAGCTGGTCCAGGGCAGGACAACAAAGCTGCTGAAGGGTCAGGAGAAGAGGTCAGGTGAGGAGCAGCTGAGGAGACTGGGGTTGTTGAGACTGAAGAAAGGGAGGCTGAGAGGAGATCTCTTTTGCTCTTGACAATTCCCTAAAAGGAGGCTGTAGTGAGCTGAGGTCTCTTCTCCCTAGCAATATGTGATAGGATGAGAGGAAATGGCCTCAAGTTGTACCACAAGAGGTTTAAGCTGGATATTAGAAGAAATGTCTTTATTGAAAGGGTTCTCAACCACTGAAACAGCCTCCCCATGGAGGTGTTTCAAAGCACAAGCCTTGGTAGAGCTAGGTAACGGTTGGACTTGATCTTAAAGGTCTTTTTCAACCAAAATGATTTTACGCTTCTATGATTCTACTATGCCTCAGTCTCAAAATCCGGGGAAATAAGAAGAAATAGCCTAGAAAGCAAAAAAAGGTGTGTGGATTGTGTGCAATCTGTGTCCAAAAGTATTTTAAACAACTCCATTTTGCATACTTCACAAAGTGCTAGTGAGTACTTTATAACAGCAATGACCTCAGCAACATAATTTCTTTACAGAGCTGTCTCTGCTTTTAATATTAGCTGGGAAGTAGGAGTTAGGTAGGGGGTGGAACAAAGTTCTTTTCTGCACAAAAAGCAGAGTGTAAGGAGTGAGAAAGTACAAACTGGTAATGTTTCTGCTTGAGGAACACTCTGCTCAGGCACAGCTATGGTCTGGGAAGTTTCCTTTCTAATGGTGAGTTAGTTTCTGCATTGCATAGAGAACGCTTCAGACTCAACTGTTAATCGATCTGGCCTTGTACCAGATGATCTCCAGAGGTCCCTTCTGACCCCTACTATGCTGTGGTTGTGCAATTTCGCTGTAGCAGTTGCAGGGAAGCAATGCATTCCCATAAAGTCACTGAAATGAGTGGAGACATCCTAACAGAGCAAACAGCATTGCTCAATGATAATGCAGAGGTTAGCAAGCAGACCTCTGAAACCTAGACATACATCCAGAACTCGTTTTCACTAGAAAACCATTATTTCTCATGTTTTATGGCACAGTGGGGCATGCATTAATGTAAGATCTGACAAACACATGAAGAAACTCCTATCTCGACCTCAGCAAGGGGAAAGTTTGTATCTGCTCTATCTGCTCCAGAGATAACACTTTGAGACTTTAATTTTCTTCTCTTAGTTTATAGAATTACAATCAAATAAGGGGAAGGGAGAGGTCTAATATCTTGCTGGTCACATTGCTTTTACTGTAGTTCCATTTGTACTCACCTACGGTTTCCTACCACACTTCAAATGTAGCTTCCCTCACATTTTAAGTCTGGAGGTAGTAAAGGGATTGGAGCCTTCTCCTCAAGCAGTACTCAAAAAGAAAAGATCACTGGGGAAGCAGCACCCAAACCCTGCACACCCACAGCTGTATGCTTCCTTCATTTCCAAGCAGTGTTTCTGTGGCTTTGCACACTGCAGAGAAAGGACGTGGTTGGGTCCTGCGCCTGGGTCACAACCACCCCATGAATGCTCCAGGCTTGTGGCAGAGTGGCTGAAAGCTGCCCTGCAGAAAAAGACCTGGAGGCCAACAAGGCCACCAGCATCCTGGCCTGGATCAGCAACAGTGTGACCAACAGGACCAAGGCAGTGATTGTTCCCCTGTACTCAGCAGCAGTGAGGCCGCACCTTGAGCACTGGGTTCAGTTTTGGGGTCCTCACTACAAGAAAGACGCTGAGGTGCTGAAGTAGATCCAGAGGACAACGAAGCTGGTGAAAGGACTGGGGAACAGGTCTGGTGAGGAGCATCTGAGGGAACTGGGGGTGTTTAGTCTGGAGAAAAGGAGGCTGAGGGGAGACCTTCTCACTCTCTCCAGCTCCCAAAAAGGAGGCTGTAGTGTGGTAGTGGCGAGTTTCTTCTCCCTAGTAACAAGTCACAGGACAAGAGGAATAGCCTCAAGCTGTACCAGGGAAGGTTTAGTTTGGACAGTAGGAAACATTTCTTCACTGAAAGGGTTGTCAAGCCTTGGAAGAGGCTCTCCATGGAAGTGGTTGAACACCCAACTCTGGAGGTATTGAAAAGCCACCTAAGTGTAGTGCTGAGGGTCACGGCTTAGTGGTGAGCTGGCAGTGCTGTATTGCAGTTGAAGTTGGTGAACCTTAAAGGCTGTTTCCAGCCTTAACAATTCAATGATTCCATGATTCCATAAGGGAATACAATGAGAAGCTTTGTCTGTTAGGACTGAAGTAGCTGAAACTATGTATTAGCATAGGGTGCACAGTTTCTATGGCAGCTGTTGAACACTGAGGAAGTCCATCACAAGCACAAACAGCAGCAAAGGATTTTAGCTTTCTCTCTATGAATAAACAATTCTCATTGTTGTTACAAATACTTCATTTAAAAACAGATACAGAAAAGACAATAGCAGAGCTTTCCCCACCCTCAGCTCCAAATACCTTCACACATTCTGTCCATTCTTCATCATTGTTCTGGTCCTCCCCAGCTTCAGTCAGCTGTTTGAGGCCATACATCTGATGTGTCTGAGAAGCTGAGGAAAGGGGTCTATGCCATCTTTTATTCACTCTAAATACACTGAGTATCATTGCCAAGACAGACTGACTTAAAAGAAGTTCATTGCTATCAAGCTTTGGTGTCCCATGCCAAACACTGAATGGCTGGGAGGATAAATTTACTCCTATGAACAACCATCACGAAACAGAAACTGCTTTAAAAAATACTGAAGTTCATGCAACAAACAAAACCAACCCACAAAACCTAACAACAAACACTCAAGGAGTGGAAAGTTGGCTGGCATTGACTGAAAGCCTGCCTGACACACAGAACAGTGCAGTGCCTCATGAGCATGAGATTGTGTGCATTTCTGCCTGTCAAATGCCCTCTTCTTGAAGCCCTGAAAGAATACTGAAGCAAATAAGAAAACTACCATTTGTTCCCTGCCCACAGTGCAGCCAGCACAATGCCAAATATATCAACCATGTAGTACTGAAGCAAAGCTGGAGGGCAACAATGAGGACAGTCATGATAAGGAAACAGCACACATTTTCAGGTGTGTGACTTGCTCACTGAAGAGCATCACCCAGCAAGATCAGGAGGTTAGCAGATCTTAAGTGACACTTACATGAGTAACTTTTCTCCATGCCAGCTATTGCAACTGGCCTGGAGAGAATAAAGTGCAAGCCCTAAAAGTAATCAACGAGCAGTGCTGTACTCCATGAGGAATTCCCTGGACTGTAGAAACTGCAGTGCACAGAACACTCTTCTGCAAGACTGTTCTTGAAACATTCCACAAAACATGGGACAGGGCCAGTGGAAATCTCAGGCTTATTTAATTTAAACTTATGCAACAAGCTACAAACCCATAGGAAAAAGTGCTTGGAGAGAACTTTAAATGTTCTCTTTCTATAGGCTCAATATGGCATTACTGACAACATTCTGATTTAAAACAAAACAAAGCAACGTTACCGAACATAAATTCATTAACACTTCCAAGTTTTTCTGCCTGCACCTTCTCCTAAATGTCAGGCACCACTCTGCTTGCTACTGGCATTATCTTGAGACATTACTGCATAAAGATGGAACTCCACTGACATCACTCAAGAGCTCCCCTTCCAGTGAATGGCTCAGTGCCCAGCAACCTGTGCTTATTCACTGAAGTGGTCATTGAGGAATTACCACTCACTCCAAGCCTCCCTTTTTCCCCCCTTCAGTCTCTGTGGAAGGAAGGGAATTTGCTGATAATGTTGTGAAACCTATTTTAAAATTCCTAACTAATTGCATTAACAAATATTCCTGTGTTAAGGACTGTGGTCATGGTCCCTCTAGTTCTACTAATTGATTTTGTTATTACTCTACTGGATGGTATTTAACTGAAACAAGAAGGCTGTAAACCTCCCTGCTTCTGCCAACTGAAGCAGCAAACCAAGGAAAGCAGCTTTGTGAGCACGACAGCTACTCAACTCTGCTGTCACAGGACTGGACTCCTTGGTAACTGGCAAGATACCACTTCATCATAGAATCATAGAATCAAGCAGGTTGGAAGAGACCTCCAAGATCATTCAGTCCAACCTATCCCCCAGCCCTATCCAGTCAACTAGACCATGGCACCAAGTGCCTCATCCAGGCTTTTCTTGCACATCTGAAGTTTTTCCCCCAGTGTAAAGTCACTCTTCCTGATAATGAGGTGGAATTAGCAGTACAGCCCTGAGGACTTCCCATGGTATCTTTCCTTTCCTTTCCTCAGCTTCTTAGTTTCACAAAACTTATACAAATGTGGATGATGTTAAAAGGTATTTTCCAATAGAAAAAGAGTCTATGACCTCCTGCCTCTTTCCTCTCCCAGCTCCTTCCTCACAAAGAAGGTTATGCTGAAAATTAGTTGAAAGCACTTAAAAGAATTAGGGAGGATGAGGAAAGTAGAATAGGCATAGCTGCTATCTTGGATTTTGGCCAGCAAAAGAAGGCATCTCTCTTATTAATGAACACTCTGGATAAAGCATGCTGCTACACCTGCAAAAGGCAGACACAGTTTCTAGATGCTGTGCAAATGAAGAAATGTAATGGATAAGTATTTTTAAGGGGTAGAATTAGTGTCCAGAGAATACAGGAAGGGAAGGGTAAAAAGTACAGTACATAGAAAAGGAGAGAAAAGGAGGGTGAGGGGAGATCTCCCTCCTCTCTAAAACTCCCTGAAGAGACGTTGGAGGGAGGTGGGTGTTGGTCTCTTCTCCCTAGTAACAAGTGGCAGGATGAGAGGAAAGGGCGACAAAGCCGGTGAGAGGTCTGGAACACAAACCCTGTGAGGAGAGGCTGAGGGAGCTGGGGGTGTGCAGCCTGGAGAAGAGGAGGCTCAGGGCAGACCTCATTGCCAGCTACTACTACCTGAAGGGAGGCTATAGCCAGCTGGGGGTTGGTCTCTTCTGCCAGGCAACCAGCAACAGAACAAGGGGACACAGTCTCAAGTTGTGCCGGGGGAGGTCTAGGCTGGATGTTAGGAGGAAGTTGTTGGCAGAGAGAGTGATTGGCATTGGAATGGGCTGCCCAGGGAGGTGGTGGAGTTGCTGTCCCTGGAGGTGTTCAAGAAAAGCCTGGATGAGGCACTTACTGCCCGGTCTAGTTGACTGGGTAGGGCTGGATGATAGGTTGGACTGGCTGATCTTGGAGGTCTCTTCCAACCTGGTTGATTCTATGATTCTGAGTTGCACCAGGGAAGGTTTAGGTTGAGTTTAAGAAGAAATTTCTTCACTGAAAGGGTCCTCAACCACTGGAACAGGCTGCCAATGGAGGTGGCTGACTCCCCATCCCTGGAGGTGTTTAAAAGAGGAAGAGATGTGCTTCTGGGGACTTGGTGGAGTTAGAGAATGGTTGGACTCAATGATCTTAAAGATCTTTTCCAACCAAAGCGATTCTGTGTTTCTGTAATTTAACAGCTACAGAAAGAATCAGTATTTTTGTTTGCAGAAAGTTCCCAGAATACTCCTTGATCTCCACAATCCAATGTCTGTGTTCAATTTTGCATCTCCATGCTCTATATAACAAATCTTACCCCACAAAATTTTGAAGGGAGCTGTCAACATTTCTGCAACTCTTTTCCTTCTTCTATATACTTCAGCTTTAATCAAAATGCCCTGAAGTCAGTGATGGCTTCACAAACAAAATCCCAATCTGACTGCACTCCGCAGTCATTCAGTGAAACAGAGTCTTACACAGTGCTGGTGCTCTCAAGAGTTTGGAAGTACAGAAACTGTGTGACACACCAGCATGAACTACAAGTACCTAGTGTGGTTGAATTTGGCCTGTCTAAAGAGCCTAGCTACCTAAAAGAATCACAAGCACCTTCACTAATTGGTGTTTATTATGATTTTAAGAGCATAACAAGGTAAGAATGGCCACTTGCCTGTGGGCCTTGGCTTACATTGGTGGCTAGCACAGAAGAGTTGCCATTTCCTTGGCAAACCTGCAGTGTAAGACTGAGAGGTATGATCCTTCAGTGTTTACTCCCCCTCTTTCTCCAGATCATCTCACTGATGGCATTGGAGAAGGGGTTTTAAAATGAAATTCTCCCAGGCTTTGGCTGCTAAATGTTCCAACATGATCAGCTGGTTATTTAAATATAATTATCTATGTTCAGCTTTCATAAGGGAAGGTAAAACTAAAAGAGAACTGTCATTCAATGGCATGTCTGTTTGAAAGAAGGTGTATAATTATGCCTTTCAAATAAATTCTGGTTCCAAATCTAGCCTTAGCTTAGAGACAGGACTCTTTCCACTGAGGAGAAAGCTCTATCCCACAGCAACCTTGATTCCCACCTCTGCAACCATGGAATCACTGAATGGATTGGGTTGGAAGGGTCCTTAAAGATAATCTGCTTCCCCCCCGCCCTGTCATGGACACCTCCTACTAGACCAGTTGTTCAAGATCCTATCCATGCTAGCTTGGAACACTTCCAGGCTTGAGCCTGGGCAACCTGTTCTAGTGCCTCATCGCTCTCACGGGGAAAAATCTCTTCATAATATCTAATGTATATCTGGCTTCTTCCAGTTTGGAGCAATTACTCTCATCATAGAAGGTGAGCAGAGATCTTTATTATGCATTAAATTAGGTGACACGAATCCTAATCTAGATGACCTTTCAGTGCACTGAATTTACTTGAGCATATATAAAATGTCTACCCACATCCACCTATTCCCTTCAATACAAATTTCCCCTGCAGACAGACATTTTACTAGCTATTACTTTACTAGTGAAAAAGAACTCCATCTCACTCTCATAAGAAAAAAACCCCAACATTAAACCAAAAAAGATACACAGACAGCACAAAGTACTTCACTGTACACTTTCCCAGTTAAATGGGAACCTGCTGTGTTTAGGAAATAGCTCCACGGTGCAAGGCAACCTTTATTCAGCTTTAAGAGCTCAAATACTCAGCTGATCTATAGACTTGAATGGCTAAAGATCCCTAAGGAATTTCTTCTAGCTGCTGCAATTCCTCATTCCTAGTGGTGCTCCTCAGGGGTTGATACTGGCACCAGAGCTGCTTAACATCTTTGTTGTTAACAGGGACAGTGGGACTGGGGCTCCCTCGGCAAGTCTGCTGACCCACACCAAGCTGTGTGAAGCGGTTGACTCACTGGAGGGAAGGGATCCATTCAGAGAGACCCAGACAGGCTGGAGAGGTAAACCAATGGCAGCTTTGTGGAGTTCAACAAAGTCAAGGGCAAGGCCCTAGCACATGAGTTGGGGCAATCATGAGTATAAATACAGGCTAGGCAGAGAATGGATAAAAAGCAGAGCTGAGGAAAGGGACTTGGGGTGCTGGTTGATGAGAAGCTCAAGGTGAGCCAGCAATGTGTTCTCACAACCCAGAAAGCAAACTGTGTCCTGGGCTGCAGCAAAAGCAGTGTGACCAGCAGTTCAAGGGAGGGAATTCTCTTCCTCTGCTCTGCTCAGACCTCACCTGGAGTCTTGTGTCCAGCTCTGGAGACTCCAACACAAGAAGGACATGAAACTGTTAGAGCAGATCCAGAGGAGGGCCACAAAGATGATCTAATGGCTGGAGCACCTCTCCTGCGAAGACAGGCTTAGAGAGTTGGGGTTATCCAGTCTGGAGAACAGAAGCCTCGAGGGAGACTACAGAGCAGCTTTTTTAGTATTTGAAAGGGGCTCCAGGAGAGCTGGAGAGGAACCTTTGACAAAAGCATGGAGTGACAGGATGAGGAGCAACGGCTTCAAACCGATAACCTGCTCAGGTGCTTAAGGGTACTTTTTAATTCATTTTTTGTACAGCATCTCTGTAATTGCTAGCCACTAAAAAGAATGCTTTTAACATTGTGGAGCCTACTTACTAAAAAAGCAGGTATCTATTTCCTCCTCCTGGAGGATTCCATCTTAAATATTTTAATTTTCCATGCTTGGAACAGAGTATTTCCATCCCTTACTGCTGAACCAAGATCTAATGCAGTCACGGTGCATCCTTTGTTTCTAGGCAATACTCCCATCATTACAATACCCATCTTCCTCTGAAACTGCAATGCAGGAGGTGGTTTCAGCACACAACCTTTCCTCCAATCTCACTGCAAAACATTTGGTTTAATAGAGTTATCCTTCGTGTTACGCTGCTCTCACTCCCGAGGTTAACTGAAGTTTGCATTATGTGATGCTCTGCATTCTGACACCCTGATTGATATGTTTACAGCATCTGCAGTAGTCTGTGGGTAACAAAAGCATTCCAAAGGAAAGCCTGCAGTTAGTGCAGCAAAACAGATTAAAAATGGGGCCATTATAATGGGCCCCAAAAAGCCTCTAGACAAGAGGATTGTGACAGCATTCCAAACTTAGGCTATACATTATCCTGCGTGGCCCGCAGCGTGCACCAGCACCTTTGTGTGGTTTCTTCCAGATCCATTTGCTGTGACTCTTCAGTCAGTACAATCTGTAGCCTAGGCACCAAGTATTCCAGAGATCTAAACGCTTCATAGTTTAGCTATTCACACATCCATTCTCCCCTAATACTTAAAAAACAACTGTCCCCCTCCCAGACACTTCCTTCCAATCTTTAGGGCGCTGGAAGCTACTAGAGCAAGGCAACATTGGTAGTATTACCTCTCCTTTCAGCAGTTTGTACTGGAATAGCTCAACTGTCTGCATGTGACTACCTTTTAAAATCATGCAGTCATGACTCATCATGAAAATATGTGTTGCAGCATACAGAACAGAAGAGCCTCAGCTCACTGCTGTTTCTTCTTGGGCAGCAGCAAAAGCAGTACTGGAAGAAAAGGATTTACCTTACTGTCCACAACTGTATGCTACCAAATATTAAATATCAGTTCTTACATTTGCTTTTAATCAATTACAGGATCACAGGATGGTAGGGGTTGGAAGGGACCTTCATAGATCATCTAGTCCAAGCTCCCTGCCAGAAGAGGACCACAGAATCTAGCTCAGGTCATACACATCCCATGGAGACCTTGCTGAAACACCTCACGCTTTTTATACTTTGTATTTGTTTTTACTTTTCATTTTGATTTCTCAGTTTTCCTCTTTATTTCCTCATTTTTGGCTTTTAGGTGTGATTTGCTTTTCTTCAGCCAATATAGTGAGACGAGGAAGATGTCTGGTTACTACTCCAAGCAGAAATGAGAGAGGGCTGGCCATGGCCAGGCCAGTTTCAATGCAAACACTACAGGACACTTCTATTTTGTTTTTAATCTCCTTTCTCCCCCATCTCTCTGCTTTCCTCTCCATCCCCTTCCTTTCCTTTCCATCTCCTTCCTGTCCTCTCCTCTCCATCTTCTTCTGTTCTCCCATCTTCCTCTTTTCATCTCCAACCTTTACCGCTCCATCTCCATCCTTTCAGCACCACCTCCCCTCTTCCACCCTATCTGCCCCTTTCCCACCCCACACTGCATTCCCCCTTCCCTCCACCCAAACCCAGAGCACCTGGGTGCTCTTGGAGTCTCCTCCCAGCCCAGGTGTGACCACTTTGCCCTCCCTGCCCACTCCCCTTTATAATGAGCCCCAGGAAAGGCAGCAGCCCCAAGCTTGCCCAACTGGGCAGAGGGATCCTCCTCCCATCATCACTGGTGAGTGCCCATGGTGTGCACTGGGTGAGTGGTGGACGGCATCAAAGGCCGGGGGGCCTGGTGGCCCCCCGGTTAGGCAGGACTAGGCTTGATCAGGACAACAGCACTTTTGGGGCTAGTTTGTAAAATAACTGCTGAAGTTGAGGCTTCTGCTGGCTAAACATAACACCTCAGAGCCTAGCCCAGGAAGGGCCTCACAGCCCCGCTGGCTTTGCAGGGCCTGTTGGGCAGGACAGGCAGTGCTGGGTGCAGTGAGACTTCTCTAAATGGCTTCTCTCAGTTGTGCTCCACATCCCATGGCTTCTGCAGGACTTACTGCTCCTTTCCTGATCCCATCAGAGGCTGATCCATCACTGCTCAGCCTTTCTCTTTTACAATATGTCTTTAGATGATGTCTAAGGTTCCCTCCAACCTAAGTGATTCTATGGCACTGCTCTTCTTCCTGACCTCCTTCTTGTAACTGATCTTGCACTGCACTCAACATACTGCATTAAACTGCTTTCTGGTGCTTGCTTTTCCATAAATGGACTGACAAAGGCAAATGTTACCTCCAGGTATTTTCCTCCATGGCAATTCTCATATAGTTAGGAATAAGAAGCTGAGGAGAAGGGAAACAATTATTTAGGTAACAATTGCTTGCTACTGCTAAAAACCCTAAAGGTTCCTCAAGGAACCTCAGAGCTCATCTTCTCCAACCTCCCCACCATGGGCAGGGACACTTCTCATCTAGACTCAGCTGCTTAAGTCCTCATCCAGCCTGGCCTTGAACACTCCCCCCCAACAAGGCAGGAGGGAGCTTATTCCACCTCCAGCAAAACTAAAGCTGCTGCAGTATGACACACAACCTTGTGAACCTCTTTCTTAGCTAGCACTGTGCCCAGGTAGCCAAGAAGGCCAACAGCATTCTGGCCTGGATCAGCACTAGTGTGACCAGCAGGACCAGGGCAGTGATTGTCCTCATGTACACAGCAGCAGTGAAGCCACACCTCAAATGCTGGCTTTCAGTTTTGGGGCCCTGACTACAAGACCTTGAGGTGCTGGAGTTGAATCCAGAGAAGAGTGACAAAGCTGATGAAGGGTCTGGAGAAGACATCTGGTGAGGAGCAGCTGAGGGACTGGGGTTGTTTAGTCTGGAGAAAAGGAGGCTGAGGGGAGACTTTCTTGCTCTCTACAACTCCCAAAAAGGAGGTGCATGTTGGTCTCTTCTACCTAGTAACAAAAGAAAGTGGCCTTAAGCTGTGCTAGGAGAGGTCTAAGATGGACATTAGAATAAACTTCTTCACTGAAACGGTTCTCAGCCACTGGAATAGGCTCCCCAGGAAGGTGCTTGAATCCTGACTCCTGCAGGTGTTGAAAAGAGGCAGAGATGTGGTGCTGACTAACACGGTTTAGCACCAGCTTTGGTAGAGTTAGAGCACAGTTGGACTGAATCATCTTAGAGGTCTATTCCAGCCTAAATGATTCTATGACCCTGTTAAGATCTCGCATCTCGCTGGCAAGACTGGAGTTTGCCAAGAATACACCCAGAGACACCCCAGGTGTCAGACTTTGCAAAGATAAATACCCCTGGGCTAGCCTGGAGACATGTGAACAGGAGATAAGAAGCTTCTTAAGAAGTATTTGAACCTCTTTGTGCCACAACATTAATCACTATCTTATTTGTGGTATATTTGGTTGACATTTTGTCTCGTCAGTAATAAATCCACTTTTCCATACCATTTCTTTCTCCTGAGGCAGGCATTTCACATCTATTTTACATTTTAATTAGCTATCCCAGCCACCAGATATTCTGCTTCTTTTAATTCTTATCTAGAAGCTACAAAAGAAAAAAAAAAACCCAAGGCATGTGATTTGGCTGACAGCATTTAATTTACATTGAAATGTAAAAAGCAATTTGGTTTATTCTACCTCAATTCATTCCTATTTAATATTGCATCTCATTTCACCTTGGTTTCTCTTAGTCTGAGCCTTCCACCTTTCAAGCTTTTTACCAGTTCTGTGTTCTGTTCCCATGTGCACACGGACTACTTGAGAGTCTAAGTGCTGCCTGGCTCTGTTGCTATGCAACAGTGTAGCCTACTTAGGGCTTCCTGAAATAATTGTCCCAAATGTGCCTTTTTTTAGACTCCTTTCCAGCTGGAATATTTTGCTGGTCTTTAGAGAATGGCCTGCTGATATTATTGCCACAGTGTTAGACGGTGGTCACAAGGCAAGTTTTGGTAGCCACCTAAGGTTGACAAAACCCCCACAACGTTACTGCTTCAAAATTCACAGGGATGTGCCTTCTGCATTAGCACAGGGAGGTAGAGATCTGTTACTGCTAGATGGTTGCCAGATGTGCTCCACGTATTTAAAAGCCATATGTTTATAAAGGAGAACAAGTCAAATCTTAATTGTTCTTTGTCTTACTTTATTTCAAGGGGAAAAGAGCTCTATTTAATGGAGAGTATGACACCAGTCAGGAAGAGACACATCTCTATGCAAAGTCTAGCATAAATGCAGTCAGCTCAGCCTAAGGAACACGTATGCAAACACTCCATGTTGCCATTCATCATCAAATGCACTGATTTCAGAATTCTAAGCTGAAGTTCCACGTTTAAAATCACATTACAGATGAACTGAGGCTGCATTTGCTTTTTGAGGGAAACTCTGAGCAGGCCTTGAGAAACTGTCCCATAAACCATTCAATCTTTCCAGCCTCTAACAGCATTTTCCTTCTTACAGATTTCTAATGTGTGTTGGTTTTCCTCTTGATGGCTTATCTGGAAATCTTCAGTTAACTAATTGCTGCAATGATATGTAGAGCAATATCAACACAGGCATCTTGTTAAGGCATCAATCAACTCCAAAGGGCCAAATGCCTTTACTCTATACCAGGCTGCAGAGTCAAGGAAGGAGGTCTAAGAGTGCAGAAGGCATTCTAGTGAATGGAAATATTTTACTTCATTATCTCTTCTTTGTCCTTCCTTTTCCTTCCCTGCATGCTCAGCAGCAGTTCTCACTATGAAGAGCTGTCTATCAGGCAGCAAGAAGGATGTTTCCCAGAACCAGGGGAAATACCAACAAGGTTTAAACTAAGGTCCTTGCAGAGGCAAGTCTATCTGAAGCCTTCTAAAGGAAAAAGGGGGAATACAGCTGCATTTAATATTCATTGCAAGATGACCACTGCTACAACAGAATATACTGTGGCAGTGAAAAGAACAAGCTTATTAAAAGCAGAAGGTATGAGAGGTGGTATAAAGGAATAATCTTCCATATCCACCTGCATAGCTACATACAAGCATTGTAGCCAAGCTATCCAAGAATATGATTCAGCAAGGTTTAGTCAGTATGACTCTCCCAGAGTGAGGCATTTCAAGGATCTATAGTTTTAAATCACATAAAAACTACAGCTCAGACACAAATCGGTATCAATACTGGTTTGAAAGCAAAGAGATCCAAGACCTGAATCAGAATGATAGGATTGTTTTGGCAGGAAAAGACCTCCAAGATTATCAAGTATGACCGTTCCCTAATTGTACCAAGTCTGAAGCTAAATCATGTCTGCCAGCACCACATCTCCACATGTTTTAAACACTCCCAAGGATGGGGATTTGAACACCTCCCCGGGGAGCCTGTTCCAGTGATTGAGAACCATTTCAGTGAAGACTTTTCTCACACCCAATGAAAACCTCCTGTGGTGCAACTTCAGGCCATTTCTTCTGATCCTGCCACTTGTTGTTAGGGAGAAGAAACCATCACCCACCCTACTCCAACCTCCTTTCAGGGAAAAGTAGAGAGTGAGAAGGTCACCACAGCCTTCTTTTCACCAGACTGAACAACCTCAGTTCCCTCAGCCACTCATCACAAGACCTGTTCTCCAGACCCTTCACCAGCGTTATTGCCCTTATCTGCCAGCACCTCAATGTCCTTCTTGTAGACAAGGCTCCAAAACTGAACCCAGTCCTCAAAGTGTGGTCTCACTGGTGCTGAGTACAAGCAGCCAGTCACTTCCCTGGTCCTGCAGCAGTACTTAGAAGGATTCTGAAAACGATCTACTGTTAGCTAGAGGAGAGGAAAGAATTAATAAGGAGATCTTTTATACTGAAGAAAATCCTTTTGGAATGTTAGGTCTGCATTTTATGCTTTGCAGTATCTATGGGTATTTAAAAGACAAGTCAATTTCTGACATAAGAAGACACAAGGAAAAGTCCTCACATTTGCTGTGATAAATTTGAAGGCTAAGAACCTTACTGACCTATTTTGTATATCCATACTAAAAAACAATCTAATTAAGCAGAGACAAAAAAAAAATCAAACCAAACAACCACCTTCTCCCTGAATAATCCCTTGTGATCTAGGATCACTTTGAACACACGAGACTGAAAAATCCACGCTGTAGGGAGTTGTCCTTAACAACCAGTACAGTTTCCATGTGCTGGTACCAGACAGGACTGAAACCGTGGCTTACATATACTAATAGCAGATTAACAATTGTGCTGCAATCCATAATCTGCCCGTAACATGTGGGTTTAAGATGCATTTCTAGACAAAAATCCACACACTGATTCTTCTCCCTAGTGAGATGTGACAGGGTGAGAGGAAATGGCTCCAAGCTGCACCAGGGGAGGTCTCAGTTGGATAGTTTATGAAACAGTCTTCACTGAAAGGGTTCTCAACTACTGGAACAGGCTCCCCGGGGAGATGGTTGAATCCACATCCCAAAGGTATTTCAAAGAGGCAGAGATGAGGTGCTGAAAGATGTGGTTTAGTACCAGACTTCACAGTTAGTTAGATAATGGTTGCGCTCAATTATCTTAAAGGTCTTTTCCACCTTAAAAGATTCTATGATTCTCTCCTAAATATGATGCCCAACAGCAAATGGGGGAAGATACAAGCTCTGCAGACCACATCTACTTACAATCAGTGCTTTGAATGTGAGGATCAGATATTGCTTGTGTTCTCAACTTCAAGCTAAAATAAAGCTCAAATACCTAATTCTTATCCCACTAATGTCTTGGTTTCTCACCTGAAAAAAGGTCCAAAAAGGAAAAGATATGAGTGGAGAATGTGCAAGAGGGAAGCATATAGACAGAGCAGAGTTACCTTGACACTCTCAGAGCTCACTGATTTCAGCCAACCATAACAAACCACTCAAGGTCTTTAAGACTACTATCAAAAATAATAAAAAACAGACAGACAATTTGTAGTCATGCCAAGAAAAGCTCTCCAACCAAACTAACACATCTTCTGCAGCTGAGGTTCTTCATTCCAGCTTGCAGCTCTCCCTTTACACAGCAGTTATTGAGTATTAAGACATACTAGAAGAGCCCATGAGGAATCTGGAGGTGCAGTTCTTCCCACATGCATAGAACCAAAATAAAGTACATGCCCTGTGTTCTGAATATAAGCACAAACACACAGCTATGAGCAAAACCAGAAGCACTTATGGAAACCCTTACAACTGAACAAAGCTCCTGAGAAGGCATGGAACTACACAAGTGCTTTCATATCTGACTTGACTAGCTGACCTGACCCTTCAGAGGCTGTGCAAAGTAGAGAATCCCTTTATTCCATACCTGGTGGTGCACTATGGGTGAAGAAAGGAGGCGTCTGCCTGCAGCATGAATGCAGGGGAGGTTATCTGCTTAAGGGTAGGGAGGGTATACAGAGGGACTTGGACAGACTGGATAGGTAGGTCAAGGCCAGTTGTTTGAGGTACACCAAGGCCAAGTGCTGGACCAAGCACTTGGGAGGGTGCAGTCAGGTCAGTTCAGAACTGCTTCTTCCTCTTCACGCTCTTACCCTGCTCCTATGTTAGCCTTTCCTGTGAGCATTTCTTACAGGCTCCAGCGAGAGTTGTCCCCAGGCTGCAGTTCTCTCAGGAAACATCAGGCAGAGTCAGTGTGGCACATGCTGGCAGACAAATATTTGCTCCACTCTGCTCTCCTGCACAGATTGCAGGGGAATCTCTGCTCTTGTACCTGGAGCATCACTTCTCCCTCCTCCTCCTTCAACCTTTGTGTGTCTCTCTCTCTTTGTTCCTCCTCTGTCTGTGCGAGGGACTTCTTTCCTTTCTCTCAAATACGTTTCTTTGCCCCAAGAGGTGACACCTGCTTGCCTCTGAGCCCCTCTGCCCTCTAGGTTTAGTTTGGGGAAAACAAGGCTGAGGAGAGACCTTCTCACTCTCTGCAACTCAGAATCACAGAATGGTAGGGGTTGGAAGTCACCTCTGGAGATCATTTAAGCCCAGCTACCCATGGCTAGGTAGTTTGAGCCACCTGGAACCTGCTGTGTCCAGCATGGGGCTGACACTTCACTGCCAACACATACCCCCCAGTACCCAGTGTACCCACCAGTACCATTCACATTCATGACAAGACCCTAAGCGGATATAAAGCCTTTGAGAAGCACTTAACTTTGCTTTCCAAGGCCTGCCTTAAACTTCACTAATTGCTGAGACTGCCCTTCTGTCTCTTTCTTTCTCTTCAGACCGGGAAATCCCAGGCATACAATGATCTCATCCATTCCACATCTCTGGTATCTCACAGCTGATAGGAAGCAGTCTCTTTCCAAGCAAAAGCTGTAGCAACTCTTATCTCTCAGGCTATTGACATAAGGCACTGTTCTCACCAGTCTTTACCAAGAAAATCTCAGTGTCCTCAGAAATCACTGTAGCAGTGACATTTATTAACACACCAGAAGCAATGTGGCTTTCCCCAAACCAGAAGGCCTTGTTTTACATGAGAAAGGACAAGGAATCTTTTCTTTCTTATTTTAAATACCTCAAACAGGAGATGTGCCTTGACATTTTCAGGTTTCTGTACCAAGAAAGCCAGAGGAGGAGTTACACGGCAGCTTTGCAAGCCAATATGCTAGTCCCAAGAAAGCATTCACTACAGAAACGAGTGCTTTCGAGATCACACCACTTTATTCAGTAGAATTAATGCCTCTCAGAAGAGCAGGAATTGCCAAAGACGAAAGCACACTGTAAGTGGTGACATGTTTGTCTGTGGGTACTACTGTAAGCACTGATTAGCTCGTTTAAAAAGTAAACAACAACAGGTAAAAGAAGATACTTGCTCATGTGCAAGTAACAAGTCAAGTTGGGGTGAAAGAACACAGTATGTATTTTCAGTTTCAGGTGACAAATAGAGAGATGCTACAAAGGACATCATGCTCTAGAAATCAGTAATAATGAACCATTTCCCCCAAAGTGTCTTGGGATAAGTAGTGAGACAAACTGGCAAAGCCAAGCCTCTTAGCACTTCTGAAAATGTGATGCTGAAATGTAGCACACCACTATGAAATTTGAAGGTCGAGTGCAAACCTCAAGACCTGAAGTTGATGAAAAACCTGATTTCAGCTGAGCCAGAAATTCACCCATACTGTAAAAAACACAAAGGGAAGAGAGAGCTGGGAAAGACAAAGAGGTTTTTCTATGCCTAAGCAATTAATGCCCACATTTTCTAACATGGCTATTTACACTTCGTTAAAAGCTTCACTGACCATTTCCTTCATTAGCAACCTTCAGGTTGTAAACGTAAACTTTCAGTGCAACGTCGCTGAGATCTGCCATCCCAACCACCAAAAATCTTTTGGAGCCTTCCCTTGAACACAATCTTCTGTTGTTGCTCCTCATGACCGGAGAGAAACACTGCCCTTATTTTCAAACAAGCAGGACTGATGTTTGCATAAAAGAATGTATTCCTTGTTTGTTTTCAGCCTAGATTCCAGTAAAATCAGAGTTGAACTAGAAATTGAAAGACAAGTTGCATCTTCTCTTTGAAAAAAGCTTTTCAGCACAATTTCAGTGGAGTAACACTTAGAGGAGAGAGATCTTAACTATGCCCTAAGTTGGGAGGGAATGTTTTATAGCTTCATAGGACACTAGATTGGAAGTAACCTCAAGAACCATGTAGTCCAACCTTCCAGAGTAAGAATAGCTTAAATGAGATGGTCCAGGACCATCAAGCTGTTGATCTGCTTGAGGGTAGTAAGGCTCTGCAGAGAGACTTTCAGGCAGGGTCGCAGTGGCTGGAGAGCAGCCAAACAGAAAGGGATCTGGGGGTGCTGATTGATACCTGCCTGAACATGAGCCAGCAGTGTGCCCAGGTGGCCAAGAGAGCCAGTGGCATCCTGGCCTGCATCAGGAATGGTGTGGTCAGCAGGAGCAGGGAGGTCATTCTGCCCCTGTACTCTGCACTGGGTAGACCACACCTTAAGTGCTGTGTTCAGTTCTGGGCCCCCAGTTTAGAAGGGACATTGAGATGCTTGAGCGTGTCCAGAGAAGGGCGACGAGGCTGGGGAGAGGCCTTGAGCACAGCCCTACGAGGAGAGGCTGAGGGAGCTGGGATTGGTTAGCCTGGAGGAGGCTCAGGGGAGACCTTATTGCTGTCTACAACTACCTGAGGGGTGGTTGTGGCCAGGAGGAGGTTGCTCTCTTCTCTCAGGTGGCCAGCACCAGAACGAGAGGACACAGCCTCAAGCTATGCCAGGGGAGATTTAGGCTGGAGGTGAGGAGAAAGTTCTTCACTGAGAGAGTCATTGGGCACTGGAATGGGCTGCCCGGGGAGGTGGTGGAGTCGCCGTCCCTGGAGCTGTTCAAGGCAGGATTGGACGTGGCACTTGGTGCCATGGTCTGGCCTTGAGCTCTGTGGTAAAGGGTTGGACTTGATGATCTGTGAGGTCTCTTCCAACCTTGGTGATACTGTGTGTGATACTGTGTGTGTGAGAGACCTGGACAGGCTCTATCAACGGGCCAAGGCCAGCTGGGTGAGATTCAACAAGGCCAACTCTGGGTCCTGCACTGGGGTCACAATAACCCCCTGCAATGCCCCAGGGTTGAGGTAGAGTAGCTGAAAACTGTCCAGGAGAAAAAAGACCTGTGGGTGTTGATTTCCCTCAGCAATTTGCTTGTTAACTCTTTTGCCACGGAGTATCTTTGAAGTGTGACTTTCTGATTCTCTGAAAATTCTCATTCTGAATTTTCACATTGCTACACTTTGCCACTCTTCTTCCTCATCCTCCTACAGGGATTAACCACGTGTTAAAACAATGAAGAATTTAAATATGCCATTATATTATTTAAACTTTTTTAACAGCTGAAACATATAAAACACTGAAGGGCTGACTGAAAGAAACTATTCCCCCAAAGCTGACCTTTGGCTGAAGATTCATGCTATACTGACTCCACTTCTGTCTAAAGCACTTGCTGAATTCATGCCTTGACAAGCATCCCCTCCTTTCCAGAGCTATTCTGTTTGATGTCACTACTGGAATGACACATCTGCATCCAGCAGTGATCAACATGTGACAAGATGGTTTCAGGGCAATCTCTATAACTCTCATAGCCATTTGACTTGTATACCAAATGAGGCAAACTTCATCTGTGAATTTGGCTACTTGCCCAAAACTCCATTACATTACATAACATGATGAGTTTTAGGTCCATTAAAGCTATTTAAAAGTAAATGATTCTCCTGTTTAACATATCTTGGTATACCATTTAAGAGACTACCAAAGCCTGGAAGTTCAACAAAGTAAAAAAAAAAAATGAAGCTACTCCATTTTTCTTCCCTCCCCTCCAAAAAAAGGTGGAAGGGTGTTTCATTGTCTTAGAAAACATACAACCCAACTGCAGAGAGAGTCTGTAAAGGTGTGCAGATGTTCCAGGTCTGGCACTTGAAAGGAGATTTTATTTGAAGGCAGGATTAAAATCACAGAAACATTTAGGTTGGAAAAGACCTTCAGGATCACTACGTCCAGCTGACTACCCTACTCTACAAGGTGCACCCTAAACCATATCCCCAGGCACTGCATCCAAACGACTTTTAAACACCACCTCCCTGGGCAGCCCATTCCAATGCCTGACCACTCCTGTTGTGATTCCCTCCCCCCCACTAATATCCAGTCTAAATCTACCCAGTCACAGCTTGAGGCCATTCCCTCTTGTCCCCCCAAGCTACGCCAGGGAAAATTTAGGCTTGAGGTGAGGAGAAAGTTCTTCCCTGAGAGAGTCATTGGACACTGGAATGGGCTGCCCGGGGAGGTGGTGGAGTCGCTGTCCCTGGAGCTGTTCAAGGCAGGACGTGGTGCCATGGTCTAGCCTTGAGCTCTGTGGTTAACAGGTTGGACTTGATGATCTACGAGGTCTCTTCCAACCTTGGTGATACTGTGATACTGTAATTACCTGTGAGAAGAGACCAGCAAGAGCCTTTCCACAACATCCTTTCAGGTAGCTGTAGACAGCCATGAGGTTTCCTCTTCCTTCAACTAACCATCTCCTGCTCCCTCAGCCATTCCTCATCAGATTTATTCTCTGAAATGAAGAGCTATGCAATCCTCCTGACAAAGTCAGGAAGACAGAAAGAGGCCTATGCCATATTCCTCTGAAGCAGGGAAGCAGAAAAAGGGTTCATTTTTAAAAAGCAAACAACCCAAACCTCCTCAGACCCAGGGAAAACACAGCCACACCTCTCCCACCCATCACACACAATGCTGGACGAATGCTTCTTTTCCAGCCAAGTTCTTTTCACCTATTTTCAGTCAGCTTTCCAGTCAAACAATAACTTGAAGAAAAACAAGAGACCACCACGCAAACCACCCCACCCATGTCAGCTGAACAAAACAAAGCACCACCTCTAACATGATTCAATACAGATGATGATCACACTGTCAAAGGCAAATTGATTAAGCCTGGATTAAGGCTTCATTCAAATATCTCCCTGAGTTCTAATGTGACTGCAGAAAGTTGCAGTGTTTTGTCTTTCAGATGTTACAACCATAACCATGAATTATTTCAGAGCTAAGCCTCCTGACTCAGTCAATTTTTGCCCTGTTCAGAATCAGATGAGCTACTTTCTTCTGCATTCTTCCTGTTAATCATGGGCACAATAAAGCAATAACAGGACATGTGCACTCCAGAAACAGAACTGTGTCTGGTAATAGGTAAGAAAAATGTTCCTTCTTAGAAACAAAAAGCTGATGAGGTGCATGAATGGCAGAGGGAAATGGAGAAAAGGAGGCTGAGAGGAGACCTTCTCACTCTCTACAACTCACAACCACAGAATGGTTTGGACTGGAAAAGATCTCTAGAGCTCATCTAGTCCAGCTCCCCCTGTCAAAGCAGGTTCACCCAGGGCAGGCACACACCCAAATGAGTTTTGAAAGTCTCCTGAGAAAGAGATTCCAAGTTTGGAACTGTTCAAAGGCAGGTTGAGCAACCTGATGTAGTGGAAAGTTTCCTTGCCCATGGCAGGGAGGTAGGAACTAGATGGTCTTTGAGGACACTTCCAACTTTCTGATTCCAGAAAGTATACTTTCTGTTTCTCATAGGAAACGGAGAAGGGAGGAGAAGGTGTTTTCTCCATGCAAAAGATGCATTTTTTTACTAGGTTTCCTAAACAAGCTTGTGGACAAAGACTTTGGAAGTTGTTTAAAGGGAAAACACTCTTAGAGAGGAGGCTACGAGGTCTTCTAGAACAGTGCTGGCAACATTCATAAAAATCATCAACAAAAAAAACAACAAGAAGAAAAACCTCCAAGTCATGAACTTCTCCACTCTTTGCTTGACTTGTGTTGTTTCCTGTCCCACCTCTGTATGGTTTGAATGATACAAAAGTATTAATTTAAATTAATTTACTTCCCAGAGTTGCTTTGGATTTCACAGACCTCAGCATGTGATGGAGCTTTTCTTGAGTATCTTCTATGTGGGTGGATTTGATAGAAGGGTAAGTTTAGTTTGCAGTGCCTGCTGTCACATATCTGTGTTTTTCTGCACCAGAGTAAGGTACATTAAACAATGACACACTCATTAACACCTAAATATAGAATTATTATTTGGTTTGCATCTTATTATCTTAGTGAGAATTTCACTTCATGTGGCAGCACAAGGGAAACAGAAGCAATCTTTTCACCAGGAACACTGTGGTCCTATCTCACAGGTTCAGAACACCAGCTTGCCATAGCTCTGTTCCTCATGTAGAAGTCTGAGAACTCTATTGCCTTGGCACTCCACTGTTGTTCTGCTGCCTTTGGACATTTTCTGGGGGGCAGATTTAACTGAAATTCTGGCTTTTGCATGATCTTTGATCACTTTATTAATGTCAAATATGCACTAAGCTTGTCTTGTGCGTAACACTGACAGCTAGAAGGTCTTCCAGAACCAGTGACATATTTTACAGTTGAAAACAACAAAAAGAACCTCAAGAGCACAATCTACGAAGTGGAGACTTCCCAGTTTTCAGTATACAAATACCATTACAGCAAGGCATCCTCTTGTCTGCAAAAAGACACAGGACCTGAAGGAAAGCCACTGTGCTTCTACACAACAAATCAGTTTCAACATACTGGTGGTTCTGTGCTCTGTTTGGACATAGGTTCGGGTTCCTTGGGGCCAAGGACAGACTAGAGTACAGGTCTCCTCCTTCCTTGACGTGAGGCTATTACATGGAAGATGTGCAATGAAAATCTCTTCTTCCCTATCTCCACAGTGAAGAGATTAACTTAAAAATCAGATCCCGAGTCAGGACTGATAGGTCTGCATGTACACACCCTGGAAATCAACAGATTTCTTTGCCTCACAGAAAAACTTTTGCTGGAAGTGCCATCTGGAGACCATTGAGTCCAACAACCAAGCTCAAAGCTAGGCTTACTTCCACCTTCAGTCTGTCTGCTCAGGGACTCCAGGTGAATTTTAAGTATGTTCAAGCCTGGAAGTTCCCCAGGCACTTTGGATGACCTGTGCCAGTGTTAAATCATTCTTGCAGAGTTCAAATTTCTCTCCTTGCAACTTGTGACCACTGCCACCTACCCTTTTGTCGTACACTTCCAAGGAAAGTCTGTGTCATCTCCATAACACCTCCTGGCACAACAAACCCAGTTCCTTCAGTCCTTGCTCATATATCACAAGCTCCAGCTTCATAACGGTTTTGGTAGCCCTCACTAAACTGGAGGTGGTAAGTCTATACCCTGATTGCACTCAGCAGCCCAGCCTCCTTCTTAGTGAGTTTAGGGTCACAGAGTCCTGGTTACCAAATCCTATATGCTCTTTGGTGAGAGATAGATAATATACACACAGAAAAAGTCTGCCCAGCAGTTCTAGATGCTTTTAGATGTTAAGTAAAATAAGAAAGAGTGCATTCATGAATTCAGTCTCCTAAAAGGCAGGTGTAGTTCCCAGATATTTTCCTGGCTCAAGAGCCCAGTCTCGTTAAAAGCACTGTAAAAGCCAAGGGTACTGGTTGACATTATTTAATCCATGATCAGTGAGGTTAAAGTTGCCACTGTCACCAGGTCATAGGTGAAATACAGCCCTCAAGGTAAACACACAACTGAGTCTTGGCAAGACGCTGGACTCAACGGTTGGACTCAATGTCCCTAAAGGTCCTTTCCAATCAGAATAGTTCTATTATTCTTTGATTGCTTGATACCAGTTTGGCCTACTCTAAACTTCCCTGTTCCTCTAATACAAGCAAGTATTTTCTTCTTTTAAATGACACATCCCATTGGAATGGGCTACCCGGGGAGGTGGTGGAGTCACCGTCCCTGGAGGTGTTCAAGAAGGGACTGGATGAGGCACTTAGTGCCATGGTCTAGTTGACTGGCTAGGGCTGGGGGATAGGTTGGACTGGATGATCTTGGAGGTCTCTTCCAACCTGGTTGATGCTATGATTCTATCTGCATAGACTTCTATAAAGTCAAATTTTAGCTCTCCACTTGCTGGAAGATAACAGACCAGGTTTAGACTGAAGTTAATACTCCACTGTATCCTAGTACAACTCAAAACACTGCAGGCCAAAGCTGTTCATTTGCAAAGTATTAATGTACACCACTGATGCATAAAGGCTGAGAGTTGTAACTCCACCAGGCAATCTGTCCTCTCTGCTTGTGATCTCAGGCAGGCACTACCTAGATAACTGCTCACAGGCCTAAAATTTAAGTAGACTGCCTGTACGAACCCTGCACTGACAGATCCAACTGTGAGAGCAAGAGGCATGTTTCAAAGTAGTCCAAGTAATTAGGCACTAAAGGACACATTCTCTTCTGGAGAAAGACCTGTTAATTACTTTGCTGTTTGCCTTCTGCTGCCATTTCTTGTCCTGAAGGACAAGCTGTCCTTTACCTCCTTCTCCCCTGGCTCAAACTTCAGCCTACTTGCCCTTTGGAAAAGGGGAATAATGTCTACTCCTCCCCTTCCCAGATACCAACATTCAATTAGGAACCTGCTCCTTGGTGTTTTTTAAAGCCCAAAGCCATGCTACATGTAGAATAACCATTAAGATTTGATTAATTAGTTGCAGAAGTATAACCTGATATAAAATGAATGTAGCACATTCTCAGGATACTAGCTTTAATTAACTTTACCAAAGACTTTTCACTGGTGAATTCTCATCAGATTCTACCCAGACAGTCAAAAACATTTCATTTCTCAAGAGAAGATGAAGATTTGCATAGTTAACATCAAAATTTGCAAGAACACATTCTTTGGCCTTGTGCTTGATGACAGCTGAAACAATGCTATGGATTTCCCTGTGAATACAGTACATATTCTATCCAACAAAGTCATCCATCTACATCTTATCTACAAACTGGGCAGCACATTACAGGAGGCAGAATGATGATCTCCATTAGAAACCAGCACACAGCAGAAAGATTGACAGGTGGGCCAATGCCAGCTCATGAAGTTCAACAAAGGCAAGCACAAGGTCCTGGACATGATTCAGGGGAATCCCCAGCACAAATACAGGCTGGACAGAGAATGGATAGAGAAAAGCAGCCCAGAAGGCAGCTGCATCACAAGCAGCATGGCCAGCAGTTCAAGGGAGGGAATTCTCCCCCTCTGCTCTGCTCTGCTCAGACTTCACCTGGATTCTTGTAACCAGCTCTGGAGATCCCAACACAAGAAGTATGAAAACTGTTAGAGCAGGTCCAGAGGAGCCACAAAGACGATCCAATGTCTGGAGCACCTCTCCTGTGAAGAGTGAGTTGAGGTTGCCCAGCCTGGAGAAGAGAAGCCTTGAGGGAGACCACAGAGCAGCCTTTTAGTACTTGACGGAGGCTACAGGAGAGCCGAGGAGGGACTTCTTACAAAGGCATGGAGTGACAGGATGAGGGGTAATGGCTTCAAACTGAGAAAAGCATAACTGAGATCAGACATTGGGAAGACATTCTTCCCTTTGAGGGTGGTAAGGCAATGACACAGGCTGCGCGGAGCAGCTCTGGTGGCTCCAAGCCTGAACTGTTCAAAGCTAGAATGGATGGGGTCTTGAGTAACACGGATCAGTAGGAAGTGTCCTTGCCCCTGGTAGGGGGATTTTAACTAGATGATCTTTACAGTCCCTTCCAACCCAAACTTTTCTATGAATGCCCAGGACAAGAAAGCATTGAAATCAGATCATATGGCAAAATCAGATTTTGAAGTGGTAAAAAGTAGTAAGAAATTCCATCTGTTGGCAGCATCTGGAAAAGCCAACATCATAACACATTTTTCCAGTGAGGTTTCTTTACCAGCATATTGCAGTTATGAACAGTTAAAACCTTTTGAGTAAATCTGCTATAAACTATGGATGTATAAAAGAAGCTGGGAAGGAAAAGCAATGGACTAAGCAATCACTCGGACATATGGTCGAGAGCACAGAGCTGACCTTCACCTCTGTGCTTTGGGAGAAAACATTAAGAAAGGGAATGGGTACAAGAACAGAGCGAGCTGGAACTGCTAGAGGCTGGGGACAAAAGATTCTACAAAAGCAACTCTCCTGTGGAGTTCTGGCCACAACTCTGAAAAACAAATCATTTCAGTGCTAGGGTGTTGAATCTTTTCGGTTTGTGTTTTTAAAAGCTGCATCTCAGAGACGCCTGAAAAGATCTCAGTAACTGGTGACCTTTTTTGCCCCCAGGTTTATTCATGTTGTGTTCCTCATGCCCTTTTTAATAATTAATTTGAAAGACACAGTCAGCATTCTCTGACTGCAACATACACAAGAGGTTCTCTTCATGCTACTAGCTAATGTGCATATGGCACAGCTGGCAGTCTTCTGTTACTCACAGCAGTCAGGCCTTTGTGATACTACAAGAGAAATAGGGAAGATAATGTGACCGTAAGCCCCTCTCTTGGTTTTTAGGCAACACAGAGCCACAGAAGAATTCTGGTTGGAAAAGACTTTTAAGGTCAAGTTCAAGCATTCTCTAGCTCTACCATAAAATTAGGTGCTCAACCACTTCCCTGGGGAGCTTGTTCTAGTCTTTGAGAACCTATTGGTGAAGAAGTTTCTTTTAATATCCAACTTAAACCTCCCCTGGTGCAACTTAAGGCCATTTTTTCTTGTCCTATCATTTGTTCGTAGGGAGAAAAGACTGACCCCCTGCCTTGCTACAATCTCCTCTCAGAGAGTTATAGAGAGAGAAGTCTCCTTTCAGCCTCCTTTTCCTGCAGACTGAACAACCCCAGGTCCCTCAGCTGCTTCTCACAAGACCCTTCGCCAGCTTTATTGCCCTTCTTTGGACAAGCTCCAGCACCTCAAAGTCTCCCTTGTAGTGAGGGCCCTAACATGCTGATGCCTGGAAGAATCTTACCCTGTTGTAGACAAAACAAGGAGCTGCACTGGAGAATAGTCTGTACCAAACTTCAAAATGCAGAAAGATAAATAGCACAAAGTTCCCATTGTCCACTACAATGTAGAAAGAACAAAGACACACAATGTAATCACAAGGAATTAATGAAGTGTAAAACATTTAAAACGAGGCAAACAAAGTGATGAGTCATATGGAAAGAAACAGAAATGCCCAGTTTCAGTGTTTCAAAAGCTTCATAGTTTTCCAGCAAGAAAGTGATCATTCAGGGGGATTTAATACATAAATCTGCAACAGATAGAGGCAGCTGCATTATGTATTAACAACAACAAAACAGTTCTAGTTACACCAGTCTTTTAAGACTGCCTGGGAGAGCTCTTCAATCTTTCTTATGCTTTGAATCCATCTAACAAATATGCTCAGTGAGCTTTATGAAGGAGTGTTTTAGTGCACTGTGGACAGATTTACTCCATTTAAACAACATGCTGCCTACAAACCCTTTGGAGCAAGGAAACCCAATTTGCCTGTCTTCGGTTTCAAAGCTTTATTTTAAGGGAAAGACTGAATGTTTGTATGCCAGGGTAAGTTATCCATTTGAAACCATTTTTTCCACTAGTAAAATCTAGAAGCTGTATAAAACCACATAGCTCTCCAGATATTGCTTTCCAAAGCACTTCTGAATTCTCTGTCTACTGTAGGAAGCAACTTCCCCTTGCTTTTCCTTCTTGGTGTGAGGGGAGGTTAGGGAGAAAAAAAAGGGCAATGGCACAGCCACAAATCACAGAATCATGGAATGGTTTAGGTGGGAAAGGTTGTTAAAGATCATCCACTCTAGTCTGCAAACACTGCTGCAGACCACTGCAGAGTGAGCAAGAACAGAACAACCAGATAGGCATCACCAGACAGACACCCAGTGGTACTTCCATAAAATCATGGACATGGTTTCAGAGAATCACAGAATTAACCGGGTTGGAAAAGACCTCTAACATCAAGTCCAACTGTCAACCACCATGGCCTAGTTGACTGGATAGGGCTGGGGGATAGGTTGGACTGGATGATCTTGGAGGTCTCTTCCAACCTGGTTGATTCTATGGCCATTAAACTACGTCCCAAAGTGCCACCTCCAGGGATGATACTAGAGAGGGTGCAGCAAATTCTTGGAACGGCCACTCTAATACTAAGAGATGGGGAGCATGGAAGGTAATTTCTGCAGCTGTCATCACACAGTTTCTGAGCAGGTTAGACTCTTGTAACTACTCCATCTTTTCACAGTGAACCCAGAAGCAGCTTCTTAACAATCTAGGCCAGTACTGATCTAAACATCACCACAAACATTTTGGGAAGAGATTTATCAAATCTATGTTACTGGTACAGAGAAGTTCCAGCAGGTAAAACATAAGCATGAACACAACACATCATGTGTTCTGCTATCACTACTTACCACCACATTACCTGGCATCTGGAACTAACTTGCAAACCTGGCAGGTAACACATGAGAGGTGACCAAGTTGGTAGACATGAAATAGCATTAACTTCAGTTTTCACTGTTAAGCCTACTTCTTTTAGCCAGACTTGTGACCTCCAAAGTATCCAAAGCCAGCACATCAGGGGCTTTGACAAGATCTGTTCTTCATTAACTATCAGTGGCTGCTGGCTTGAATTCTTCCTCTGATGCCATGTTTGAGTTAGACCTCTGATGCCATGTTTGAGTTAGACCAAAACTGTTTCTGGTCAGTGCTGTTCCTTTCCAGCCCAGTCTCTGTTCCATGTCAACACTTTGTGCAGCTCAGGGCCAGTTTGCACAGAGGGTGGCTGCTGCTAGCAGTGAGTACATGACAGTGAATTAGCACTGAGAGTGGGCTGCAGACCAAGGTCATAGCTGAATCTTGTGTGCCATGTTGGGGTGCAGAGTACAAGGCTGCACCTGTGAGGACGGGCAGACAGTTCTGATGAACAAGGATCCAATGGACACCATACTTGGTATAAAGCTGAGGGATCACAGAAGTCTCTTCTTGGCTGGAGTCTGAGGAGGACTCTGTCCATCCTGCCTTTGATCCCAATCTGAACATTCCTGAATCCAGTTCCAGAAACCAGCTCCTAAATCACTTTCCCACCTGCCTCTGAGGCCAACATCTGCCACAGCATCAGTGGTAACATGACAGCCACAGGGGGCTGGGTTTGATATACATTTTGTATTTACTCATATACACCTAATTACTTTATTTATTAAAGCTGGTTTAGTTTTCCAATCCACAAGTCTCTCTCCCTTATTCCCTTCCTTTTGCCCTCATGGGTAGGAAAGGGGTTAAAAAAGAGTATCTGTCATTCATCTCATGGTCAGTCCAGCCCTAGCCCTTGAAAGAGGCAAGTAAATTTAGCTCCCTAAAGCACCCAGTAGAACATTTGCATGTTGACACTCACATGTGTAAGTATGTGTTTTGCCTTCTGCTTCACAGAGATGAGAAAGCACCAAGAACATCCTCTTCCAAAAACTGTGGAAGCAGGAATTACATGGCAAAACCAGGTACTTTCACCAGAAGGCTAAAGCAATGCTGCCTGATAGATCATGTTGGAGTTGCTCCAGCAAATAGAAGGGCTGCAGGTTTGCTTAGTGCAAGTAACATCTTCTATGATTTTGAGATTAAACTCTATCAATAAATAAATCAACTGATAAAAAGCAAGCCTGCCTGTTGAAAAGGAAAAAAAACCATGCCAGAAACTGGGACCAACAAGAGATCCCAGTTACATTACAGGCGAGTGTTCTACAAGTACTCTGCAGGCTTGTCACAGTTAAATGTCAGGATAAGACCTGAGCGTTCCCATTCTCTGCATCATCATTCCAGTTTCCATGGAAAGGACATGTACTTGTGCACAACCCAGGCAGGTGTGCTGTGGATGTTCCATGTGCAGATGGTGAAGCCCTTGGCTTTGTATTTTAGAGTTTAGTCTAGACTTGGTTTATTCCTCTCATGTTCAGAGACAAAAGGATTTTCAGAGGATGACAAAGGATCCTTCAGGAGTACCTGGTTCCTGTCACACACAACTGTGTGCAGATTTCCCAGGTGAAACCAAGCCAATGCCTACATAAATCAGAGATGTGTTTTCATTAAGATTTATCAGAAGCCCTCCAAGATGTCTGTAAATACAGACTCTGTCCTGACGAGACCCCACCTGGGTTACTGCGTCCAGTTCTGGATTCCCCAAGACAAGAAGGACATGGAACTGTTGGAATGGCTCCAGAGGAGGGCAACCAACATTGGAGCACCCCTCCTGTGATGACAGGCCTGGAGAACAGAAGGCTGTGGGGATGTCACAGCAACCTTCCAGTATTTGAAGGGGGCTAGAGGAGAGCTGAAAAGGGACTTTTTACAAGGGCACTGAGTGACAGGATGAGGAGTAATGGCTTCAAACTGTAGCAAATGACTTGACCACTTGTAGACTGAAGACCTATGCTTCAATTGTTTCAGTAGCTGAAAGGATTTGAAGACTCTTCTGGTTACCGTTTTACACAGTAACTTCCCACAATTAATGCCTCTTTATGTATCTTGCTTTTACCTTTCAAAAGCTGCTCCTCCATGGAGTAAATTCACTCTCTGCTATTTAATCCTGCTGAATGCATTTTCATTTACGATACATCAGCTGGGTTGAATATAAACAGCCTCCACATCAGCTATAAGATTTCAGCTTTAAATCAGCTGCCTGGTTGGAAAGAAAAGTAGGAAGCTAAAAGAAAAACAAAACAAAACTAAGAATGCAACACAGAAGCCTTTGTTCCTCAGTCTGTGAGAAGTCTTTATGCCCAAACTGAAAGATAGAAATGCCTGACTGACTCCCACCCAAATGCAGAGGAGAAAAAGGAGAGGAAAACTTCAGAGATCACAGCTACCTTTACTTTTGGTTACTCAAGCTTTGCTGTTACTAATACCTAAAAATAAAGGTAGCTTCCTCCCTCACATTGGCCTCACACTCACTAATCCTATAAAGCTGAGAGGAAGAGGGAAAAACTCACCCAGTGGAGCAAAACTGACATGTCAATATTAGCATGCATGTACAACAAAACGCTTTTAACTTCTCCAGAAGCACCCTCACTAGATCTCACACTCTCTTATGCTTCTGCTAAGACCTACCCATTTCTGTTAGTCTTTCCAACCTGTCCACATCTATGTCCTTACTTACACTGACATCTCTAAGAACTTTCCTTGAAGAAAAGCTAAGCTTTGTGTTCTGGCCACTGTTATGAGAAGTCAATTAGTTTAATAAATTACTACTACAAAGAGTCATAGGAGACCTCCAAGATCACTGAGTACAACTATTACATAAGTCTACCAAGGCTGGTGCTAAATCATGTCCCTCAGCACCTCATCTCACCTCTTTTCAATGTCTCCAGGGATGGAATATCAACCACCTCCCTGGGGAGCATGCTCCAGTCTTTGAGAACCCTTTTAGTGAAGAAATTTCTTCTAATAGCCAACCTAAACCCTCCTAGCACAACTTAAGGCCACTTTCTCTTGTTACTAGGGAGAAGAGACCAACATCTGCCTCTCTACAACCTTTCAGGGAATTAGGGAATTGTAGTGATGTCTCCCCTCAGCCTCCTCTTCTCCAGTTTCCTCAGCTGCTCCTCACCAGCCCTGTTCTCCAGACCCTTCACCAACTTTGCTGCCCTTCTCTGAAACTGCTTCAGCACCTCAATGTCGTTCTTGTAGTGAAGGCCTCAAGGTGTGGCTTCACCAGTGCTGACTACAGGGGGCAATCACTGCCTCGCTATTTCCTCATTCTAAGACTTCTCTTGGATTTTCACATCCCACCTTAATGCAAAATTGACACACACAGAGAGTAAAACTACTGAAAGCCTCTACAACTGCTACTATGAAAGGCATGACACTGCAAATTATTTCTGTCTATCTGCATTCCCTGACAAGGGCTTTGGATGTGTTCAGAGAATAGTGGTCATTTAGAACACTTGACTGGAGATACTGCTCCGAGCAGAGCAGGTATAAGACAGCAAGGGGGATAGGAAGTTGACACAGAACATATGGCAGATAGGATTATGTAAGTGCTCAGGAAGGGTGTCACAGAATGAACATCAGCTGAAAGACAGATCTCACAGCATTCATAGAAAGCTTCCAGCAGTTTCAGCAGAGAAAAGCCAGAGCAATTAGCTGAAAATCAGACCTGCCTCAACAGCAACCACATCAAAGGAAAGTCAGATACACTAAAAGGCTTCTAATAGGATAATTTGTTTTCTAAACAACACTGAAATTACTTCCTGGGAAATCACAGTATCACAGTATCACAGTATTATCAGGGTTGGAAGAGACCTCACAGATCATCAAGTCCAACCCTTTACCACAGAGCTCAAGGCCAGACCATGGCACCAAGTGCCACGTCCAGTCCTGCCTTGAACAGCTCCAGGGACGGCGACTCCACCACCTCCCCGGGCAGCCCATTCCAGTGTCCAATGACTCTCTCAGTGAAGAACTTTCTCCTCACCTCCAGCCTAAATTTCCCCTGGCGCAGCCTGAGGCTGTGTCCTCTCGTTCTGGTGCTGGCCACCTGAGAGAAGAGAGCAACCTCCTCCTGGCCACAACCACCCCTCAGGTAGTTGTAGACAGCAATAAGGTCACCCCTGAGCCTCCTCTTCTCCAGGCTAACCAATCCCAGCTCCCTCAGCCTCTCCTCGTAGGGCTGTGCTCAAGGTCTCTCCCCAGCCTTGTTGCCCTTCTCTGGACACGCTCAAGCATCTCAGTGTCCCTCCTAAACTGGGGGGCCCAGAACTGGACACAGTACTCAAGGTGTGGTCTAACCAGTGCAGAGTACTTAAACCATGACAAATTCCAGACCAAGTTTTGGACTCCTTTGGAAGTACAAGTGAACACAAGCCTAAAAAAGCACCGAAATCCTTGGCCACAGTAACAGTCCCCAGCAGCACCACATTAAGCACAGATACAACAGTTACACTCCGAAAGTACCTGTAGCAATGATGGTATTATTTTTTGCACGCTGTCTCTCTGAGTTAATAACTGAGGCATTATACAGCTCCTTACTACCTTCATAATATTAGTGCTGCCATTCAATAGATCAACACCTGAACTCCCTGCAGGCACATAAACTCATTAAAAAAGACCCAAAGTGCTCAGCAATCTGCTAGCTATCCAGGACAACCCAAAGGACTCCCTGCTCAGAAAAAATACTCTTCATGGAGAAGCTTTTGGTGCTTGGTTAAGAACTGCAGGCAAATATTAGTAGTCTGTATGTTAAAGAAGAGATGATAAAATGGACTTATCTCACCACCAAAAAGCTGTGGCTTCCTTGGGCTTTTAGGGCATGCTACAATCGATTTTGATAAGCCATACAAGACATACAGCTTTATGCAGACTCCATTCACATCTCTTATCATGCTTTGATTCCCTGAGACCTTACAAATAACAGTTCCTTAAAATGCAGCAGTCTATTTTTAGTTTGCTTTTTCTTCTTTTAAATAAAGTCTTTCACATCATGCCTGCCTTTTAGAGCCTGATAGTTCTTCACATGCTCCAATTCTTACATGAATTAATGAATCCCATTCTCTTTCATTTTCTGCTTGCCTGTCTGAGCACACAAACGTTAGCCCAAATCACTAAAGCTGCTATCATCCCACTATTTAAAAACAAGAGAACACAAAACAGAGGAGTTGGGATTGAATCTCTCTTGCTCTGTAAGGCTATACACTACAGTTTGTTCTCTCTGACATTTAAAATACACATTTTTTATACCCAGCTCTCATTTTTTTATGTCTCCTACTAATGGCATTAGTACTTTCCAGTTATAAACTTATTATTGTACCTATACTACAATGAAAAAATAACCTAACAGTAACACAAGAGGTCACTCCAAATGAAACCTGCAATGAACTTGAAAACAACATATGAAGAGTAAAAAAACTGAGAAAGGAATGGAACAGAAATCATCATTTACTAAACAGAGCTCCTAAGCTCTGACCGTTGCATATCAGAAAGAAATCATAGAATCATAGAATAGAATCACAGAATCAACCAGGTTGGAAGAGACCTCCAAGATCATCCAGGCCAACCTATCACCTAGCCCTGTCCAATCATCTAGACCATGGCACTAAGTGCCTCAGCCAGGCTTTTCTTGAACACCTCCAGGAATGGTGACTCCACCACCTCCCTGGGCAGCCCATTCCAATGGCAAATCACTCTCTCTGGGAAGAACTTCCTCCTAACATCCAGTCTAGACCTCCTCCGGCACAACTTGAGACTGTGTCACCTTGTTCTGTTGCTGGTTGCAGGAAGGATACAGAAAAATGACAAAGAAGGAATCAGAGGTGGAAGAGAGTCTGTATGTGCAGACAGAGCAAACTGACCCAGATGACCATCCCTGAGGCAAAAGATGATGTGGTATCACGACTGGTGTGAAAATGAAAAGGAAAGGGTTGTTTAACACGTCTCACAATGTGACAGTTAAAAGTGCCTCTAACTAAATCGTTGGGCAACACTTTTTCAGATAAACAATGAGACTTCTTACACTCCTCATGCACTGAATCATGTAACTGCCAAAGGACACTGAGGAGGCTGAAAATGTAAATCAGACGAAACAAACACTCCCAGGGAAGACATGATGTCCTCTGAGATGAAACTCAGCAGTGCAAATATACTGACAGAACTCCTGATCAATGCTGAGCACCAAACACTGTATCAAAGGGTGATTTCTGCACTTAATTCATACCTGGATTCTCTAAGCATCCTTTACTGGCATAGTGCCAGCAGGCATATTTTAATAGCAGATTCATATTCTTACAGGCTAAGTCTCCACAACAGATTTTCACCATGAGGGTGGCGAGATACTAGATCAGGTTGCTCAAAGAAGTTGTAGAGGCCTCAAGCATGGAAGTGCTCAAGGTCAGGCTGGGTGGGGCTTTGAGCAACCTGGTCTAGTAGGAGGCATGGACTTGGAACTAGACAATCTTTAAGGCCTCTTCCAACCCAAACCATTCTAGGATTCTATGGATGAGTTTGCACAGGCATCCGACAGTCACTGTTCTAGTGTTAACAACTACTTTTCAGTTTAGTAGCTATACTAAAGCAAACCAATCAGTGCCATCTGTCACGCACCAGAGGAACAAAAAGTCTCCATATGGATTTCATTACAGGCACAGAACCACACACAAAACAGAGAGACACTTACTCTAAGAGTTTCAAAGAGCTTTTGCTAAACTTCCATAAGAGACATCTTTTGCTCCTTTTTTTCCAACGTATCATGTTTTCTGGTAACACAGCAGCAGCATGCAGATGTCACGAACCTTCTGTGACTCAAACAAGCACTTTGTGAAGTTTGAAACTGGCAGTCTAACATTATTTAATGCTTGGACTAGATTATCTCTTTAAAAAGGGTCTTCCAACCAAAATGATTCTGTCCTGATTGCCCTTTTAAATTGACATCTCAGCGAAGCAAGAATGATAGGGGACTGTCACTTAACATCAAAAAATTACCTTGGTTCAATTCTGGATAGATGATTCCAAAGCAGAAATATATTTTTAATTTCTACTTTGACTAGGCTAGAAACATGAAAAAAAAAAATCTCAAAGACGAATCTAGAGAGTTACAGACCAGAACTGTAAGGCAGAGCTCCGGGAATCCTTAGCAAGTAAAGTTGAGAATGAAGTCTGACTCTCCTGTGAAGTCCACCTCTTTCCTACCTGCTAACAATCTACAAGCTGAGATGCTGGATAGGAACCAATTTAAGGCTGCTGAAGTAGTAATATCCCTTACCAATCTGATCCACAGTATTTTAAGTGAGGTTTAACATGTACTATAAACAGCATCATGGAAGGACCATTAATATGCCTCTGTGCTATTTTAAAACAACAGGTGGTGAGATTGTTTCACTACAGTTCTGTGCCTACCATATGTGTAAGTGAAAATTCTGTAGGAGGTAGAAAGCAAATGAGTGAAGAGCTAGCAAATATATATATTATATAATATATAATTATATAGATATATTAAGATGTATATGATCTCATTAAAGCTGCAGCACATTTTACAGGCAAGCTAACAGCTGCCAAGATAACTTTGATCTACCTTTGGAATAGTTGCTAGAACAAAGACACAAGAAGAAAGGTAGCCAAAGTATGCTGGAGTTAGACCTATGTGTCTACTGTATCTGATGCATTACTGGAGCGTTAGAGCAGAAGGGATGCAAACCTGTGCAGAGATCAGCCAGTTGCTTTAAGGGACTCCTGAATGCAGGGCAGGCTAAATTGCCCCTGAGTCTATAAAGCCAAAGAAGAGCACTTTTGGCAGTTTTAAAATTAATTTCAATACAGGACAAGACAAAATGAATCCTACCAGAGAGAACTACACCCTGACTGACATGGACATTCTTTCACTGCAGCTCTCCTGCAATGCTCTTGCTTTATACTCGGTTTACCCAAAGAAGAAAGGCAGATATCCTGGAATCATTTTACCACCACAGAAATGCAGCTTATCTTCAGTATGTTAATCTTATTGATTCTACCATAGGAGTTAAAGGGGAAAAAAGTGAAGTTATTTGATCTGGCATTTGGCTGGGACTTTTGCACCAACTTTCTTGCAAGAGAGTACATTTTGTGTTACTTTCTCCTCTGATATGTCTATATTTAAAGATGGGGACACGGTGTAATCATACAGTTCTTGTACAATCAGATTCTTTCCTTTTATAATGCTGTTTTATAGAGTCATAGGTACACAATATGCAGGCTTTCTCACAACTAGTCTCTCAATGCATCACAAAACTAATACATGCAAATGGATTAATGCTTGTGTTGCTGTCACATGCAGCTCCCTTCAGGAAGAAGCCTTACATCAGTTTGTTTTTGCAAGAAGCATGCATAAACTCTGCAGATCTGTCTCCATATTTTAGATACTAAACTCAGGGGCTTGATACCCAGGTTCTGAAGTGCTGACTCACTCGATTAGGTTGAATTCAAGATAAAACTATATTTAATGCCTCCTTGTTCTCATATAAATGGATAAAACTCTTAGTTCTCCTTAACAATCGCTGCATTTCCAGTTGGACGGCTGCTCACAAAAACATCTTCTACTGACAGCAACTAAAGAGTCCAACACAAAACCCATTTCAGGAGAGGAAGCTAAAGTTTATGCTTGCTCTTTATTTCTCAAACAGAAATTTCTTCTCACCAATCAATGGTGAGAAACATAAAGGGCATGCATTTGGAAAGTGACAATGTATTTGTTCTTCAGACAGGAGATGGTATTACCGCTATAAAAACCTCTCTTGATTGCTCCCACACACTGAAGAACACAATTTTAAGCACACTGTGTCATACCTGTCCACTTACACCCTGGTCAAGCCTTCCTTTAAAGAATTCAATTCAAAAATCTAGGAACAAGATAACTTAAAAATCACGTTTGCTCTGGGATGTAGTCATTTCAGCCCTCTCAAAAATCATTTGGAAACATCAGCTTTAAACATTTGCACACAAAACCATAAAATGTTTTAACTGAACTGCTTCATTTTAGCCCTTGGAAAGGATCTCAAGTGAAATCAAATGTCTGCAACTTCAAGTGCATTTAAGGTTACTGGGTTTTCCAGTTTGTTCTGCTAGATAAATATGCCTTATGCAGACATACCCAACGGGCCCCCACACATCAGTTTGGTCAAATGAACCTGCTGCTTCAAAGGCTGACTGCGCCCTAGAAATCTCAAAGATAATTAAGCTCTTACAAATTCGAAGAGCTAACCCAGATGAAGAGTTCCAAAATAGCAGACCCTCTGAGGAAAAGGCAGCTAAATCTCAGCTGCTACCTTGTCTCTCTGCCATCACCCAGCCAACCAACTAGGATGTTCTTCCACTCAGTGGGGCTGTTGCCCCAGATTAACATTAACAGAGATGCTTTTCTTTGCTTGGCAAGGGTATGGAAGGAGGAAAAGTTCTGTGAGAGAACTCTTTAAGAAGTAGATTAGCTTTACATCCATTATACAACTGAACAATTCAGACTGATAATTAGGATGTAAGTTTTTTTCCCATGGACACGTGCTCCCTTACATTGGCCATCTGTCTTTGGGGTACGCACAAGACAAACATCAAAAGCAATCCAAGTTTTCAGTTTCAAACAAAGCAGAAGCACATTTGCTTCTATGATGTGAATTCACATTATGACAATGTATGGCTCCTGGTCAACTACTCTTTCATCCCTGCCAACACCATATTTTATACACATGTTAAATAACAGCCTTTTGACACATTATTTAGGTTTGCCAGGAAGCACAAACAGCTACACTCACTGTGCTAAGGTTGTGTCAACATTAGCAAGTACTCTACCACCCTGTATTTGCAACTATGGAATGGGAGAGTTATTTGATGCTGTCTTCGTTGAAGAAATTTACTTTATATAGAATGGGCAAAATAATGAGAAGTATCTGATAAACAACTTCTTTTTCCAGCCAAAGATAACTAAGACTAGAAATCAGCAAGTACAACATGGCAACTGCTGAGACAGCCAGCCACGCTTGCTTGTAGAAAGTAAAAACCAGCAATGTTGTCATAACTCAGAATCCTAAGGGTTTTATGGTTATGAACTAAATGTTTAGTAGAGAAAGATGTGGGTCTGATGGAATGACAATTTTTCTCTAGCTTGAAATGCATCTAGATGATCCTTGAGGTCCTTTCCAGCCTTGACAATTCTATGATTCTATGATAATTGTGCTTATAGTCAATGTCTGTTATTCAGAGCAAACATTTGTCTGCTGAACTGGTTTCTGACACTGCAACTGACCAGTCACACTGTTTCAGCCTTGTGAAGCCTCAGCTGTATTCTCTACAGGTTTGTCTCTGTAGCCATTAGTCACCTCCTCCATACCCAGCAGCAGTACTGAGGTACTTAAAACATCTTCTCAGAAATACTGACAACAGATCAAATAACTGCCCATTTACTCCCCAAGTATTATTTCTATCACTCTAGCACCATGACCAGAGGCTCTGACCACAACTGAGGATATCATGACTGCAAGCACGGAAAGATAACCAAGTCCTTTAAGATGAACATAAAAGTAGACATTGAAAAAAAGTAACTTTCAGCTCCAGTATCTTCCTTCTTTTTTTTTCATTAAGAACAGCTTAACATCCCATCAGTTTCCTCCCAGAGGCACAAGCATTTCTGCTTCCAAACCAAACCACCAAGAGTCATCAAGCAACACCAAAGACAGTGCTCATCCTAATGATCGCCCCCTTTATGACGACTCTAGCCTCCCGTGTTGACATGCCTGCCTTAAACCAACCTGGTTTGAGAGCAAAGAAGAACAAACTCAAGATTTCCCCCTTCTTCCCAATTCCAAAAGACCATTTATCTGATGTTATGACCCATGTACATACCACAACCCACATGCAATGCCAGCGGACAAGCAACGACACCGCAGGTATTCGCTTTTCCACTTCCACAGCAGATATGAAGGAGAAGCATCTCACTAATTCTTCCACTTAGCAAACAAAGGCTTCCAAATTTTGCTATTTTGGTTGTCCCAAACCTTGTGCTAAGTTATAAAAAATGTCATAAAGGGAAAACAAGCAAACAAACAAACAAAAACAACCACAGAAATAAGTCCCCCCAAAAGTCAACAGAATCCATTTTGGTGCAAGGGTTGGCTCTTCAACTTCTGCACTCCCTTTAGTTTCCAGCGCAGCGCCTTCAAAATCCAGGGATGTAAACGCGACATCGGTTTTTGCTTCTGCTCTCCTGAAACCTTCTGCCCTAAGATGTCTTCCCTGTCACTTAAGGAACGCGCATCGGGCCGCAGGGACCCGGCGCCGAGCCCTGCACCTGTCGCAGGACTCCACACCCCTCCGTGCCAAGCCAAAGACAAAATGCCCCCATTCCAAGACAGCAAATCCTGACTAGAGAAAAGGCGTCCGGGCTGCCGAGCGGAGAGCGGGCACGGAGCCAGCGCACATCCTGGCAATGGGAGATAAAACGCAACACCGCGGCGCTTGGGAGAGAGCTGCGTTTCTGCTTTCGGAGGAAACCACGGGAGGAGGAAGGGAAGGAAGGGAAGCGGCATCCCTAAAACACAAGCTCCAGACGCTGCCTGCCCGCTCGCAGGCACGGCGGCTCCTTCCCGGGCCACCAGCCTGGCTTTCCCCACGTCCGCAGCTGGGCGAAGCGGGGCGGGCGGCCCGCAGCAGCAGCGTCGCAGCCCCCCGGGCCGGGCAGCACCGCAAGGCTCTACGCCCGCGCCCGCTCACCTTTCCAGCGACCGGCTCAGCGCATCTTTCTCCCTTCCGCAGCGGCTGCTCCTAGCGGCCCCAGGGCCCTGGGCTGGGCGGAGCGGAGTGCACGGTACTGTCCCTCCCTCAACCGGCGGCAGCTCCCTCTGTCACTTCACCCCCACATCCCGGCGGCGGCAACGGCAACAGCTGCTCCAAGATTCACGGCGCTCCGCCGGCATGAAGTCATCCTCCCCGCCCCCTCCCTGGGCCGCCGCACTCCGCTCCCGCCGCGAACAGGGGAGCCGGTCGCAACGCTGAGCCGCCCCCCGAGCCCCGCCGGGCCTCGCTGCTCCATTCTCCCTCAAGGAGCAGGCACTCCTAGGGTACGACACTCACCGCACTGCCTGGGAGGCTGTGAGGGCCGGCAGGGGTCCCGGCGGCGCGGTGGTTGGTCGGGGGTCCCTCCCCGGGCACAGCAGTAGGATGGGCCGGGCCGGGCCGCTCCGCTCCGCTCCAACCGTTTTCGCCTCTCGGGAGTCTCGTCCGCGGGCTGCGGCGAGCGCGGCGGCAAGGGCCGGTGCTGCAAGCCGCTCGGCCAGCAAGAGCCGCCTTCCTAGTGTCGGGCACCGGGGCCTGCCCGCCCTGCCCGGGAGTACCGGCCGAAACGGCAAGAAACAGGAGCGCAGACTGCCGCAGCGCTGCGAGGCCGGCGCCAGGGGAGAGCCTCTCCCGGAAGGGAGGTTTGTTTGCCAGCGGCTCCTGCTTTGTGCCTGGCAGGGAGAAGCAGAGCAAAGGCACAGCGCTCAAGGTCACCAGGACATCCTTCTCCCTTATCATGGGCGACCTTGATGTTTTAAGAGCCCCCAAGAGGCAGCGCGTCTATTTTTGTTGCTGTTAGAGAGCGCTGTGCATGCCCTGGGTAACGGACAGACTCATAAAGGAGGCTGGGAACATAGAATGAAGCATAGAGTCATTTTGGTTGGAAAAGACCTTGAAGTTTGTTGAGTTCAATCACTATCTATTTCTTATCAACTCTGGTGCTGAACCACATCCCTTAGCACCATATCTCTGCCTCTTTTAAACACCTCTAGGGATGCTGATCCGACCAGCTCCCTGGGGAGCCTGTTTGAGAACCCTTCCAGTGAAGAAGTTTTGTCTCATACCCACCCTACACCTCCCCTCATGCAACTTAAGGCCATTTTACCTCATCTTCTCACTTGTTACTAGGAAGAAGAGACTAACCCTCCACCTCACTCCAACCTCCTTTCAGAGAGCTGCAGTTGTAGTCTTCCCTCACCCAACGAACACATCCTGTGTGCAGGACAACCATGGCTATGTTGCTGCATAAATAGCATGATGCATTCTGGTTCAGATCCATGTCACCAAATCATCATTGGGTCACAGTATCACAGTATCACAGTATCATCAGGGTTGGAAGAGACCTCACAGATCATCAAGTCCAGCCCTTTACCACAGAGCTCAAGGCCAGACCATGGCACCAAGTGCCACGTCCAATCCTGCCTTGAACAGCTCCAGGGACGGCGACTCCACCACCTCCCCGGGCAGCCCATTCCAGTGTCCAATGACTCTCTCAGGGAAGAACTTTCTCCTCACCTCCAGCCTAAATTTCCCCTGGCGCAGCCTGAGGCTGTGTCCTCTCATTCTGGCGCTGACCACCTGAGAGAAGAGAGCAACCTCCTCCTGGCCACAACCACCCCTCAGGTAGTTGTAGACAGCAGTAAGGTCACCCCTGAGCCTCCTCTTCTCCAGGCTAACCAATCCCAGCTCCCTCAGCCTCTCCTCGTAGGGCTGTGCTCAAGGCCTCTCCCCAGCCTTGTTGCCCTTCTCTGGACACAAGTCCTGCTGGAGGACCTCCAGAAAAACACCACGGATGTTGAGTATGGATGTTTCCAAGTTGCTGCACCTGCTCTAGTGACTTGGTAGCCAATGCTGCCTCAGCAAGGTGTTGGAGTAGACTCCAGTTGGAACTGCTGATGTTTCTCATGACAGGGAGGTCTGAAACGTAAGAGCTGCTTCAGCTGCCTGGGTATAGACCCAAAGGTTGTCTGTAGTGGTAGAGGAAAGGAGAAAGTGAGAGAGGGAGGTTATCTCGTTAATGTAAATATTTTAATCTTTGTCTCCTAGATGAAAGATAAAAGCTCTGATCCTGAGTTCTCTCTGGAAATTCATTGTATTTGTTCCTATAGTGGGTACGCTAAGCTTTTGAACTGTGCCAGTGTCTGCTTTGACTCTCCATACCTGTTTGCTCTCTGCCTTGAACCTCTTCTCTTAGAATCATAGAATCACCAGGTTGAAAGAGACCTCCAAGATCATCCAGTCCAACCTATCACCCAGCCCTATCCAATCAACTAGACCATGGCACTAGGTGCCCCATCCAGTCTTTTCTTGAAGACCCCCAGGGACGGTGCCTCCACCACCTCCCTGGGCAGCCCATTCCAATGGGAAATCACTCTCTCTGTGAAGAACTTCCTCCTAACATCCAGCCTATACCTACCCTGGCACAACTTGAGACTGTGTCCTCTTGTTCTATTGCTGGTTGCCTATAGATCAGCACTGCAGACCTCAGAGTGCAACACTGGCCTAATTTCAATGGTGATATTTACTTTCTTTTACAGTGTGTTAGGTGATTAAAGTTTTGTCTCCACATACACAGAGGAGCTCAAGAGCATGGAGGCAGGTGGAGGAGCCCCAAAAAACAGATCAGAGAAAGTGACCCCCTACCCAGCCCTTCTCAGGGCACCCTCAGACCCATGGGGGGGCAAAAAATCCAACTTACAGATGTGCATGATGTAACAACATTCAGAGAGGCTGTTCTGCTTGGAGAATATAATCTTCAGCTTAGTAATCATAGAATGGTTTGGCTTGGAAGGGACATGAAAGATCATCCATTTCCAAATGCTTGGGCACAAAAAGAGAGTCTGTAGGGAGGGAAAGCAAGAATGGGCCATGTGGAAGGACTGATTACAAAGAAGTTGTCCGAGCAGCCAGGGATCAGGTTAGGACAGCAAAAGCTCAGACTGAGTTAAATTTGACTGGCAACAGAAAGAGGAGCAAGAATTTCTTCAGTGATCCAAAGAAAGCTAGGGAAGATGTGAGGCCTCTCTGGAAGGAAAATGGAGACCTGGTGTAGAGGGATATGGAGAAGGTTGAGGTACTCAATAACTGCTTTGCCTCAGGCTCCACCAGCAAGTCTCTAGCTGCACCACCCAAGCTCCAGCAGGCTGGGGTAGGGATTGAGAAAAGGAACATCCACCCACTGTAAGCAAAAATCAGGTTCAAGACCATCTTAAGATGTGGAAGGTGCACAAGTCCGCAAGATCCACCTGAAGGTGCTGAGGGCACTGGCAGATGAAGTTGCCAAACTGCTGTCCATCATACTTGAACACTCATGGCAGTCTGGTGAAGTCTGGAAAAGGGGAAATGTAACCCAATGCTCAAAAGTGGAAAAAACTCTCTATGCCAGAGCTGGAACTGTTCAGCCTGGAGAAGAGAAGGCTGTGGGGAGACCTTATATTGGCCCTCCAGTACCTGAAGCGGCCTACATGAAGGCTGGGGAGGGACTTTTTCACAAGGGCTTGTAGTAACAGGACAAGGGACAATGGCTTTGAGCTGGAAGAGGGGAGATTTAGCCTGGAGATTAGGAAGACATTCTTTGCAGTGAGGATGGTGAGACACTGCAACAGGTTGCCCAGGGAAGTCGTGGATGTCCCTTCCCTTGTTGTGTTCTGGGTGAGGCTGGACAGGACCCTAAGCAACGTGGTGTAGTGGAAGGTGTCCCAGACCATGGTGGGGAGTTGGGGAACTAGATGATCTTTAGGGTCTCTTCCAACCCAAACCATTGTATGATTCTATGCCTTAAAAAGCAACAAAGTATGTGGCAGCCCAGAAAGAACTATAAAATAGGTACAGCTTGATAAAAAGTAGACACAGAAAGAAACTTAAAAAGCAAAATGGTACAAGGCAGAGGAGTTAAAAATGCCCAGGCAGGACAGCAGAGATGAACCAGGCCACACATGAGAGAACATTCAACTCATCACAGGCAGGAAACCTTCACCACCCTAACACTTCTCTCTCTGTGTCTGCCCATTCCTATTCCATGGTACCAGCTGCCTGACTCTTGCCCACTCAGCAGAACACAGTGGAAGATATCACCATGCTCCTCAGCCCTGGGGCTTCCTGAAGACATGGAGACTCATGCACATAGTCTATGGAGACCCTAAGCCCACAGAACAGCAACAGCCACCTGAAAACTCTTGATAGCAATTACTCTGTACTCCTACCAGCACAGTAAAATTCCAGATTCAGATGTCAGTTGGAAATATGTTGCCACACAAACAGTTAAAGCATTTGGAGAGAGAGAATCCAAAATGTGCACTCAGAAAGGAAAAACCTTCCTATGGGTACTCATGTACACTCATCAACATGGAGGGTGAGGACTACTTAGGCAAGGTCCCAGTCTAAGGGGAGAGGATCTGACTGCCAGGCTGCTTGTGCATGGGAACCAACTCTCTCCAATGTCTCCCTAGCAGGACTTCATTTATAGCCTGCTGAGGGTGCACTGTGGTCAATTTCTTAATCTGGTGAAGGGCTGAGTCATTCAAGCAAGGTTGGATCTTCTGGGCCTGGAGGTGCCAATCAATGTCTGTGCAATGTCAAGCAGATCTTTACCAGTTCCCAGCAAGCCTTGGCCCTTTGTCTGGTGTCTGTCAGTCTTTCTGTGTTTATCAGGGTGGCTGTACCTGCCACAGCTCCCAGCACCAGATGCTGGCATCTGCTCTGTCAGAGAGGGCTCACAGGGATACTTGCTGCAGGAACTAATCAGCTTCCTTGGGAGGATGTGCCCAGGCATCCCCTTTGAAAGCTAGAGCCATTTCCACTGGGCCAGCTCATCCTTGGCCTTACTGGCTACATGTGGAGTGCTTAAGCCACAGCACATCAAAACCTACAGCACATCAAAACCCACAGCACATCAAAACCCACAGCACATCACTCCTGCACATTCCTACAGCCACCAGCTCTGCATGCAGCAGCTGCAAAGACACAGAGATAGAAGAAAATAAATATTCATTAATGCACAGAAGAACGACTGGTGGTGGTTTGGCTCCAAAGCTCAGTGCCCAAATGCAGCAGGACAGAGGGAGCAAAGGGAAGAGAAAAAACAGGAATGACACAGCGGCATAGGGAAGAGATGGGGGACTGCAAGCCAGAAAATAGGCTGCTATGAATGAGAGGGGAATGGGTAACAGGACAATGGTGCAGAGAGGAGAGTAGTCATATGAAACAAACAAAAAAACCCAGGGATAGATATGGAGGAATAAATGAGAGAGGTCCAGAGCAGAGGAGAGACATGGAAGGGACAAGCAGGATGGGAAGACAGACAAGACAAGGGGCATGGAAGAAAATTTTAAAGTGGTAGCAAAAAAGACACATAGGCAAGAACTAACAAATAGGGACAAGGAGATAGAGTTGTAGAAAGAAAATCTAAAAAGTGGCAGGATGCAGCAAAAAGGGGAAAGAATAATTAGTGACAAGGAGCTGGATGGTGAATTAGGAAATGTTGGAAGTGCCAGGATATCAGAATCTGAGATGAGATTTAAAAACTAGGTACACAGAGCTGCCCAGAGGAAGTCATGGAAATGAAATGTGAAGAGTGATGGGGTACAAGAAACACGTGCAGTGATTTTAAAAATAGGGATGGAGAATTAGAAAAAAAATCCAAAGCAATGGGACACAACAAATGCAAGCAAGAAGACAGCAAGCTTGAGGAAAGGAAACTGTGGTGGCTTGACCTTGGCTTACTGCTGAATACCCACCGAGGTGCTCTATCGCTCACCCTCCTTGGCAAAATGTGAAAGATACAACAAAAAGATTGCAGGCTGAGATAAGGACGAAGAGATCACTCACCAGTTATAGTCACTGGCAAAGCAGACTCAGCTTGGGCTAATCAGTGTAATGTACTGTCAATAAAAATCACATAGATTAGGATAGGGAGAAATAAGAACAAGTCTATATGATCTTAAGTGTATGAGAATAGCCTTGTGAGCGAAAGGGGCCTTAGACCTATCCAGACAGGTGTGGATGACCAAACACAGGCACACCTGTCTGGATAGGTCTAAGGCCCCTTTCGCTCACAAGACCTGGAGGTCTTCAAGAAAAGCCTGGATGAGGCACTTAGTGCCATGGTCTAGTTGATTGGATAGGGTGGTGTGATAGGTTGGACTGGATGATCTTGGAGGTCTCTTCCAACCTGGTTGATTCTATGATTCTATGATTATATGAATAAAGTCTCCTACTGAATAGAAGGTGGAGATGATTGTAGCACTGCTACATGTTGAAATGGTCTTAAAAGTATTGAATTTATAAATAATCGATACAATTCTCTCACAGAAGATCCATCACATATGCAGGATGAGTCATACTCCCTGAGTATGTAATACGTAGGGGGAATAACTGTATTAGGTAGGTGTGACTGTGAGTGCTCCTGTATAAAAAACTGCAAAAAACTTCACCTCAGGGCCCTTGGACTTTCAGGAGTGATCCAGCCAGGATGCCTTTAGTGCTAAATAAATGGAAATGCTGCTTCTTGTCTAAGAAGTTTTTTGATCCTGGCATCGAGGTCGAAAGTGTTGACAGGAGCCTCCTGCAGTGCGGTCTCTCCCTGGGGTCCCAGCTTCCTAAGAATGCATCTATCTGCTCTGGTGTGTAATCCTCAGCATGCTGCAGGAGGACAACCTGTGCCACTGTGCTCTTCACCACAGTCTGCTCCCGTGCCTGGAGCTGCTCCTCCTCTTTCTTCACTGATCTTGCTGTCTGCAGGGCTGTTTCACAACAATATTTTTGCTATCAAAGTTTCTGCATAGCATTTTCTAGCCCACAGAGGTGGCATCAGCATGCCCACAAGCTCAGCTTTCACTGAACTCCGATCTGCCTTGGAGCTCTCTGTGTCCAGCACAACAGACATGTAAAGAGCAAAATGGGCAATGGGACAGAGAGTAAAGAAATGAAAACATAAAGACATGGGACTGGAACAGAGGAATCTATGAAACAAAAAATATATCAAGAAGAGAGGCCAGAGAAAGAAGAATTTAAAAACAGGGACATGGAGCGACAGAGAGAGAAGCAGAGAGACAGAACTGTGAAGGTCAGATGAAAAGACATTCTAAAAATCGGGTAGAAAGGCAGATATATGGAGAGAGACAAAAAGCAGTAATTGGCTGCAGGACAGGCAGAGCACGGGAAAGAAGGGACAGCGAAGAGGCATGAAGTGCAGGGCTGCAGTACCGAGACAGAACCACTGGGCGGCAGCACCGAGCACTGCTGGAGAGATGGTACCTGACATACGGCACCGCCGGACAATGGGTGCTGCCCAGCAGCGCGCTGGGATGCTGCCCCTGCGCTGCCGGCCTGGCAGTTGAGGGAACTGTGCGGAGCCTGCGCACTGCTGCTTGCCAGCATGCCCCACAGCGTGCCAGAGCGTCACGAGTGGCACAGGGACAGCCAAGAGGCATTCGGGCGGTGTATTCCCGGCCCTCAGCAGACGAGCGCAGCGGCCTGGAGGTGCTGTCCTCCCAAACCGAGCCCACACGCAGGCATGCAGGCGCCCAGGCAGCTGGCTGCAGTGAGTGCTGGAGGCAGGCACTTGAGGGTGGCAGAGCCAGCGCCTGCGTTAGGTGTGAGCACATCAATGCTCTGCTTAGCCTAGAGGTTGAACTGAAGGGCGAAGCAGAAAGACTAAGGACTATAAGGGCATATGAAGGGGAGTTAGATGTGTGGCAGCAGGCTCTGCAGACCCCCCTAGCAGAGGGAGGTGACCCAAGAAGCAGGGGGGAATGGACACCTGCACAAGTGGCGTCACGGCAAGGCAGTGATGTCACAGTGCAGGGGCGTGGCAGCACGATGACGCAACAATGGGCGACTGCTCTATAAAAGGCACTGGCTGGGAGACCACTGCAGTGACCACAGCTGAGTGCCTCTGGAGCAAGAGGAGTCAGCACACGGTTGCACTTGGAGAAGAGCTCTTCTAAGGAGCCTTGGAGAAGCATCTCACTGCTGGTGTCCGGAAGGAAGCTGCAGCGATGAGCACGCCAGGAGAGAGGAGAGAGGTGAGCAGCAGGCCTATGGAGAAGGCTTGGCCACGTGGGACGTGCCTGCCCTTCCTTGGAACCAGCACACAGCAGCAGGCTTACTGAGCTGACACCTGAGCATCTCTTTCTTCCTAGGCTGGCTACAGAAGACAGCCCTTGGGGAAAGGAGCAAGTAGGCTGATGGACCCAAAGGAGTTCCTGGACCTCCCCCTCGGGGTCAAGATCTCTGTGCCACCCAACTCCAAGCCTGTCTTTGTCAGGACAAAGCTGGGGGAAAAGGTAAAGGAATTAGGAAAGGGGTAGAAATGCTCTCTTCTTTTACAGGGTCCCCATCATCCCCACCCTATAGAGAAGGTCCTTGTGGACACCTGCTCTCGAGCAGCAGCAGCTGCTGCTCTTCAGTCAGACAGGCCTGGGGAGCCCAGGCAAGCTCCTGGCTCCGTGGTGCCAAGAGAGAGGAGGACTTGCCCACAGCAGTGCCCCTGGCTGTCCAGAGCTGGGTGGGAGAAGATCTTGTGTTGGTATCAGCTCCTTCCACCCAAACTGCCTTGACCGTTCCACAGGGACAGCTCGGCACCCCCGGGCAGTCTCTGAAGCAGAGAGCTCTTTTCTCCGGCTGGGAAGTATGCTGGGATTAGTCCCTACTTGGGAGGCTTGGGAAGTGCAGCCTGTGTGCGAGAGAGAAGCTGGGCAGCACGTTCAGGCCCTGCTGCACTCTGCTGCCCCATTCATGCTCTGGCACATCTCTTACAGCTCCACCGGCCCTCTGGCTATTTCGACTTGGGCGATCCCTACTGTCGCCTGCTGCCCACCGAGTACAACAGCCTGCACGACCCATATCTGCGGGACTACCACAGCCGCAAAGACAACATGGAGAGGCTGAAAACCCTGGGACATGTCACCAGCAACGGCAAGGTAGGTTTGGAAGCTTGCAAGCGAGGTGCCCTGCACAGAGCGGGGGAGGCAGGGAGTGTGTGCGGAACAGCAGCTTCCCTGCCTCTGGGGTCGTGCTGTCCCGGGGAAGGCAGCCTGCACAGCTGGCTTGGCAGCACTTGGCTGATTTCTCCCCTCCTCTCTCCCTAGGTGACTTGCACTCTGACAGAGTTCAATCAGTACCGGCAGTATCTGACCACTCACAAGCTGGAGGCAGAGAAGGTGTCCAGGAGGGAAGAGGTAGGCAACAGTGAGAGTCCAAAGACACTGACAGGTGTCAGCAGCATGGTGCAAAGCACTGGGGCTTGACTTTTGCTGCACCGTGGTGGGTGGGTGGGGAGCAGAGGGGTGTCTGGGGAGGAAAGAAGCAAGAGGTGAGAGGTGTTCTGGTGGGTCTCGGCACACAGGGGCACAAGCACATGTCTAGCTAACTGTGAGCTCCAACTTGTGTCACTTCAGGAAAGGCTCGGTCAAGAAGCGGACAAAGGGAAGGATGCTGTCAAACTGCCGGCAGTGGTGGGCACTCCTTGCCTACCGCATCCACGGAAGCCAGCTTGCCCACCTCCAGCCAAGAGCACAAAGACCAAGGTGGTGCTGGAGCGAGACAGAGGAGCAAAATCAGCTTTGGAGCAGCCACCGGCTGGAGGACTCCCCCAAGTGGGAAAATCAGAGAGGGAGAGGTCAGGGCGGAGAGCAGATTCCTCCCAGACCTCCCGTGTGCAACGTGAGGCTCCTTCTCGGTTTGGAGGAGCCCCAGGAAGCGACTATTTGGAAATTCTGGGGCTTCCCAGGGACAACCTCAGCAAGAGGCAGCTGTGCCCATCCCAGACACCGTCCCCAGAGGAAAGCACTGCTGACATGCGGCGGCTGAGTCGTGCACTTGCCAAGGAGACCATCTCCCAAGTTCAGCAGCAGCATGCACAGCCGACTTGGGGTGCCAGAGACGCACCCCGTGATACTGGCGCGCCAGAGAGAGAAATGAAGGCGAAGGCGACAGCCTTAGCAAGCGCTCTGGCTGCCAGGACCACGGCAAGTCAGATCTCTGACACTGTGTTAGATCTGATCTGCCATGCTGCGCCCGCACTGTCCCCGGAGATGAGAGCTGTCCGAAGGCAAGCTGTGAGGCTGCCCCCACTCGGAGGTGGCAAGCAGAGCTGTGCCTCTGAGGACACTCTTCCCTTGACGCGCCCACGGGTTTCCAGACAGCCGGTCCCTCCAGCGAGCCCCAAGCCCCCCACCGAGGGAGGACGGCGCAGGCCTGTGCACCTAAGGCCTGCCTAAGGGCAGCAGCCGCAGCAGCCGCCTGACGAACTGCAGCGTCCGTCGTGGAGCCTGTGCGAGAGGTGTAGGAGGCTCTGCTCCACCTGCCGGGAAACACTTTGCACACAGTATCCAAGGACCGGATTGCTTGCATGGACCTGCCTCCAGCGAGGACAAAAGACTTGGGCTCTCTGCCAGCCTAAACCGTCTGGAGCTGTCGGGAGGGCTGCAGAGTGACACTGCATCATGGACCTCTTTTCTTATCCTATTACCAGTAAATAATAAAGGAATGTTGATAATAGTTCCGCAGCAGTCAGTACGAGTGCCACAAGCCCCAGATACATCCCAGATGTGGTAGCAGACTGAGGCCTCAAGCCAAAGGCTTTTCCACTTCCCGCCTGTAGTAGTCTCCTGTAGGGGCACCCCTGCCCTCAACCCTGCCCAGGGGGAGTTCTGTTGGGGTGGGGAAGAACACGAGAGCCTATGCGAGAGGTCTAGGAGGCTCTGCTCCACCTGCCGGGAAACAGACTTTGTACACAGTGTCCAAGGACCGGGTTGCTTGCATGGACCTGCCTCCAGCGAGGACAAAAGACTTGGGCTCTCCGCCAGCCAAAACACGCTCAGAGGACCAGGGAAGTCCAACTCGGTGCAATTGCAGCCCGAAGCACAGAGAGAGACCTCCCTGATGGCGTGAGTGGTGCGGAAGAGGAAATGCATGTTTGGAGCAGCCGGTGGAGTGAGGAGCCACCCAGGTGGGAAATGGGGGCAAGCTGCAAGAGCAGTTCCTTCACAGGCTGCCCCTGCGCCCCTTGCAGCTGCTCCGTTTGAACATGGCTCCGGCTGTAACGGCCAGCAGCGGACCGGGGCGAGCCTGCTCCGCGGAGAGGCCAGCAGCGGCCGGCTCCAGCACCGCGGCCGGCGCCTGCTTCCGCGCCACGGGAGCTTTCCGCACGTAATTCTTAGCACTCAGGTGAGCAGGGGACCTCCAAAAGCGAGGGCAACTAGAAAGGGGGAGAGGGGTCGCAAGTTTGGGAAGTGCAGCCTGTGTGTGAGAGAGAAGCTGGGAAGCATGTTGAGGCCCTGCTGCTCTCTCCTGCGCCATTCATATTCTGGCACATCTCTTACAGCTGTGCCAGCCTCCCAGCTATTTTGACCTAGGTGATCCCTGTGTTGCCTGCTTCACACAGAGTACGAGATCTTGCATGGTTTTTAGGAGGCAGGATCCAGCACCGGGGCCAGCTCCTGCTTCAGCGCCAGAGGAGCTTCCCGCACTTAATTCTTAGCACTCAGGTGAGCAGGGAGCCTCCAAAAGTGAGGGCTCCTGAAGAGGGGCAGAAGGGGCTGGAAGCTTGGAAAGTCCAGCCTGTGTGTGAGAGAGAAGCTGGGACGCATGTTGAGGCCCTGCTGCTCTCCCCTGCTCCATTCATATTCTGGCACATCTCTTACAGCTATTTTGACCTAGGAGATCCTTCTGTTGCCTGCTTCACACAGAGTAAATGATCCCACATGGTTTTTAGGAGGCCCATGGTTAGGTTCTGCCTGTGTCTGCAGCCACAATCAGAGTCAGGAGGCATCTCCCTTTTTCCCTCCCTGACCCACAACCCTCTGCCTCTGCTAATCCTTGGCTGCCCAGAAAACAGCTTTATTGTGGTAGAAATTTCTAACAGGCATGAGCAGAACCCACTGATGTCCTTAGTGAGGAACACCAAGAGATGAAGGGGCTCAGAGCCCAGGTCTCTGCATCCTCCAGCAGTGCCCCAGCTAGTGATGGCAGCATCACATGAGGTGATGTGTCCCTTGTATGTGTCCCTTCTCTCAGCAGGTGAAGTGGGTCCTATTTCCAACTTAGTTTACAATGTGTATGAATACCCAATCTCTGGAGACCTGTGCCAAGAGCACACGAATGAAATCAGTGCGGATCTCTCTTCTGCAGAGAGGCATGTGAGATGAAGGTAACTCCTTGGGTGCTCATTTTCAAACTTTCTGAGTGGCCACTTGTCAGTCTGACTGGCACAGGAGGACACCTGGCACTTGAAAATTCAGCAGCTTCATGAGACGCCAAAAATCAAAGGCCCTGCACAGCAGAGATATTGGAGGTATACCCATGACTGTGTGGGCAGAGATACTGAGCACACGAATTGAGGTGCGTCAAGAACAAAGGGGTTTTGTTCGTTTGGAGTTAGGAAACTTAGGGGAACAGACAGCATAACCTTCCACTAACCCAAACCAGAGCCAGCTTGCTGAGGTTCCAACCAGAAAAAGATGGGTGGAAAGCCAACATGTGTGGAGTTGTACACAGGTCTGGGTGCCCAGTGCTGTCAAATGAGGTTATGAAAGCTTTAGAACAGAAAATGGCTTGAAAGTTTATGAAGAGCAAGAACAACCTACATGAAATCTAGTACAAAGCAATTCAGGGCTCTGAATGCAAAGCATATCCTAATGTGCAATAATAAGATCCCAGCTACAAATGAAAAAGTCTGTCTGATCTTCATCTTCAAGGGTCCTTCCATAGTCATCTCCCACTGACCTGTCAGGGTCTTCTTCATTCTCGTGTAATGTATCCATGTAGGAAGTCTAGCTACCTTCAAAGAAGTGTTAAGTTGCTAATAGAACTTGATATGGTCCTTTTCATTTTAGTTGAAGGGGTTCCTGTGTTAACAGAACTTGATATGGTCCTTTTCATTTTAGTTGAAGGGGTTCCTGTGTTAATAAAACTCGATATGGATCTTTCCATTTTAGTTGAAGGGGTTCCTGTGTTAATAAAACTTGATATGGTCCTTTTCATTTTAGTTGAAGGGGTTCCTGTGTTAATAAAACTCGATATGGATCTTTCCATTTTAGTTGAAGGGGTTCCTGTGTTAACAGAACTTGATATGGACCTTTCCATTTTATCTGAAGGGGTTCCTGATTCTATGTTCTAATGCACACCCAATCCCCAGGTTCAAAAGGATGAACTCTGTGATCTAACCCCAGGGATGTAGTTGACAGCACGTATTTTCTAGGCTCATGTAGAGTTTTACACAGTTCAGTAAGATGCTGTTTCAATTCCATTGGACCTCTGTCCGTGGGACCTCAGCCTGCTCTCACAAGCTTCCCTCCCCTGACACAGGCACCACTGTTGCCTGATAAGGCCTCCCATATAAAGTCTCCCATATAAAATTTCATATGGGCTAAGCTTTAGCTTAGACTTAGGTTGAAGCTCTCAGAAGAGCTAATGGCAAAGCCTTTGGCCAGCTTTGTGACAGATTTTACTTATTTGTTGTTTTGAAATACAATTAATTCTCTCCACCTTTCTGCTAGATTGGGGACTCCTCGAGGCATGTAAATCCCATGTAACACTTAGCAATCTACACATTTCCTGTACCATTTCAGCAATAAAATGAGGTCCTCTGTCTGATGCCAATCCTAGAGGGACTGCAGGGTAGGTATCATCCCTTTCACAACAGATTTCACTTACTTCCCGAGCTTTATTGGTGTGAGTAGGAAAAGCCTCTGGCCACCCCAAAACAGCAAAGGAATTTACACCCTTCCCTTCAAGGTAGCTCAGTAAAATCCACCTGCCAATACTCTCCTGTTGAATTTCCTTGCCTGATGTGTCCCATAGGGGGTGGGGTCTTTTAAGATTTGGAGGGTGGTTTCGTGGGCATATTTCACACTTCCCTACTACTGATTTAGTTATTTCCATCGTTCCTACACTTACAACATGTTTCTGGAATCCAGTGAACATTGAGTCAATTCCCCAGTGTGTTTCTTGGTGCTTTTGCCTTGCTAATTCAACCACAAGGGAGGAATCACCACCTTTTCTCTGACTATCTACCTGCGGCTCCACCAGGACAAATGCCAGCACTGAATTCCGTTGTCCATCCTTACACTTACAGTCCCTTGACATTAATATGTCATTAATATCCCTAAGGAATTTGGTGCTCCCACCTCTACTTTAGCTAATAAGCCACTGTCCTTCACAGTGTGCTGTATTCACGCTCAGAAGAGGTCCACCTTCAAAACTACAAGTGTTTGGTTACAGCTCCCACAGACCTTTGTCTCTCTCCTTTGCCTTAGCCACTAAGCTTCGTATGCTCTATTCGTGCTCCAAACCGAAAATCACAGGGCAGGGAAGCTGCCAGCTCCGTGCGCTGCTGTTGTCTCTCGCCTTGCTACGTAACTGTGCTGCGGGTCCTACTCCACCGGCCGCTCGCAGAAGGCAGGGCCGCCGCGGAGATGCTCTGGGCGCCCTCTCGTCGTCCTTCCCAGCACGGCTCCTGCTTCGGCTCACCCGCACATCGCGGCGGTGGCCACACGGTGGCGCCCGCGTCCAGCAGTAAGTGGCGCGACCTGTGCTAACCGTTTTGGCGGCGTCCGCAGCCGCTTCGTGACAGCGATCTGCTGCCTTTTCCACCTGCACTGCGTTCTCTCGTTCGCCTCTCCCATCCAGCTGCCACTTCTTCACCAGCAGTCACCTTGGAAGAGGTGGTACAAGAGCAGAGCTGGCAGAGGACAGGCTCGGTGGAGTTCAGGGAATGCTTTTGTTCTCGTTCGGGATGCAGAATGCAGCTGGGGCTTTCTCCCCATTCCCCAGTCTGCATGGTTGTTCAGGGTGATAGACACACTGGGGATCCTTTGTGGGATAGAAGAAATCCAGAAACTGGTGGCTTTTTGGGTCTGTAGGTATGCAAAGCAGCCAATTACAAGAACCCCTTGTAACTCATAGCTTGATTATTCATTTTCAAATGCTGAAGGAAAGAAATCCTGTGGCTTTACAATAGTAACAGTATAAAGGTGTATCTGAGAAGTTAAAAAACCCCAGGGTTTATTTTGTATTTTTTACTTGATATAGGCACTGAAAACCTGAAAGAGGAAAATGGGTTTTGTTACATTGCTTTGATGCCTCATGCATAATGATGTTTCTAGTGTTTTAACTGTGCTCTGAAAAACTGATCTGCCTTCTTCACTGCCAGGCTTTCCATTGGTTTGCAATGATGAAACATATATTACAAGGGGACAGGAAACGAATCTTAAATCACTTCCCTATTCAATGCCAGAAATAAGATCGACAGAGCAATGTCAATGTTTTCATTCATTTTGCTCCTGGTGTTATTTAACATAGTAATCAAATATAAGGCATCTTTGTGCTCAATGCACAAAGATCAAGGGAAACATATTCTCTGCCTAGAAGAGCTTAAAGACTAATCTGAAATATGAATCACAGAAGGTTCTTCTGTGAACTTGAGACTTCAGTTGATACACAGAGTTTATGTGTAAACCACTAAGCAGCATGAAGGCCTTGCTGTTCTTGACTACCAAGATTGTCCTCTGGGTTTAAGGTCAACTGTCCTGGACAAATGCGTGTCTATCCTGCTTATGCCTGTGCACTCCCAGTCTCCATAACAAGGTGACTTCGTGCAGACTGTATGTTGAGGATGATCCCCATCCATTGGTGACTTGAAAACTATGTTTTGGCATTGCTTGGAAGAATGGCCTGTGGCCCACGCTGAAACCAGAAACCATCCAACAACAACATCAGCATAGACACTGAAGCTGCAGTGCTCAATAATGCTCCTTGAGGTTACTTTTCTTTTGATTCTGCCATCACTACGGGGCAAGTTTAGTGTAGGCTAAGGCATTAATCATGAAGTGAGTGTGCAAACACTGTGTTTCAACCTAGAATGAGTAGCTGACCAGGGAGTGTGGAGTGGAGACTCTCAAGCAAAGCCTTTGACATCTGTTAAAAATGTGACATGGTCAAAGTGGTGAGAGTTTTGGCAGTTTCAGGGGTGTCCATTTATGGGAACTACTTTCTTCTTACAAAGTAAGGATGTTCTTAGATGACACAGTATGTACAGCTTTGGGGGAATCTTACAGTGAGAGAGGGCAAAAAGCCCAAGTGCGTTTATCTGCATAGATGTTCCATTCACATCAGGGCTGTATCTAGCCTAGATCACATCCCTAGACCTGCTGATCACACTGCTCTTGATATAAGCCAGGATGCTGTTGGCTTTCTTGACCACCTGAGCAGACTGCTGGCTCATGGTTAGAGAGCTGTCAATCAACACTTTCAGGTCTGTCTCCACCAGGCAGCTTTCCAGCCAGTCTTCCCTAAGCCTGTAACATTGCATGAGGTTGTTGTGGCCCAAGTGTAGGACCTGGTACTTTGCCTTGTTGAATCTCATACTGTTGGCCTCAGGCCATCTGTCCAGCCTGTCCAGGTCCCTCTGCAGAGCCTTCCTGCCCTCTAGATTGACCACCCAGCTTGGTGTCAGCTGCAAACCAATAGTTCTCATGCTGCCATGATCTTGACTTTCATAAACATTCATGCCTACACTTACTTCTTGGCTGTCAGGTTTACAGGGCTAGTGATGTTGCTTCTGCCATCATAGCAACTTGGAATTAAAAAGCAATCAATTTCTTTTTAGGATTAGCATTCATTTATCCCATGCTTGTTCCTATAAAGATTCTTGTAAGACCTCCCCTTCATGCATGCTGTACTTGCTACATGAGCCTCGTAGATGTTGAGCAGCCTATTTTCTTGGGTTGGAGTTGTGTCTGTGTATATGCTGACTCACAGCTCTGCCTGCTCTGTTGTCAGAGCATTTGCCACATTTTTAATTCTTTCAAATCCTGGGAAATATGAATTATTAACCATTTAATGAGCATGAGCAGATTGGGTGATTTCCTTTACTTGCTGAATTCCAATCATACCCTCAGGGTTAATTACAGTTCTTCTGAGTGTCACCACTCCAGAGCCTATCAGACTGGCAGCACCTCAACATTACAGAAGTGATTCTTCTGCCCTACACAACCACAGGTTTTTCTCACTTTTGCCTGTCTTATCAGATAGATCCTATATAAATCTTTTCAGCTGGGTTCCCTTCCTAGAAATTTTAACTCTAGTGAGATTCTCAAGTGCTGCTTTCCAAACAAGGCACTTTTAAAGTTATTTTTCACTAATTTCCACTTAGAAATATTTCAAAGCTAAGGAAGAAACTGAGACCTGCTTCTTCTTAGCACCTGTATCTAAGCAGCCTGCACTGTAAGGACAGAAGTTTCTGTGCAATGTGGCAACGATCCCAATCTTGTCAGAGTATATTGAAATGGTGATATTTAGGATTTGGAGGGCAGCTCAGCATCCCTCCTCTGTGTACTGCAGATAACATCTGTGCACACCTTTCAGCAGGAGTGGAGTATGATGGAGCTCAGTGGTGGAAGTCAGTTCTTAGGAACACTTCTATGTTCTGTGATTCTATAGCTGCCTTTAACCTTGGTGAGAATCTGCTCTGCCAGACCCAAAGCAAATTCACCGTGATACAGAATTAGCTCTCCACGGCGAAGTAACTCTTCTCCAGTAGAATGAACAGCTTTCTGTTCATGTGTGCAATGTATTAGAAATAATGTCATTATTACTTGCTAATAATAGAAGGTTACTATAAGCTTGTAGTGCTGGGTAGCTCTAAGCTCCAATTCTTCTTTTTATCTTACCAACTCATACAAAATTCAATCATTTAAACATGGCTTTATCCCTAGTTAGCTAAACCATTAGATTTTTAACTGAACCACACAGCTGGTCACCTTAGAATCCTTACAGAGCCAATGAAGAGAGACAGAGTAATGTTCAGATAGCTTCTGAGATCTTAAGATTAATTTCTTCAGTCCCCTCTTTCGCCCCTGTGGCAACCTTACTTCTTCCATAGTCAGCTTTATTTAACCAAGAACCTTGCATTTTGTCCAGAACCCAGAGTATTTCTGAGAATTCTTTAAACAATACACATATAAAGTCACTAATGGGAAAGAAATACCTAATGCTTAGGTATTACTTCTATGCAAGCTATGTTTCTTTTGCTCAGATCAGCATTGTTAACATTTTCAGTGCGAGAGGTATTTTCCTTCTGTAAGCAAACACATCTCATGATGGAGATGTGAGCTTTCTGCCTAACGATCTCTTCTGTTTAAGTCCCACATAACACAAGGGCAAAACAGAGTTCTACACAACATTTATGAATCTAAAATAAAAAAAAAAAATATTCTGGGATCAGACCCAGACTGGATATTAGGGAAAAATGCTTTCCAATGAGGGTGGTGGGACACTGAATAGGTTGCCCAGGGAGGTCATGTATTCCCCCTCCCTGGAGGTGTTTCAATGCCAGGGTGGATGAGGCCTTGAACAACCTGGTCTAGTGGAAGGTGTCCCTGCCTATAGCCAGAGAGGTTGAAGATCCCAGGCAACCAGCAATAGAACAAGGGGACACAGTCTCAAGTTGTGCTGGGGGAGGTCTAGGCTGGATGTTAGGAGGAAGTTCTTCACAGAGAGAGTGATTGGCATTGGAATGGGCTGCCCAGGAAGGTGGTGGAGTCACTGTCCCTGGAGGTGTTCAAAAAAAGCCTGGAGGGGGCACTTAGTGCCATGGTCTGGTTGATTGGATAGGACTGGGTGCTAGGTTGGACTGGATGATCTTGGAGGTCTCTTCCAACCTAGTTGATTCTATGATTCTATAAGCTACATGATCTTTAAGGTCCCTTCCAACCTAAAACATTCAATGGATCTGTCTATATCTGTACTGCCAGGCAGGAAAGTCCATGCAGGTATTCTGCCTTTTAAGATTTCACATGAAACAGGTCTTAGCTGAATATAGGTTGCAGATGGTTTTTGTTTGTAAAACAGCTTTAGCAAGATTTGTATACTTTTATGGGATCAAGATAGGTTTGCCTTGTACCTTGTGCCCAGGAGCAAAGATGTCATTAATGTAATAAGGAAATAGTCAAGTGTATACTTGCCAAATCTAATAAAAATGTATTTAGCTGCTGTGCTTGTGGACTTGTAGAAATGTAAGGTAGTTTTTAAGCCTTCCCTTCATCCTGCTCTGTAACTCATGCCCAGTTAAACAAAATAGACAGTAGAAATGAAATCAATATACTCTATTAGATCATCCAAAACTTACTAATAAAAACCTAATACTAATTGAAAAACCAAACCACATTATCTCCCTATGGAATCTGTTAATGCTTAAAAATAGTGATTTAAAATGCTTTGGTCACCTCATTCATATAAAGCACTGATCTGAATGTCAGTGTCATGAGTTGAAAAATACGATTCAAAACTGCATGCCTGTGTTATTGGTGTGTCTCTATAGGTTAGGAATGGCAGAATGTATGACCTACCTGGTACATCCCTGGCAAAGACATCAGCCTTCACCTCAGGACAAACCCTCAGAGAGCTTGTTCAATTGCCTCGAAGAGAGAAGAAGACAGACTCATTTCCTTTTTAAAAATAGCATTTGTAAACCCAAGGAATAAAATCATTGTTGTTAGAGAAATCCAGACATAACTAATTGCCTTATTATGACAAGTTAAGTATGGACTAATACAACTCTCTCTGGATAGAAGCATTTGAAACAAAGAATTGAGGCATATACAACATTTGCTCTCTAAAAGCTGTCATTTCGTCCCCAGATTTTACCCTGAAATGTCACCTGTGGCCATTATGTGCTTCTGTTGTGAAATTAGTGATAGCCTATTGAAGCACCATCATCACATGGATGTGTCTGTTATATTAACAAGTACAGTAAGGGCATTCATTATTGTATGAAGGAAGTATTTTTATAGATCATGTATCCATAAGGAAAAAAATATTTGAGACCATCTAGTATGTGCATAGGTGGAAGCAGTGCTATTGTTTTCATCATGTCAGACCTGTCAGCCCCAAATTTTAACCTATAGTATATATTTCACACTTGAGAATTTACCCTGAACTTTTTTTATCCCCATAATTTCATGTGGACCTTTCTGTACTGGTTTTTAAAGTTCTCCATGCCTCCCTGGTGTTTCTGAAGGAGAGGGTTTTTTTTTTCATCATTGAAGCACATCAGTCTTCTCTCTTTCTGAGAGCTAAACACTGATAAAGTATTTTCATAGAATCACAGAATAGAATCACAGAATCAGTCAGGGTTGGAAGGGACCACAAGGATCAGCCAGTTCCAACCCCCCTGCCATGCCCAGGGACACTCTACCCTACATCAGGCTGCCCAGAGCCCCATCCAGCCTGGCCTTAAACACCTCCAGGGATGGGGCCTCAACCACCTCCCTGGGCAACCCATTCCAGGCTCTCATC